>NW_025110249.1:77033-604560 GCF_011392965.1 Frieseomelitta varia
CACAAACGATAAATTGCAAAAAATATTCAACAGCACTATTGGATAAAATTCGTCAGTTGCACGCGACGAATCTGATATTATCATTTCTGTCACACCCCGTGTATTTTTTCCAAAGTTAATGAAAGAGGAGATCTGTGGTATTGAAGCCGAGTTTCACCACATCGGGCGCGAGCTCTTGAAATGCATCGGGAAATTCGGGCGTGTCTCTGGCGACGCGATTCTTAGGCGAAATTGCCACGAGCCGTAGGACTCAAGGATCCATGGTGTGCAACCGCCAGCTAGCGAACGTGCCGGAACTTTTAAAAGAGCCACCACGGCTGCGAGAGGCAGCGAGCACATTTCTCAAGAGCAGAAATTTCCAAAATGGTCAAAGTCGCGCGAAGATCTCGCACGAGCGAGATGATCGGAGGAATAACATCCTCCCTCTTTTTTTCGTCCTTACTGTGTCATGGAAATTTTATGAATGGACAATTGATTTTTCGTTGTCGAAGCATTGAAAATCTCTGTTACGTTTCCGAAACATTTAAAGAGGCTAACTTGTGACGAAAGTGATGCGAGAAGGAAAAAGGAATTATTGAACTTTCTTTTTTTTTTTAAATGGGGGTTTAGCGTCGCATCGACTACGAGGTCTTTAGCGACGTGTCAAAATTGATTCTTTATAACTGGTCTAGTAGTTGGGTCTCCTTTAGGTATTTCTGCATTCATGTAGTAGGTGCTGGGTGGTGATTTGTTGGTGTTGCAGAAAGGAGGTTCTGTTTTGGTTAGGAGTGTATTCGTGTGTGATCTTTGAGTGTCCTATTCAAAGCCTGGTCATAGCTGTCCTTTCTTTTCTGCTTAGATTGTTATTTGGTACTTTTGGATAGAAATGGTGTGCTATGTCATGTATTTTGGATCTATTTGTCGTAGTCCAAATTCTGTTCCATTCTTCTCTTTCCGCTTTGGTCGTTGAAGCTAGAAGGTCTTGGTGTGATATTGGGATGTTGCTTCTTTGGCTACTGAACGTTACTTCGTACGATTATTATCTTTTTTCTTATTCCATGTTATTGTTATTACACACCTTTTATATTATTTCTTGCTTTATACTATTATATTTTTGTCATTTTATATATTTGTATGTAAAATTTATGTTCTTACTTTATATTAAATTGTATTATTTTATATTATTATAATATTATATTATATTACATTATTTTATGGCATTTCTTGTTTTTAATACACAGGCTAGGCCAAAAATCACTTTCTACTGAAATGAATCTTACTTCCCACTAATATAAATTTTTATTACGTTTATATACTTTTTTAAATTTCTTTTACAGATGTTTGAAACGTAATGAAGAAAATTAATCTTTTCAGATATTTCGATGTTTTATGAAGAAGAAAATATACTTCTAGCCCACGCTATATTATTATTACGCGTATTATATTATTAGGCGTACGACAAATCGGGCAATATTTTATCAATTGAGGAAGCAACTGGGAATGAAACTCATAATGAGATATATTCGTAGAATACAGCACAAAGATCGACAAATAAATTTAAATTAACCTCAAAAAATATGAAACTTTATATTTATATAATAGAAACTTTATATTTATATTATAGAAACAATAACTATAATATTAAAGTTATTAAAAATATTAACTATAATATTAAAGTTACTAAAAATATTAATTATAATATCTATAATATTCTATAAATAAAAACAAGTCAATTCGAACGTGTGTATATTCCTTCCAACGAACAACTTCGCCCAGGCAAAATATTAAAATCTGGTAGAACACGCGGGAATCAGTTTCGTTTATCGGTAATAACCCTTCATCCGCAAGAAATATTCTTGATACTCAGCGTGCAACAGCACGTAGATTGCCATTTACACGACCGAATAAGATTTACGTTGTCATTATTTTTTTTTTCCACTGGCCTCTCGGCGAAGGCGCATAAAATGCTAGCGACTTTCAGTGGAAATCATAATTAATGGTCATCCTCGTCTCAGGATCCACGCATTCGCGCGCCTCAAGTCGATCCATCGGATTATCGATAACGACTGTTTGGCTGGCTCGTTCGCCGCAACGAGACGACGAGTTCTCGATAAAATGACGTGAAAAGGCGTTTTTAAACTGAAATTTATCGCCGAGATCGAGCAATGTGGCCGTCATTGAAATGGAATTGTTTCATTTCGCAGGGAAATATGAATATTCTCTTCTCTCTTTCTTTCGAAGCTTCTCTCGTCTTCTGTTCATTAAAAATTGCGAACACGTTTTAATTTTACAATATTTTCCAGTATCAATCGGAAGAAATTGGAGAGTGAAATGAAAGAATGTTTATAATACAACGAGGAACGTGAGCGTTTATTGTGGAAATTTGGAAATTTCCAATCTTGGAAGTTTCTATGAAAAACTGTCACGAATTTGATCAAAAGTGAAAGGTAATTTAGTTTCTCCTTCTCGTTTCTGCTACATATTAATTTCGCGAAGTATCATCAAATAATGACTTCTAAACGTTGTAACATTAATAATGGGAATAATAATAGAAATTAGAGTTAGTATGTAGAATTGGAGTCAAACACGAGTTACATTGGTGTCGGACATTTTATTTCTCTCGGAATCGTGGCCTGACAAAACACATGATTCCTCGTAATGACACCTCGTAAAAAGAAGAAGGCCAACAGAATCTACTCCCAAACATGCACGCTATTTGTACATTATCTCGACTAAAATGTATCAGCTAAATATACTTTGAAATTCAGTGACTGAGAAAAAGTATCGTCAGACTACACGCCATTGTACTTAATACATCATTTATATATACCAATTTTAATAGCACAATATTTTAATTAATTGCAATAATTGTAATTAATTAAAATATTACGCTATTAAAGCTGGTTCTATAATAATTATAATTAATTGAAATATTGTGCCATTGAAACTGGCATATAAATTATATTTGTTATATTGCAACAATTACAATTAATTATAATAAGATTTAAGCATATTAACTCGTGTTATTAATAATAATTCGGCAGTTAATAATAATTTTTATAGCTTCAAACGGTGGTGAACGATCGCGCTGAAATAATTTCTGCTAAAATGCACAGATACTGTCCGAAATTTCGTGGTATTTTCACGAGAGTACAAACACTCGCCATTTACATTTTCGCGTCGAAAAGTTTCCAAATACTGCACTAAGTAGACTACGAAACTTATCAATGGGATTTCCTTAATCGGTTTATCTCGATCTCCGCATCGATCGCCGATAGTCCTTCGACTTCCAGATTCTACTCGAACGTTGCGTTCGCCGTATCGCGAAACGATCGAAACGCGAACTTCCACTGGGAGAATTTCCTTCATAACTGATTCATCACGTAGATTATTCGCGTTTATCTTTACCGGTGTGCAACACTAACGATCATCGGGAAACGACCATGTTACAGTAATTGTTCATCGTTGAGGATTGTACAACTATTAACAGCAACAAATAATTTAATTGTGAGTATTCTTTTTAACACATCACGCAAACTAGGAAAATGTACTTTTTCCAAAACTTTCTGAAATTAACAAAAATATCTATTTAAGAATCTTAAAATATCTTATATTATATGATAATATTTTATATTTTATATTTATATTTAATATTAATATTTTATATTTATGATAATAATCTCGTTAATAAGAAGGAACATATCTTGTCTCTCATATAAACATTTCTTTATTATTAATGTTATATTTTATTCAATACACCCGTGAATAATATTAATGATCATTTGTCGTCGCGATTGAGAGCTTTGTAGTTTAAAACGGTTTGCAATGATTACGGAAGAAAATAAATAATAGGCTGCGCTGTCGCGATTTTGCCAGACCAACAACAGAGTGAATAAATCTTTCATCAAGTTGGAACAAAGTCGATTTAGAAGTCCTGAAGATTGGTGAAAGCTTCTTTCGAATTCGCGAAACACGAAGAATTGCCCTCCGTTTGTCACCGAAAAGTTTACGGGGTTTAACATTTATAAAAATATATCCGAACGCTTCGTATCAAGAAGAATAATTGCAGTCAAGGACTGGAAAAATTTATTAATATACTATTATTCATTCAAAATCCATCGTTCTACGTTGCTCGGGAATAAATCAATTTGTTTTAACAATTCAAATTCCTTGAAAATTAAGATTGGCAAGGAACGAAATTGCAGAAGACGAGATTCGAAAATTAGCAAAGGACTTTTCATTTTAACTCGAATAAAAATTTAAAAGTTTCGTTTATGTGTTAAGAAAAAATAAAAAAAAAGAGTCACACTTTCGCGAAATTAAGCAATTATCTATGAGAAAAAAATTCGCAATCATTGTCTAGCTTCGAACTTGCTCCGGATAATAAGTTAAAGTCGATACACGAATTTTCAGTCGAAGAAGAACCTGAGTAGAAGATAATCCATCGTGATTTTTATCCTCGCGCGCACACGCCGCATTTGTTTCGAGATTGGATTTTCACTTATAACAAGAAAACGTTCAGTCACTTTATCGTGTCGATGTTAGTACGCGACCGTTCTCGCACAAGGGGAATTGAAATTCTGTCGTAGTTCACTTCAATCGATTTATCATCGCGTACGGTGTACGTCAGGTTTGTTAAGAAACGTTTAACATTAGTTCCATTTCTGGAACCAAAGCTGTCTCCTCACGTTTAGCCCAATTTGATTGTATATTAAATAAATTTATTGCGTTAAAAATTACTGCGCAAATATCTGTATTCAGAAAGAACTGAATCGATTCGATATTATTCGTTTATTTGTTAATAATATAATTATAACTAAATAACACAATATATAATATATATAATGATGTTGAATATTAAATACATGAAGCATACAAAAGTTATATAATATAATATGTGTAATATACATATATTACTTTTTACTAAATTAGAAATAAGTATATTATAATAAGTATTATATATATAAGTAATAAATATTATTATTATTATATATTACTCATTATATTATACAATTTTTATATTATATATCTATTGTATGCTTCGTGTATTTAACATTCAATATTATTATTCAATATATCGTATTATTGGGCCACTTGTCATTGAATATCATAATTCCTGGAGTATCGACGAATTATGAAAATTTATGACTATTGTCGAATTACACGTTCACATCGAACATCGAATTTTATACCCGCCTGTAATATTGATACCGATTGCACATTCCTTTTTCGCGTGTGCGTGAATTATTAAGGGCGCGATACATCGAACTGAATATTAATGAAATGCCTGGAACAGCTGCTGGTCAGTTGGAACGCGCCGTGGCTGTACAGATTTCTAAGTTTGTGGCAAAACGTTGACACGGGTCTTACCGGTACGAAGTCTGTTGCAATTAAGCAACTGTTGTACAACTTCCCATAACATCGTACGACATTCCTGCGTTTTTATTTAGTCAGTGTGTTTGTTTAATGTGTTACGAATTTTGATGGCAATGCATTGTAAGATTTTTTTCTCAGTTAATAAATTATTATCGACAAATATATCTCTGTTGTCGTTAACTAAATACTCCTAACAGTTAATTTCAATTCTTCTTCGACGAACTTTCACGAACGAAATTCTATTTTCAAATTTGCAGCACAAGAATATCACCTGAAACTACGGATATCTTTAATTTCGTAAAGTATTGAGAAATTATGATAAATCATTCTACTTTATCAAATTCTGCCTTTTAGGGTTCGGAATTTTCCACAATTCTATGTACAAAATTTTGTGAAAATCGAAGGGTACACAACACGTTCCGCAATTTCAAATTGTCGAAATTATTTACGACACTCGCTTTTGTGAAATTCGAAGGAAATTGAGTTACCCGCGACACACGGCGACGAACAGGTGGAACGAACACGCGTTCGAAGCGACACTATCGTACCACGCTAATGCACACTATCTGCTGTCGAATGATTAGAAAAAGAAAGGGAGAAGAACGTGTGCTGGTGCTGGTGGCGAGGATGGCGAGGAGGACAAAACGATTTCGAAGCAGGCTGGTCGTAGATTCGACGGCCCCGAAAAACGTCGAGCGACGACTCGATCGCGAGATTAATCCATCGGATGTAATTGGAAGGTCGCAGCCCGGTGTCACAGGCCCGGGAGATTTACGAGCACGTGTGTCCCGCGCACACACGGGTCATTCATGCTTTTGTTTTTCACCGCCGGGGAATGGCAGGCCTGCCGCGCGCGACAATAAAGACCATTTCGGCGCACGAAGGAGCCGCAAAAGCAGGAAATTCCGGCGAGAATAATACTCGCCGGCCGAGCGATACATCGATCAATCTTCGTCAGTTTCGACTGGTTCGTTCGTTGGATCATCGGCTCGCAAGTATGCGAGGAATCGGGGAGAAATTTCCCCTCGAAATCATCTCCCCGTGGAATGAATACGATGACTATGCGGTAAACTCCCAAGTGCAAATCGTTTTATACTTGTGGAACACCTTGTACACGTGGTACTGTGGGTCAAAGAAGCAACGATCTAGTAATTTCGTAAAAAAATATTCAAACAGATTTAAGTAAATAAAATTCAATTAAATCTGAATAAATATTTAAATTATTTATAAATAGAGCTAGTTCCTTTTATTCTTGTTCCCGATGATTTTCGATTAACGAGTTGTGCAATGATCATACGAATAATATGAAAATTCGGTTTCATTCTCAAAATTCGAAGAACGATTGTACAGCTATTAGATGAAAACTTCCCTCGAATGCTCCAAGAATCTAGAAATGATTTAAATAATAATTCTCAATTAGAATGATTCCGAAGCAAAGTGAAAAGAAAATTGACGTGATAATTAACAAATAAATGGAAATTAAAATATCGTGACTTTATCAGTTGTAATAATGGTACCACATTTTGACATGAGAAAGAAGATAAGATATAGATAATAAATTATATATAATTTTATATAAAATAATATATTATATTATATGATTATAATATATATATATATATATATAATTAGATAATATATTATATTATAATTTATATAAGATAATAAATTATAATAAAAATAGATGAGATATAAATTAAAAAAAGATAAAAAAAGCTAACATGTAAAATAAAGAATATAAAAAAAAAGATAAGATATATAAAAAATTATAATAATATCTAATAAAATATACACTAAATTACAAAATAAAAAATTCCAGTTGAATAATATTTTACAGAATATATATTCTACCAGTTGAATAATATTTAGAAAGTAAACTTTGGGAGTTCTTTAAATTTCTCTCTCTCTCTCTCTCTCTCTCTCTCTCTCTCTTTTTCGTCGTTCCTCGATTCTTTCTCGATTCGGGACCACCGTGTAAACCAACCCCAGCGATATTTCATTCCACGGCGGCAGATAAAACCCAGCGAGCGGAATTCGCTATTTTTTTCCCCCGAAAGTTCGAGACTTTTTGCAACTCGCGCTCTTGCGTTCTTGCTTTGTGCGTTCGCAACATGTGGCGCGCCATCGTCGAGCAGAGGGTCTAATTTTAATTAACGCGGGTATCGAGAGACACTCCTTTGTTTTATTCAACAACCGGTTCGTTGTAACTGCCGGTATTCGTCCGCGTCCGGGGATATTTTTTCAAAATGTTTTACAGACCCACCCGTGTCGGTATTAGCTGTCACAACGTGTTGTATACTTCGTCAATGATTGAAGGATATACGTGTGTTTTATTTATAAAAAAAAAAGGAAAAAAAAAACAATGCGTCGTTGAACGGAAGAAGTGCTTCGTTTCGCGAAATTTGATGTCAAGTGGATTTCTTTTACAGATTGACCCAGTCGAAATAAATGAAACTCAATGAAAAAAAGGAATTTTTTAGATCTCGAGATTTGACGCGTGATCGTTTATCCAGAGGCACAGTTTCTTAGATGACTTTTCTCTCATCGAATGTTTCAGCTTCTCAAGTCAGTGTAGGACAATTGAAACACGTGTCACTTTCATTATTTGATTATATTTTGTATTTGTTGGAATACAAACTTTGTATCCGTGATTCAACAATTCTTCGTTCTCCAATGAAAGACACTTTTCAACACGTTTCAACGAGTATTCGACGCAAGATCTGAAGACGACGAATCATAATGAATTCATCTCGATACACCAAGTTTTTGACTCACATTATCAATGCATTGAATTTTGAAAGCAATCGTTTGTAAAAAAAAAAAAAAAAGAAAAAAAGAAAAAAAAAGAATAAGGACGCATCGACGCTTCGATAAACTATCAATTTCAGCAAAGCGGTGAAAGAAGAAAGTATTACACGCGGGCGTTACCGTAAATTCCTATAGGTCGCCGCGATGAATGCAAGTTGCAACTGCGAACGGATTACGGGTGGCGCCGACAAAGCCCCCCCTCTCTTTTATTTGCAGCTACGAGCGCGTTGATCATCGGAGTCGACATCAAGTCGCCTGCAACCGCGGGAAACTCCGGCTTACGGAGATTTCCTCTGGCTCGGGCATTGTTCGCGCGGATGTATTCCAAAAATCGCGAACTGAATGATATACAAAGGACAAGGAGAAGAAGCAAGGAGCAATCTTTGGTCGAAGAATGAGCTGAGAAACAGTGGCGAATGAAATAGCGTTGGAACTAAAGAGAAACGTATTTCCAGAGATTATTAGATATTTTTATATTTATATCGATTGAAGTGTCCGCTCGATTTTTCATATTCCTTTTTCTTTAATTATACATTTTTCCAGGACGATGAAACAATTATTTTTATTACTTTCATATGATTATAAACGATTACTAATAATCATGGGCAATTATTATTTCAACTAATAAATTCCACTTGCGTGTTTCAGAATATTTTTCTTCAATTTCAAATACTGTCTTATCTCGGCGAAAGCGTTTCAATTGTTATTCGCAAGATTTTTTACTTGAAATATGACGTAGGTCGTGAAAATTACTTAATACAAAGTCTGGATATTGAAATATTACGTCAAATAATCAAGACGTTGTGTTTTAGTTGCTACTTTATATCAGTGCGGTTCAAACAAGTAGTATTAGTCAACCGTAGGTCAGGTGGTTACTCTAATATTCACTTCCCATCGATTCTGACTTTAAATTCGTGTTTTATATGCATCTTTGCAACGATTCTTAATATTCTGCTTTATCGCGTTTAGAATTTCATCCAACGCTAGTCAGTCAACAAATAGTATTGGTCAATCAATAGTCAGACACGATCCTATTATTAATCCTTCATTGAATCTACGTTTAAATTCATATCATTTCTGCAGTAATTACCAATATTTTGCTTCGTTGGAACTCCGTCGAAATAGTATTTATTAACAAATAAATATTAGAAATCTTTGCAACGATTCTTAATATTTTGCTTTATCACGTTTAGAATTACATCCAACGCTAGTCAGTCAACAAATAGTATTGGTCAATCAATAGTCAGACACGATCCTATTATTAATCCTTCATTGAATCTACGTTTAAATTCATATCATTTTTGCAGTAATTACCAACAATTTGCTTCGTTGCAACTCCATAAATAATATTTATTAACAAATAAATATTAGAAATAAAATTTTGAATCATTTTTACTCGAAACGTGCAGGACTCGTTTCACTGGAATAATTCTTTGTATAATGCACGATGACAGTATTATTATTCAGAATAAGAATAATAATAATAATAATAAACTGATAGAAATAATTCACTATTCATTTTGAATCGCCGTTCTCCATTCTGTTTGGAACGTAACGCGAGATTTTCCGGGACAATGAGCGTTTCGTAGGATCACCATGTGGAGGCGTAGCAGTCGTCGGATTCATCGGAAGCACGTGGTGGTGGCAGAGGTCGCTTCTAAGACTCGCAAGCTTTCAAACTGCAAGCAGTCAGTCGCCAGCCGACCGTGCCGCGCGAGTCGCGTGAATTATGTTTTGCCCCGTGTTTTGTCTCGTAACGCCGTGACGACGACGCTTGGGGAAACGCGGGACCTGTGGATCGTCGGTAAGATCGGTAAGTTCTCAGACAGACAACGAAACTTATCTGTCCCGTCGTGGTAATTAAGGTTTTAGGATTTTTATTGCACGAAAATACTGGAAACTTTGTAATAAATTTTGACAACAAGAGGAGAAAGTTATCCGCGAGTTTTGAAATTGAATGTGCAAGGATTCGAAATGTTTTTTTTTTTTTTTAGATATCAATTGAACTTTGTGTGTGTATTAATTTACTTAGTCTTGTAAATTAATTGTAACGAGTTACTGTAAAAATTTGTTGTACCTCCATAAAAATTATAAAATAAAATATAATAAAAATTCTCTGCCTGTTAATACAGATTGATTGCTAAAATATACTTGTATTAAATACATACAGCTTTGTTCGATAAAATTTTTAAATGTTTCGTATGATATACATAAAATGTATAATTGTAAACTATTTCTGCAGCTGCTCGAATACTTTCGTGAGCATCGTTGGAAAACAATTTGACAGAGCGATTCGACTCGTTCACGATACTTCACGTTAAATCTTTACTTTACGTTTGTTTCTCACAATACGCTAAGAAAATAGAAACTTCTGTACATTCTAATCGTCGACGAGAGACAGTTATTGCACAAGATGTGAGATAAAAATGGAAATTAAATCACGAGACTCAGGTAACTTTTACTCGATACTTGCCGAGGTTTAGGTTCGAGATAAACGTTTACACGTGTTAATTCACGTGCCTTTCTTCGGTAAATTAGCCAGATGAATATCGTTCAACGAGCTTCCCCAGAAAGTTTCCCAACTTTGCTTGCGCGGGAGAGTCGAGAAATTTCAAAGACACCTCGATATCTTGCCGCGTTCGTTTCGAATTCGAAGCCTCTACTTTGAAAAAGAAACCCGCGAATTTGAAAAATCCAACGGGGAACGCTAATCGTTATTCTTTTTCTTTTCGACAAATGTCATTAAAATCGTGTGTGATGAATATAATGTACCGTGTATGCATAATACGTTACGCGCGAAATGATATTGGAAAATTCAGTGGGTCGAGCGTTATTAATTATTTCAACATCGTTCTATATAATCTCGGCACCACTGACTCTTTAATCCCGACGTGTTAATAATCCAAGCACACCATTTGTTACACGCGTTTGAAGTATACTTATCGTTCGTACCGTCATTGAGTCGTGATATCTCGCGTGTTAATAATCCAAATGTAACATTTGTCACACGCGTTTGAAACACATTTATCGAGGCATCGCGTCAGACATTTCACACTTTGAAAGCTGTCTCTTTGTTTCTTTCGTCGGGATTCGTTGAAAAGCGCACACTTTTCGTCGAATTAGAATCACACGGTGGGAATTTCAACATCGTTCCAACGACACTACGTTGAGAATTTCATTCTTGCCCTCGTGAATTATAACAAACGTTTCATTGTACATGAAACACTGGCACGCGATTGTATTTATTGTAATACGCGACGCTTACATGTTAATTAATCAGGTTCAAGTATATTAAATGTAACAGCGCCTTCGTACGACCATGGAAATTTAGCGCTACGAGAATGAAAAATACAAATTAAATATTAATCGAACGAAGGCATGAAAATAGGCATGGAATTCTAGGCCATTTTAAATTGAATGACAAACTGAAGCAACAAATATAAATATGTTATGTGGATGAAGATCAGTTCACGCCCAACATTTATTAATTCTGTTGCCAACAAATTACTATTTATTATGTTGCAATAATGTTGAGCCTCGCTATATGTTCAATTCTAGCTAATGTGAATACCGTTTCAAGTTCAATCAAAACACTTCTTTTTCATTGTTCGTCACGATCTGTGTGTTCGTTAATTTCCAGTAATTATATTTCAAATTTGGAAATAATATTATTTTATATAATAATAATATTAATTTAAATTATTTAATATTAATTATAATATATAATAATAATATTAATTTAAATTATTTAATATTAATTATAATATATAATAATAATATTAATTATTATAATAATATTATATTATATTATGTTATATTATGTTATGTTATGTTATATTATGTTATATTATGTTATGTTATATTATGCTATATTATCTTATATTATATTATATTATATTATATTATATTACATTATATTATATTACATTACATTATATTATATTAATATAATATATTTCTTCTGAAGAGAATTTAGAGCAATTCAAATTACGGATTGGATCTAAAGGAGAAGAAAAGAAAGTGTGATCGCCGTTTGAATCCTCTCTATCTTTGTTACGTAAAATTCAGCCAGCATCTAAACACGATCGACACAATTGCATATGCAGTGATACTCGTCCAGTGACCATGCATCTTTCCGCGTGAGATCGATAGCCAGCTCGAGTCCCTAGCGGCGACTAATTACGCGACTTCTTTTTTTTGTTCGACACGACGCGCTCGTTATACGGTAGCTAATTAGTTTCCTGAACGGCGTCTGCCGGGGAGGAACGAGAAGAAAGAGAGAAGGCGGGGGAAAAATGCTCGGGACATCTTAACTCGTGATAATTATAACGTGTGTGTATGGTGGCATTCAGAATCCGGCGGAACGTTGACGCGGTTCGTGAGCACGCGCCGACTTCAATAAAAGCCACGAAAAAGCGTCGTCTAACGACCGGTCGTCTCATCAAAAACTCCCGCCTCGTCAAAGAGCGAACCACACCAGATACGATACGTTATTCAATGAGCGTGCACTCGGTTATTTACGAATCCATTTTTTTTCACGAGATTTTTCACGTGGAAAGCAGCTACTCGGTAGGCGTGACAACGCAAGTGGACAAATTTTGGAAATTCTTGGATTCTCAGCATCAAAATTGCTATTTCGAAATTATCATGCACGCACGTTGAACTATTCAAATTCTAATCGATTCGCGGATACTTTAATATAGAGAATGGGCCAAAAGTTTCTTCCCAACCTGCTTTTTCTTTTTTTTTTTTTTTTTTTTTTTTTTTATAAAACATCCAAGTATAAGAAGACACTGATTTTTATTAATTTTAACCGTGATTTTTCTTTCGTTACGTTTTAAAAATTACTTCTCCCAAATGTTGACCGCCAGAGCGTTTCGAAAATTTAGTCATTTATTTTTATTTTTTCATTTATTTATGCTGCTAAGAATACTTTGGATGAAAGAAGTCGTTTTGCAATTGATCAGTTCAATTATTGATACTATAACTGGAATTCAGAGACATTTTGTTACATTCAATTCTTTCAGATTCTATCAATTGTGCCAATCGATATAAATCGATTTTCCAATGTTAAAAATGAATAAAATTCGTCTTGTTAATAATGACTATCGTTTCGCGGCAAAATTTTCGTGCTTTTGTTCGATTCGATGGTTTCATTAATCTTTAGCTTTTTCATAGTGTACGAGTTCTATAAAGATAGGCGACAGGAGTCTGAGAAGATAAAATATATGGGGGAATAAATTTCTCTAGAAGATAAAATATTATTTATATCGATCCGCGCTGTGCGTAGCTGTGCGCGAACTCTGTATATCGCGCATGTACTCGCGACACAAAAGTCGGCAGTTTGCAGGAACTTTATCCGCGAGATCTTCGTAATAACAATAAGGAGTTTTCATCGCAATAAGCAAAGTTTCGATTGTCCGGATCTGGCCAGGTACGCAGCGCTGCTCGAGGGAAGTTGCGGTCTCTCGCGAGTTTTCTCCCGCGACTCGATTTCGTTCCGTGAGATTGAATATTCCGGAGACTTCGGTCGTTACGTTACGAGCCCGGCAGCTCGTTGGCGGAAAGGGCGCGCCGAAAGGAAATTGTAAACGTTTGCGGAATAATTATCGGTGCCATTGGACTCACTTCTTCCCAACTTCACGATCTTTTCGTTGCACGAGAATCGACGGCGGCCGATTCCTGCGAAATGAGTTACTTCGCTCCGTCGGTAAATAGCTCTGTTTGCTGCGAGGAAAGACACAGAATAATTTTAAGTAAATTTGGCACAATGGCAAACTTTAAAGGTGAGTTTCTTCTCTTGGAGGACTTCGAATTTAGGAAATTTCAAATTTGGGAATTTATGTTATTATCAAAGTAACAACAAATTTGAGGGGAAAGTAATTTTTAAGGTGAATTAATAATTTTTTGAAATTTATTATTTCTCGAGTTCTCTAATTTTACAATAGCAAACTTTAAGGGTGAATTTTTGGAAAACTTCGAATTTAAGAAATTTGAAATTTGGGAATTTAAATTATTATCAAAGTAACAACAAATTTGGGGGGAAGATTAAAGTAATTTTTAAGGTGAATTAATAATTTTTTGAAATTTATTATTTCTCGAGTTCTCTAATTTCAAATTTCTCTCCTTTTGTGCAGGAAGGAATACGAAGTTAGTTTTTAAGTAAATTTGGAACAATAGCAAACTTTAAAGATGAATTTTTGGAGAAGGTCGAATTTAGGAAATTTGAAATTTGGGAATTTAAATTATTATCAAAGTAGTAATAAATTTAGGGGGAAATTTAAAATAATAGTAATTTTCGACGTGAACTAATAATAATTTTCTTAAATATTATAATTTCTCGAGTTCTCTAATTTTAAATTTCTCTCTTTTTGTAAGTTTGCTTGTTGCAAGAACAGGCACAAAGTAAACTTTTAAATAAGTTTGGAACAATAGTAAACTTTAAGGGTGAATATTTGGAGAACTTTGAATTCAAGAAACTTTAAATTATTATCAAAGTAAAAATAAATTTGGGGAGAAATTTAGGAAGAGTAAATTTTTAGACGAACTAATAATTTTCTTAAATTTATAATTCCACAAGTTCTCTGCTCTTAAATAGCTCTTTTTTCATCAAACATCAACTAAAAAATAAAATTCTATTTGTTTTTCGAATTTTAAATGTGACATTTTATTTGAGAGGTGCGGAAAATATTTAAGAGTTTCGTTTTCGAAATATTTCATTCATCGTACACATTATTGATGGATCAATAATCATCCACATTCGGAAAATACAATATTTCAATTTCCACAATAAGAATAATAATTTTAAAAATTCCTACACAAAATAATACTGCTACTTGTTAATTATTGTTTACCTTCAGCAAGTTAATTAACTCACCTATTAAATTGTTAATCCATTAATTTAATTTACCTGTTGATTTTATCTGCCGTGTAAAAACTCTCGCCAATATTCTACGAAAGTTCTCACCAGTTTCACAGTTTGTTCAAAGTAATTTTTCAGTCGGATCCATCACCAACAGTACCGAGAGATTTCTTTTTTCGCGGTGTCAAAGCGACGAAAAGTAAAATAATCTGTCGCGTTTGATAGCGCGTACTTCTTTGAAATAGCGTAATACATTTCCAGAGGCGAATATGGAATATACTATTCCTTCTACGATTGCCTTAAAAGCGGATCTACGAGGTGTAATAAAATGTTCGATAAAATTGTCGAGAGAACACTATCGAAAAATAATACCGAACGAATTACGATCGATTCATTCGTGGCAGAAAGATGTCTTTTAAAAAATATGTCCGAAATATTACTACAAGCTTTGTCTCCAGAAAAATATTTGCATCAATTTTTAACTGTGTGTTTCTCTCTCTCTCTCTCTCTCTTTATCTTTACCTACATTAAAATCGCCAGAATCGAAAATAAATAGCCGAATGGAGCCGAAAATAAACAGGGATATTAAAATTGAAGTCGAATATTAAAATTCGCGGAGCATAAACTCTCGATATCGAAAATAATGAAAAATTTTCACCATTCGCAGGAGAGCTCGCCTAGTTAAATAATTAAATGCTAATTCGTTTGATTCCGGAAGAAATGCAATTTTGGGCGAAATTTTTCGTGCGTCTAGCGTGCAAAACAATAAAGAGTTGCGAGTTAATTGAATGTTTTGCAAAAGTTTTTCGTTCTTCCATGGTTTACAATGAGCAAAATAGTCCGGTAAAAAATTGCAATTTAATTTTAAAATGACCAACTGAACCCAGTTGGTTTGTAAGTGGATTTTAAGCTGATCGAGTGTTTTATTAACGACAATTTTCCTTAAGGTTAATAATTACTTGGAATTTATCTATACGTTGGCTCTTTCATCGATTCATAGAAATGATTGATTTTCCAGAGTAAATTCAACGTACGGATAAATTTTGATCGAAATTTGGATTTAGAATAATAGACAGTGAAGTTTTCTGAAGCAAATTTAATAAAATATCTAAATTTAATTGTACGAACAAAACATCTAATTCCGAACAACAGAAACAATGAATAAAATATTCCAATCTGAATTTCAAATATCACACAAACGAAACACCATTCTACAAACTTGCTGTAACAAACGGAATTTCAAACGAAACGAATTCGCCGCTTGAAATAACAATCCACGGTAGAAAGAAACTGATAAACCGTGTGTAAGTTGTATCGTGGAAATGCTGGAATTACGCAGAAGCGAATGATCAGATAGGAAGCGCATGCACGTTGTTATGAATGGTCTATCGACAGTCCGTAAAAGTCTATTGCTGGCTAGCCAGACTTTGTTCGATAATCGATACAGAACTTTCACGTGGCATCCTTTTTTTTTTTTTTTTTCTATTGGACATTCGGATATCCTGATTATCCGTGCGAACTGTCTGTCTAAGAACTGACGTTTGTCAAAAGAAAAGAAAAAAAAAAAAAAGAAAAACACCTCGTTTTCGTTAAAATTGCGAGAAAAAAATTGGCAAAGTTGCGCGTTTCATTAAAATTCCAATTCTCTCTGGCGAGAGAACGAGGACAGAGGACATTTCTCATTACTCGCTCGATATGTTCACGCTGTCGAGATTCAATCTTCGTCCGCGAACGTCGTACGTTCGCCCCGGATTACCATAGAATTAGAGTTCGATAGACTTGGATAGCAAAGTTTCGGAAAAACAAGGCCAGCAATTTCCTCTCGCTCGCCCGAGGGAAAATGTTGGCGAGCGTGTCGATGGATGTATAAAGGATCGACGGCGACGTTCGAGGACATCGGCAAACAGAATTCCATTGGCGTTGGTAACTTCAGAAGCAATTTGTCCCATAAACACGGAAACGGAAACGAAGAAGACCCGGCGTTCTGCCCGACGAATGTAAATCGCCGTCACGCTACCAGCGGATCACTCGTTCTGGCCGAGTCGAATTAAATGTCAAAATGTCCGTCTACGTGTCAAATTTCAAAGTACAAGAGGCTTTCGAACGTTTCGCGAGGAAGTTTAAAAATTTTTTAAAGAAATTTAAAGATTTCCAGAATTTTTAGAATTGCACGAGTTTTAAAATCCCGGCCGTGTCTCTCGCGTTTGTTTAAAGGAATATGTGAATAAGGTGTGTTGGGGAATAATAATGTCGGGAAAGTGTTCGAACAATTTGCAATAATATATTTATATATATTTATAGTGTGGAAACTTTGTGAAACGAACAAGGAAAATATTGTCATAATTTTCCCGTACATTTCACAATTTCTTGCATTCGTTCAAAGGAATGTATAAATAATAAAGTAATAATATAACAATTATATAAATTATTATAATGAAACAAACAAAATAACAATTTTATATAAATAATAAAACTCAACGTGTATTGACGTTTTTATGAATGTTCGAATAGTTCGTACACATAATGTACATACAGTTGCCACTGATTTTGTTACTTTGATTAACGATAAAGCTCCAAAATTAGGCGACCGGATCTTAAACTACCGTGATCTTCAGCGTCCAATGCTACCTAAGTTTAGAGTTAAGAGTTAATGTTGCCGACACGGTGTTCCACTATGCAGAATGCTAATTGTCCCTTTAACAAAGGCCTCGAGCTCGCGCGATTCTGCCCTCCGCGCTCTCGTATGCTCGAGGTTGCCGGCCTGAGAACAGCTTCTTCGTCGAGAGTCGTTCTCCTTGCCTCTTCTCTCCTGTCTTTTCTTCGCAATTTCCGCGTAGAAAGAAAACATTTCGCCGGCGAACGATCGGCGTAAATGAAAAAGTCGAAGGCCAGCTTCTCATTTGACGAGTCACGCAGAAATATTTACACCCTTTCCGCATGTCATTCAATGACGATGAACGTCGAAATTTACGATGTATTTATGCATTCTTTCGTTTAACTCTTGAATATTATTGTTTAAATTGTTCACGATGATCGCGTGATCAAGCTACAGAGAGTTTTTCAAACGTTTGGAAATTATACCAACGTACGTGCGTAGAATAACAAGCGGGACGAAGAATAATTTTTCATCTACTATGTTACGTCGTTTTAATTATATTCTCGTATACTTGCACGCGAATTTGCATAAAAATCCGCAGTTCGGTCATTTCTCTCTTGAAATGACTTTTTGAAATAGTTTCAAAACACTAGTTTCTGGTATTTCAAGTAAAATATTCTACATACTGAGACTGTTCTAATGCGAAACGACAGATTCGAAAAGTGTGAAAAACTTAAGAAGAAAGTCAAATTTCAAAGGATCGTTAATTACAGAAGTGAGAATTGAACTATATTTTCTCTAACAGTTTTTTTCTTTTTTTTTTTCTCGTACTTGGCACGCGAAAACGATAAAATCCTACGCGTACACACGCGCGCATGCAAATATAAAGAGAATGCAGTTAATTAACACTAAACAGTGCCTCATATGTTTAAAGTAAATATCCACTTGCGAGCGTGTGTTGGTCAAACGTTTGACGTCTCTAAAATTACTCCAGCTTTCAACGAAGTCGAGCTAGCACGCGAGAAGATTGACGATATATAGGAAGACTGGCACAGACCTGCGTACATTAAGTTTCCAGATGATTCAAAAAATTGGCAACTGATATAACTTTCACGATTCTACGTTTATTCTTCGTGTGTATTCTTCTTTTCGAAAAATGGTGTTGTTTTTCGACACTTAATCCACGATGGACTCAAAGATCTAAGCTTCCTCTGAAACCTTGCTGTACAATTCCTCAAAAATTTTTAAACGATGAAAATCCGACGAAGTCTCACCATTCAAAATTCAACGACTTAAAAAAATCACATGACAAATTTCAGAAGGTCATTGCAAGAAATAGACTTTAGCTTTCGAACTGATGGTAGGTTCAGTGGCGAAAAGAATTTGTGTTTCGAGAGGCATTATCTCTATTTTCCCATTTATGTTATCCCACATATAAATTAAATTTGTCTATATAAAAAAAACTAGATATAAATAAATACGACAAACATTTAAACATTTTTTCTAAATATATATGATATTTTTTCTATTTTACAAAAAAATAATATATATATATTTAGATCATTTACTTTCGAGATAATTGAATTATTAAAATAAATTAATTAACCCTGATGCAAAAGGTACCAAATAAATTTTACTTGTTTGTTTTTAAAAAATTCATTTTCACTGCTTTAAACTATTAATAATATTATTAATTTTTAATTATTACTAAAATATATTTTTATTGTAAAACTTTATTCAATTAATATATTAATTTAATTTATATGCATATATATATATATATAAATAAATTTGGGAACTTGTATTACGCGACATTTTGTGAAAAAACGAAAAAACAGTCTAAGTATCAGTGATTTTCCGAAACATTCAATTCAGTGTATGCAAGTCCTGGTAATATTTTAAACATCAAGGCTTCGCAATAAAGCCATTTTTCAATATACCGTTGAACGACGAGGGATTAAGTTTCTTCAGGCTGCTGTGCATCGCGAAGGAAACAAAATTTTCTTCTCTCAGACTCCCCCTCCTCTCGGTGGTGACTCTTTGAGCTCGCCACGTCGAGCATAAAACTCATAAAGTTCTTATTGAAATCAGCGTTTTGTTGCCGGCGTCGTGGCTGGTTGGAAACGCGAGGCTCGCGTGTCAAAAGGATCGACCAGTTCACCGCGCGATCATTTTTCAGAACGCTTCGTGACATTCAAATTTCGTCCGCTTCCTGCGAGAGAGGATGCGAGGGGGAAGGGAGAAGAGAAGAGAGAGAGAGAGAAAAAAAATAGAAAAATAGGCGAAACTCGCCGGATGATTGACGGAAAAGGAACCCGGCTTCCTTGATTAGTATCGAAGCCACACCGTGGTGCTCGACAGTTTCACCTGTTATCGTGATCATCGACTTCGTTTCCGATTTTTTCTCGAATGGTGGAAATTTCGAACGCGAGCGTTTTCGAATATTAGGCCTCGATGCTGACGAATTTCGTTCTCGAGACGTTTGGAAGAAGTGAAATCCTGTGTTTTTATCGTGTTTCATTTGCATTGAAGAATGATCGACGGAAAAAATTTTTGCTGTTAAATCCTCACGATTTTACTCTTTGGAAACAAGTGCAGTCACTGATTTATCACAGAATTTGTTTAAACAGTATTAAATTTCAATATTAACAGTTGTATAATAATATGATATCATAATATTGCAATATTAATACAGCGCATTATAATAATACAATATAATATTGCAATATATTATAATAATATATGTTAACGGTCTCATATGTGGATTTTGTTCATGTACATATAACTATTAATATTGTATTACTATAATACAGTATTAATGCATTAACATTAATATTATATAATAATACAATATTAATAGCTATATGTGGAATCCACATATGGGACCATTTACTGTCGTCATATAAAAATTATTAAACGTACCCAATTATTATTATTATACATAATTAATATTATTTATTGTCTATAAAGAAACGACGAAAAAACTCAGTTTCTGAGCGGTTAAACGACAGTAATTAAATTAAATAGTGAATGAATTTTACGTACTACCAACTTTCTTTACACAAATTACAATAATATTTAATATACGACATTATCAATATAATATAATATTTAATATACGACATTATTAATTTATATAGTTATATAATTATTATAATTATATTATAATATACTATACTTATAATTATAATATAATATACTATATATATTATATTATAAACAATATACTAATATATTTATATTATAAACAATATACTAATATATTAATATTATAACATAATTATATAATTATTAATATAATTAATAACTAGTTTAATAATCAATATAATATAATTACTGTACTACACATAAATTGATCATTCTTGCCAATTTTAAATACGTACCGATCCGTCGATCATTCGAACGAATTGTATCACTCAATAGTAAATTTTGAGAGAGAAACCCCGAGACGCTAGCGTCTCAAACTGTCCAAAGTCTAAGCAAATGCAAGAGCTTCTCAGAATACGTTCAGAGTGATTCGATCAGCTCTCTCAGCGCGTGCACGCGCCGGAGAGACAGTGAACGGGCGCGTTATTTCGATAATCGATTCTACGCGCCGTGTCGAATAATGGTTTACACGATCGGTGATCCATCTTATTCCAGTCGAGCATGTAAACGACTGGGTACAGCGGACGGAGCTCGTAAGCCGTCCGTTCAATTTCCATCGGACTTGTACAACTGTGAGGAATAGAGAGTCGGGAGAGCTTGACGAACGTGTCAACGTGCAACTGCCGTCTGCGATTCGAGCCGCAGATTTCAGAGTGCGCGTCGCGTGGAATCGGATAGAACAATGCTCGAAGATCACGACGTGGAATAGAGGAGAAATTCGTTGTTGCGTGGAAATATATAGTTTATTTAGAACAATATATTTTTTTAATATAAAAAAATTTTTAATTTCATTAATATTTTGAATATTATGCTCTATACATATGCTATTTAAACATTATATATATATTGATATAATATAAAAATTAATATAAATTAAAATAGTTAAATACAATGAAATTTTATTAAACGTTAATTTTATATTTAACGTTGAAAATAAAATTATAATATTAGAAAATATAATTTCATAAATTAGAATTTTATAATATTAGAAAATACAATTTCAAAAATTTTTTCACAAATGATTTCATATTTATTTAAAAATTTCATTAAATAAAAAATAATAACTTTATATATATATATATATTTTAATTACAAAAGTAGAATTTAAGAAAAACTAAAATTTATTTTTAAATAAATTGATTGAGAAATTAAATAGTTGCATTAATGTACTCGTGTTAGCGGAAAGTACGCGATATTTTGTTTCTTCTCACGAGACGTATATTTTTCTTTTTAAACGAGCTGTTTGCCGATGAAACTTCGTTTGTTTGTTTAGAAACGAGCCAAAAATGCCGGTGGTGCAGAGTACACGGGCGAAGCAAACACTTTATAGATTGTT
Organism: Frieseomelitta varia; assembly: GCF_011392965.1. Classification (NCBI taxonomy): domain Eukaryota; kingdom Metazoa; phylum Arthropoda; class Insecta; order Hymenoptera; family Apidae; genus Frieseomelitta; species Frieseomelitta varia. The sequence continues at coordinate 99,138 of NW_025110249.1, forward strand.
TATTTTATAGGAGAAACTTTTTTAAGATATTTGAGTGTCAACCTTGTAGTGTAAATTCGTCGCGTGAAGAGAGGTACTTCGTACTTTTCCAACTGTATGAAAAGTTTGAAAAACATTCCAAATTACGAAACAGTATAATTCATTTAAAAATCGCTTTGAAATTAAAATCATTGTAAAATAGAATATTTGGAATATTTGTTCAGTCCAACTTCGTAATAATGAAAATTAAGAATATTCATGAATTTAACATACTTTGGAATATTTTGAAACTGCAAATAAAAAGCAGAATTTCGCTTGAAAAAAATTTCATTCAGTCGCTTAAAGATTTTCTTACTATTGTTATTCTGTTTAAATATTTTATTTTATTTTTATCACAGAAATATTAACGAATGTTTAAACTTTGTCAGCAACGTCGACGAATTTAAGTAATAAAATTATTGATTTTTCGAAGATAACCAACTGTCGCGTCGTTACGATTTAATTGAATTTTACAGCGAGTTTTCTACATAAATGTTCTGCGTTTCGCGAGTGTATCTCTTGATTTTAGCGACACGTTTAACAGGTCAATTACTATTTTAATAAAAGTACGGATTCGCACGGGTCCACGAGACTTTTCAAATAAATGTTTCATCGAATTTTTCACCAACAATGAAACGTTCAGTTGAATGCTGTTAAATTATTAAATCGGAATATTATTGTTTAACACTGTGGACGCGTGAGTTTCTAACAGCGACTTAATCCAGAAACATAAAGTCGCTGTTAGTACCCACGTGTTCGCGATGTTAAATGATTAAGAAATTTTTTGCCATTTTTCAAGAGAATTATGTATCAAGTTGCGACCTATGGTTCCTTTGTGATGAGTAGAATACATTGCAAAAAAGAAATTCAAGATCAAAGTCAATTTTGTGAAAAATTCATCTATGATAGCCACGGACAAACATTTCTTTCCACCCTGTGCTCGAAAATTCTCGTTTTCGTTATTCCACTTTAACTTCAGCCCGGCAGTTAATAGAAACACATATCAGTTGAAAACGTACGTACGAGATCGCGAAGGATTTTCTAGAAGCAGTGTAGACTTTGTTAATTCCTACGAATAATTTCGTTAGTCTTTTCGAGCGTAGTCGTTTCGCCAGCTTCCTGGGAATTACATAGGTTTTTATGTAATAAAGTACGCAAAGGGTTGACAGTGAACGCTGGCGGGCGAATTTGAAAAAGTTCAACTACTGGTACACAGTAGAACAGGCAAGGAGGGCGAGATATAGGAAGATACCTTTCCTGGAAAAATTTTACGCGCGGCCATTACTAAATATAGTATAGTGAAACGATGGTTGTGCAAGTGCTTCTTTTGAAATTCTAATTCGCTTTCGAGATGCACGTTTAATCAGTTAAACGTATTCCCTTGTAACTTGCGAAAGTTCCCTGCAATGAAAAAAAAATCGAGAATCTCGGGGAATTAAAATGAATAACAATTCTAACTGGATATTTCGTAATTTGCAAATGAAGCACGTTACCGTAATAATTTAATTTACTCCCTAGGTAGCTAATCGTCTTCAATTTCAATTTCGAGAAGATGACAAGTTCAATTTTAATTTCAACAATGAAAAGTTAAATAAGCTCGAACATTAATATTTGACCAGAGTTAAAAATCTAAAAATCCATAATTATGTAACACCAAAGTTATTTCCAAACTCCCAGAAATCCCTCCTTCCAATTCTAAATTCGATTCAGCTTCGTTTTCAAATCAAAGGATGCACATGCTCCGAATCTTCGTTCGTGTATTAAATTTTCACATCGTGTTTCAAGCATGAAAATTCTCGGGTGGAAGTTGAAGACTCAAGTACATGTTCCTTGCTACGTTTCGTCTCTCTCTTTCGTGGCCAGAATATTTCTTTTCGAAGAATAAAATTACTCTACGAAATGTCACGAAATAATTCGCGAAATTGCGAGACGTTTCGTTATTCAAGCGGGCAACGTATCAAAAAACGAGATGGTAAATATATCATCGTCTCAAGTATAAGGATTACCTCCCGGTTATTTCGTTTATTTCGCGGCTTTCCTCGAGTTTACAACCTCCCCCCTCCCAAAAAAAGTTTATTTTCTCCGTTTAATATTAGTCGTTTTAATCCTGGCTCTTTGTTTTAAGGCGCGTTTAAAATTCGCCGCAGGAAGTCGGCTATTCTTTTTCATACCGGGGATTTATATCATTCTTGTTAACGAAGCACTGTTCTTGTTTCAATGCCGTACACCGCAGTCGGAGTATCGTTTATAATGCTTAAATTACAGAATAGAGTTTCACTCTAGCCTCAAATGTACATCGTGCGTGCAATTTTACGTAATTTCCGATTAAATTCCGTTTCGGTCAGTGTTAACGAGGCATAATGTTAACGATATTAATTAATGACTGCTGCAATGTTGCTCTGATTACCTAGGAATTCGTATCTCTGTTGCTAATGTACGCGTCGGTAGTCTCAACAAGTAGTATGAATCAACCAATGCTCAGGCGTGATCCTAATATTGTTTTTTTTTTAAATAAATACAACTTGTAATTCATATTTTATATGCATTGTAGCAATAATTACTATCATTCTGTTTGATTCTGCCTAATATCTAGAATTATATTTGATATTAATCACTAATTAAGTAGTATAAGTCAATGAAAGGACAAACTTGGTCCTAAGATTCATTTTCAATGGACCTCAGTATTTAAATTTGTATTTCTGCGTTTTTTTTTTATAATAATCAACATTTTGCTTCGCTGAAAATCAGCGAAAATTATATATAAATAAATAAACATTACATATTTTCCTACTAAATCTGTTCTGCTACTAATACACTGTTTCATTGAAAATCGACCAAATAATATTATATTAATATTATAATAATATAATATTATATAATTATATAATAATATTATAATAATATAATATATAATATTATAATATTATAATAAATATTATAATTACAATAGTTATACTGTAAACATAACAATTATATTGTACGTTCCATAAAATCACAGCAGCAGCAGCACATTTTATATAAGTTCAAACCCTTCTGCTATTATTCTTCTATACTTAACTAAAATCTACTACTATAATCTAATACTAACACCAATCCAATACTATACTAAAATCCTCTTGAATCCTCTAGATTCAGCTTGTTCACGCTTATTTACGCGTCCCGCGTTAATTTTCACCGAGTGATAACCGCGATAATTCACAATTTCAATAATCCGAACAGTACAGCTTTGTTCGCGAATAAAACAAAGAAGACCAGTGTATGGCTAACTGGACGAGTGGTCAAAGCAGTCAGACGCAATCAATTGGGGTTGTTCGTGATGGGTTGCCTTACTTCGTAAATGACATATCGTATATAGGCGTTCTGATTGGCGTTAGCTTGATCATCTCGTAATCTATCGTTCGCTTCGTACACAGATAGACGTCAATCGATCGATACGTTGTACGCGGTCTCTCGTATAATGAACGCTTTTGATGCTGTTTATCGATGGCTGGCGTCCCACTTCGACGCCGATACCGCGTAACAATAATTAAATACCATAGTAAATATATGTTCCGGTAGTAGCGCTGTTAATTGTTCGAATATGCTGCTTCACATTTAATTTATCACGCGGTGATAATTGTTGAACCCCCCTCTTCTTCGGCGAATGGTTCACGTTATGGTTCACGTATTGAATCGTCTTGTGGAAATGTCGCGGGTGCTGAGAAATGAGGATCGTTGCGATTGTTTCGATCTGTGCTAGATTAAAATCGAGGATGTATATTTTGACGTATACGAGATACATTGTGAATTTATTTTACACTGTCAACTCACAATCAAGTAACAATTTATTTATTGTAATTTTGTTAAAAGAAACTACCTTCGTCCGTCAATATTTGGAAATATATTAACATCTGGTCTTTGATTTCTCGATGAATTAAACCCGACTTTGTGCACATTCAATACCAAAAAACAGAGGTGTGGACAAATTTTTCGCTTTAGCGATTTATTTTCATTAATCGTGAATAACGACGTATATTTTTGCAAAAATATTGCCAATGGAAAAAGAACTGCCAAATAATTTCCAGGTAATTTCATTACAAGCCACGCAATTTCCCCTGTTAAACATTAAATTAGTTTCACCGAATTTAAATTAAATTATTTTCTCGTCGAATATTACGTGCGTGTATGTATGAATCTTCGACGAATGAATTTGTTGTTAATTTCGTGTTCTGGAATCCGCTTCCGTCAATGTTTCATTGGAAACCGACCGATAGCTGGTAGAAATCAGCGTGTACTGAAAAATTGGTGAAATTTCGAAACCGAGATCTCTCGTGTTTCATCACTGACATGTGTTTGTAATTACCGGGGCATAGAATTTCTCGTTTCTCTACTGATCATACGTTTCCTACTGGAAATTTTAAAGCGCAGAACACACTGAACCGAAGTGAATTTTGGTACATGAAATAATTATGCTTGCGTTTCCTTCCTTTTTTAATTGTTTCTAAGAAAACGTGAATCATAGGTGTTCATTTCTAAAGAAATATACACTTGTGAAGAATATTTGTATTACAGAACTTGGTATTATTGAAATTAATTATTATTCAATCCTGTATCATTATTCATAATCATTCAAATTCGACATGGCTATTATTTTAAGACTCCATACAACAGAATATCCACTTGTGAACAACATTTGTTTATCAAAATTTGGTATTATTGAAACAAATTCTGCAGTATTACTTACAATCGCCGAAATTCCATATAATTATCATTTTAGAATATTGTTGGAAATCATTTTAGAATATTGTTGGGTATAATTGTCAGAACATTCTTGACAGATGACTTGAAGTAATTAGAGAGGCAAATAAAAATTCGAAATAATTACCTAAAATGACTGAAATTCGAGTAATAGAAGCCAAACTTTAAATAAAATTTCCAAACAATTAATAATTATTGCATTTGAAACATATTTAAAATTACAAACAATTTCAATGATAATTCATTCTCGGTCTCAAGTAAACTGAATTTAAAATTATTTCCTCTTTTCTATTTTCTTATTTCGAATAATCCCATGATTTATACCATGTCTTTCTATTTCTTTTTCACTCGACACGCGCATTCCTCGAGGTGGCAAAAAACGCCACGGGCCAACCACGAGGTATCGTACACCTCGAAGCCATAGAGAAGCGAACGAGAGGTTCTCCTCACCACGAAATTGCGTTAAACTTTGACACACTCGGTTTCGAAAAGCCAAGAAATATACATATATACTCGTGTGTATATCGCGGAAAGCACTTTGCTTTTTTCCAACCCTCTCTCTCTTTCTTTCCCACCCTCTTCCTTTCTTTTTTTTTCTTCTTTTTCTTCACTAGGAAAAATTTAACATCTTAATATTCGCGTGAATGTTTCATCATCCGCAGCAAGTCGATCAACAAATAAACCATTTCCCATACACGCGCATGATAATTAATAATTAATAGTGAAATTCCAAAAGAAAGGATCGTAGATTGCAATTAGACAGACACTGTTTTGTGAAAAATTGGAAATTGCAAGAATATTACACAGTCTCAAATCGAAATATATATTCTTATAAAATGAATAAAACTGCAGAATATAATTTCTCACAAAAAAAAAAAAAAAAAAAAAAAAAATAGAACATTCATTGCAATATATATAGAAATTGATGGTTATTTAGATTTCGAGCAAAGAATTGAAAAAAAAAAAAAATAATAAGAAGGCAACGTAGCGGGCAAAGTAATGCAAGACAGTATCGAGAAAGGAGGGAAACATGTAATATGTCGAGCCCGAACTAGTAACAGATTAGAACTGGTGATACTGGTTGGAAACATGGTCGCGATACAGAAACGGAGCGAGTGGAGGGAAGATCCTGGCCAACGCTGAACGACGCTGGAACGATGCGAGCGCGAAAAAATAATACGCCCTGGGCGATGCGAAAAGAATAGGCGCGTGCCTCTTGTTGCGTGGACGAAAAACGAAGAGAAAGAGCAACGCGAATATTGTGAAAAAGAAAAAAAAAAGGAAGAAAGAAGAGAAATGCATTTCCTCTACGTTCGTTCGCTAATGGAAGCTGGCGAGAAGAAAGAAAGAAATTCTGAAGGATACACTACGAGATTAACGCGTATGGTTATTCGAATTGACTTAGAAGAAAACGTTTCGAGAAAGAATTCATCTTTTTCTACGTTCTTAAACTGACTAGAACTAACGAAGGACTAAATAGAATTTTGATCTAGAAGAGATATTAAAGTGAAAGAAATAGAAATACAATAGAATACGCAAACTTTTATTCCTGTATTTTGTAAAAAATCATTTACCTTTAACCTTTAAAAATACACTATTTTGATATTCTGTAATATATCTGAAAAAAATCGTGAATTAGTCATTTTGACCACTCGGTAGTTCTAGTGTTAAACATCTCTGGACTTTTTCCTCGAATATTTTTCGATATCCCCGATCCCAGGCTTTCGTGCATTTAAAAATTTCTACCGAAATGAAACCTGGAAGGGAATTTGCTTCAACAGTTAATCTGCGGTTTAATTCTACGTAGAATTTTTTATTATACATACGAGAAGTACCGAAAGCAACATTTCTAAAATGTTTCCAAGAAAAAAAGAAAAGGGAAACGAAAAGATGTTTTTACAAATCCAGATTATTAAAAACGTCGCAGTCGATATTCCTAACTCTGAATATTTTACACGCTTTCCACAGACAGCATGTTTGAAAATCCGCAGTTTGGTAATTACACGCTGCTTTTAGCTCGACGTTTGACGAAAATTCCCCGCGAAATCGGCATCTGCCGCGGAAGAAAGGAGCGTTCGAACGAACGAAGAGGAAAATAAAATAGTATAAGATCGGCATTGCCGACATTTGATCAGTCGGAACGGTATCGGCAATCGAACAAGCTGATGCTTGTTTACACGTACGTATGAAAGGTAGAGGCCAGACACAAATCCGGGATGCATCGATCTGACGCCGCCGGGCAGATGCACGATGGGTGGAAGAGGGGGCGGGCCAGGGAAAATAAATTGTTTACGTCTTTGATTTCCCCCACGTAATAAAAGATGCACGGGAAACTTCCTGACGCGCGGCGGCCGCCGAGTTTTGCAACTGATATCGCTTCGTTGAACTTTCTGAAAATTTTAATGTGCCCTCCCCGAATTATTGAGCATCGCTCCTGTTAGTAACCCGCGCCCGGTTTGCCCTCGTTACGGACGAACCTCGAATTTCAATATTTCGATCCTTGAAAAATTTAACGATGTATCTGTATACTTCTTTGTTTTCGTTACTATTTTTTTTTTCTTTTCTTTTCTTTTTTTTTTTTTCTTGTTTCTTAACCGACGTTATGACCTAGGAACAGACATCTTAATCTTTCGTGCACGCTGATAAGAATTTCTTCATTTTCACGGTTCAAACTTGAGATATTTCTTCGTTTCAGTGGAACATGCGTGGATTGACAATATAATTTATTGAATTTACGTATAACGAAATGAACAAGGGAAATGTATAATACGAAAGGGGGCGTTGCGTGATCATTTCCTTAGACGTGAGTCGAATATTTTCCATCTCGCTTCGCGTGATGTACAAATATGCGTCACGTACCACTGAAACTCTTGGGTTACTTGAAAACTTTCCGTAGAATGGTCCGCTTCTCGTCGTCGTACATTTAACTCTGAGTTAATACTGCACTTAAGAGTAGCAATGAGTCACAGTGACAACGTACCAAACATTCATTACCAATGCATTTACTAATTAGCGAAGCATGAATTATATTTGCGATTTTGTGCATTTTTACATATATAGATTAATTTCGTATTCATGGAATTATGTTTTTTTAACACGTATCGAGAAATTAAATTGATCAAAATTCAAGTAGTAACAGTAAATGAATTAACTCACGCACTATAACTTTTATCAGAGTACAGAGAATTCTGTGTAATACTCTAAATAAATACTTTACTAAAAAAAAAAATATCACGTTAGAATATTTTAAATAAATGTCATCGATGTTTGAAACGTAACTGAAGATTAAAATTTATTTTGCCAGACGATATTTCATTTGAACGGTGAATTTTCGAGCGAACGAATATTAAAGCACATATTAACAACATTGGTAATAATTAATATTTCGCAACGATTTTTCATCCTTTGGGAAATTCTTTCCCCCATAAACACCAAAACGAGTCCAAAATGTCATTGCCATCATCTTTGTAATAACACTATTTTACATTATTTTATATTGCTGTTGCTGTATATTATTGTTACACTTGAAATAAATATGAAGTATTGAATATTTTAAAAGATAGATGGGAAAACTTGGATGGAAGAAAAAAATGAAACTTTTAACTAACGAAAAAGTTACGAAAAATTCTACTATACGTGCCTGACAATACTGAATGACCGTATTATAACAAAATGGAGCTCATATATCACTCTACTTGACAGCTTTGAATGCGCTTCTAAAAGTGTCGAATACCACTTTTTACGCAGAATGTCCGAATGTTCCAATGTTCACTTGTTGGCCATTTTCTGTATGGTAAAATATTCGAAACTCTTTCATGCTCGCTCCGCGTGCCACGCTTCATTGCTCTTTCGAAACTCTCCTTTAATTTTTCGGCCGCGAAATTCCTCGTTCTCGCACTTTCGGAGACAATTTGTCAAATTTCCTATTTCTTTTTTATTAAATTTCAAACTTTTCTAAATTTCACTAATTACACCAAGATCGTGTGATATTTTTTTTACGGCTATGGTAATCATTATTCCATTATATCAGAACCATCCAACTTTAAAATTTCACTCGGAAGTAGCTACAGATAATGCTTCTTCGAATTCAAAACTGCAGTCTGTTTAGAATTTACGTTGTAATCTGTGAAATCTTAATGATCAATATGAACGAAGTTTCATTCCACTTAATAACTATCAACCGGTAATGACCAATATTTTACGTGATAATAAATAAAATACTCAGTTCCATTAATCTAGCTTTACTTAACTTAACAGAATGATCTAAAGTCGTTAACAAGATAACGATAAAACATGCAATTCCATTTGTTTAAATCGAAAGTTGATAAATTTATCCTCTCATTAAAATAGTAACATTTAAGAATCGACGGAGCGTCAAATCTTAAAATTAATTCTTCCAACTTTAATCATTTTTCAATCGGAAAATATAATGATCTTTAATCCTCGCCCATCCCTTGTGCCAGTGTTATATTATTTAGCTAGCTTTAGAGACGAGAAAACGTGTAATCATTATTTACATTAATTATACATATAAATATAAATATTAATATATATTAATTATTATTTATATTAATTAATTATAATTTATAGTGACTCCACGATCACCGTTTCTAAAATGCATCACAGACACCTTTGCTATCGAATATACTTATAGTACTTATACAAATGAAAACTCAAAAATAAATTATTACAACGTCAGACGAAAACTGAAGGAAACAAAATCGCGACGTAGAAAGCTGGTCTATCTGTTGTTAAACAAAGGGAAAATCTTCAAATCCAGCTGTTTATCTTTCAGTTGCGTTAGCTTTTTCGCTATCGCGCCAGTGTTTGGAGAATTCAGTTGGGAAAATAACAAACGAACACGGACTAATATTGACGGAATATCAGAAATTACGGAATCGTGCAAAATCGTCGCTAAACAAATTGCACTCGTTCAAGCTTCGCCGGCCAGCCAAATATATTCTCGTTTCGCGCGCTCGTTTCTGTCGCCGCGGAAAATATTCAAAGCCTCAAAAAAAAAGAAAAAAAAAAAGAAAAGAAAAATGCGTGTGGTGCACGTGTATCTCATCGCGGTTGCTCGATCTACTCGATTAAGTCCGATTTCCATTGATTAAACGTCGCCCAAGCAATCGTTCATTTCCTCCCTTTTGATTATCGGTTAAACGGTATTCTAATTAACTAAACGTTCCCCCTTTATCTCTCTCTCTTTCTCACACACACACACACACATTACGACAAACACGGCAAAAGCTGACAGAGTGTTGCAGTTGACAACTCTGGCCAGCAGCCGCAACGACCGCGTGTGTTATCTTTTCGAGCCTGGTACGGGCTGTTTAACGTTTGTTGTTTTCAATTAGATCGCCTGCGTGTCGCGTGCCTCCCCCCCCCTCTCCCCCTCCCCCCTGGCCAAATGCAACACCACCGCCTATAATTAATGAGTCTGAATGGGGTTAACTGGCCGCGTTAAATTTCACAGCGACGAATCTACTATTTCGAACAGGTTGATCCTCCGCCCCTGTAATCACGAACGTTCTCTCATCATTCTTATGATCGATTTTGCTCGATTTGGACTCGCCAGGTTGTACTTTCTGGCGAAATTGTTTCGGCTCGATTTGGATTGTCTCTTTTTTTTTTCTTTTTTTTTGGTCTTCATTCGAAAGAACGAACGAGATCGGTAGTTTATTTTATTATATATATATATTGTTATAATAATATATTATATATAATAATATATATTATTGTGTATGATAATATATTATTATTATATATATTATATTTATCCACACTGGAGCCAAAATGACCAATTTATTAATTTATAGAATCATTACTTGTATAATTTTAAAAAATCATAGAAATTTTATATTCAAACATATTTTATACTCAAAACATTATTTGTATAATTTTAAAAAATCATAGAAATTTTATATATAATATTTATGAAAGGATAATTTTTAGAGACTCGAATGATTTTTTATAAACTATTTGTACAAACAGCAAATGCGCTACTGAAAATTTTCTCTAGTGTTGAAGAAGCTTTTGAATGTTTAATATATTATATTATTGTTATATTATATATATTATATTTATCAACACTGGAGCCAAAATGACCAACTTATTAATTTATAGAATCATTATTTGTTAATTTTAAGAAATCATAGAAATTTTATATATAATATTTATGGAAGGATCATTTTTAGAGACTCGAATGATTTTTTATAAACTCTTTGTACAAACAGAAACTTTGTCGTACTATAAACGCGCTACTGACAATTTTCTCTAGTGTTGAAGAAGCTTTCGAATGTTTTATTGAAAAATAAGATGAGCTGAGGTTTGAATAAATCTCGATAACAACTGGATTGAACTTATTCACACAATTTAAGATTAGGTTGCTCAATTTTTAGTTAAATAAAATTGGTAATGGAAATTCTTTGAACACTGTACTTGCATAACATTTTACGCTAATTAATTAGCTTCGAGCACGTAAAAATTTCGTATCTCTGAGCAATGTATTCACGCAACTAAATGTAAATTTCATACTGTGAGAATGAAAAGTTCCGCAGAATCCGCTGAAAAAGGAGCTTTTATCGAGAGAATAATAAAAATTACAGCCAAATAAAAATAAACTTCAGTTTTTACTGTAACAACGCTTCAATATTATGCGAAATCAAAATCTCGAGCTTGAAATTATATTTCACCGACCGTGTCGTAAATTTTGCGACAATCACCAGTACACACTGGCGCTTTTCTTAATTATTATAACTAGAAATTTTTAATAACCAGACGGTTTAATTTGACATCGCGTAATAACGCACTGCGTATAAACAAAAGAATTTAGTAATAAGTAATACCTGACAATAATGTACAATTTAACAATTTAACTGTAACGTACATTTACTATAAATAATTGCAACTATCAAAGCACAGATTATTCGCTCTAGCAGCAGTGGAGAAATAGTAAAAATTTATGTCTCAGTGAGAAACAGTGCTGAAAATGCAAACAATTCTCGGTCCGAGTTCCTGCAAGAGACCATTGTCTTTGTCGTAAGTATTGTTTGCAAGCGATCTGTTATCTCGTAATTAGCTTGCAGCGGTAATTAGTTCGCTTTGAGAGCAACGCGGCTCGCAATCAGTGTATAAATCTTGTTTAATATCAATCCGCGAGGATAACCTTTTTCCACGCTGACGTTATCTCGTTTGAAGTAAGAAACTGTACGAGTTGACTAAAAAGTAAGAATAAATATAATGAAACTCGTGTTTCATTTATAAATTCAAAGATTTGCAAGCCCAAAGCTTTTATTTGTTCAATTTACATTCACTGAATGAAATTTTACCATTATTAACTACTGTCAGTTAGACGATGCAATTATAGTTGTAGTTTAATATAGTTAAATAAAAGTTACGAAAGAGAGGAGAATTTTATGAATATCGAGATTCTGACAGTTCGTTCAAAGTTCATTCAAAGAGAACTAAAGATTTGAAAATGCTAAATTTAATATTTAGTAACTTGATGGTTAAAATATAAAACAGATGTTTGTAAATTTTTCGTTGTTGGACAACATTACTTGAAGATCACATTCAAGACTTTCCGACATAATCTCCACGAGATTTCACATTTTTTACATATTCAGCCGAATAAAAACAAAATACATATATATATATATTTTATTTTAAAATCTGTAAAATGTTAATCAACAGTTGCACAGCAAATGCAACAGAGAAATTTAGATATATAAATTGCAAATTCTAAAATAGAATTTATATAATAATAGAATATAAATATAAATTTCTATAAAGTATATTCTATAATTCATAATACATTTCACGGAACAAAATTTCTCCCCGCGAAAATTTTGCTAATTACTGCGTGGAAATATTGAAAGTTCATAGCGTCCTAAGACTTTTGAGCAAAGGTGTACAGAGAGAGAGAGAGAGAGAGAGAGCCTTGCAAGGCGGCTCTGATAAACCACAGCGGCCGCGAAATGAAAACTGCATGCTCATCAGCGTTGGAGCAGGCGCGTGTGTCGGATTAAAAAATAAATAGGCTTGCCGGTTCGGAGCCGATAGAAGAGGTCGAAATTACTTGCAAGCTGGCGATATCGGAGCGAGGCGAGCGGAAAGGTCAAAAGAAAAATGATCGAGCGTGGCGCATAGGGGTTAGAACAGCGAGCGCTTTACAAACGTTGTTTGCCTTCAATTTCAAACCGGAGCTGATATGCAACACACAATTGGAAATACTTCTCATGAAAATTTAAATTTATCGAACCTCTGATACCAGAATGCGGAAACTCTTTCCCTATCTTTTTTCTTTTATCGTTTGTTTTCAGCTCCGTGCACACTGAACAACCTACGTGTACACGGCAAACACACACACACACACACACACACACACACACACACACGTATACACGTGTGATAACGCGCACAGAGAAATGGACCTCAACGAGACTTCAAACACAAGAAATCGCGGAACATAAATTTCCACCGAGAGAAAAGAACAATGAGCGAGGTTCTTTTTGTGGCGTTTTGTGGACGGGCAAACATATTTGACGTCGAACGCGGAGGATGTATTATATTTGCAATGACTCGAGAGATACGTATCTGCCGTGTCTGCTAGAGTGGAAACGGGAATGTTTGGTGCTCGAGTCTTGGATTGTTCCGCTATTTCAAATTTAATTTAAAGTCGCGGGATCCGGTGAAATTTAAACGACGAATCGAAATTAGTGAAACTGAAGTGAAACTCTCTCTCTCGTTCTCGGTGGAATTTTATAACATTGATGATAAATATATTCTATAAATATTAATTTAATATAATAATGAATTAAATAATAATATTTAATTAAGATTTATTATTTAATGTATTTATTAATTTATAATAATAATAATAAATATATTCCATTAATATTAATTTATTATATTTTCATACATTAACGATATACTATCGTTTCTCTCGACAGCGATGAATGTTACTCTTGATTAAAATAAGACGAACATCATCGACGAGAAGAGAATGACTATGATGTGCTCATTTAAATTTGACGAGTTAATCGAGTGAAAATTATAATTTTCAACGGTGGAAGACTGCAAACTAAGATCGGTTAGAAAGTCAAAAATTTTAAGAAGATATATATTAGACGAGTGAAATGAAAATGCAAAATAAATTATGAGATCAATTGAAAATTTCAAAGTCCCAACAGATATATACCATTAAAAATTCTTAATGGTGGAACATCTTTAAATAAAATCAGTTAAAATATTAAACTAGAAGCTGCAGAAAGAAGAAGTTTCACGAAGATAATAAATTAAGAACAATTCGTCTGACCGAAATTCATCTCTCGAAACGTTGAAATTTAATAAAATTCTGACCGATGATTGGCACTGACGAGAATACATATTTGATCATTGCCGATTTAATCACTCAGTCATCAGATTGTCGATGAAGTCACTCACAAACAGTGCAAACAAATTGTACAACGTGACACAACGATCCAATCCGCTCGTTGTTTCAATATTCACGACGTGTTCCAGCTTTGAACCAGTTAACATAACCAAGTTGGAGTTTGCAGACGGTGTGAAACGACTCGGTAAAGAATTTACACCGCCTTCGTCTGCCTATTTTTATAACGAAGCGATGCAACGAAGTATCGATTCTTCGGGCAAATAGGAGGACGTTAGAATCTTGCGGGCAATTTACATTAAGCTGCGAGCTTAGCTGCAAGTTCTTGTTACCGCGTTGACGTGATCATGTCTACGAAGTTAGCCTCGTCCCTGTTAGACTGTAAGTAAAGAACAATTCGCCGACTCGCGCGATACTTTACGATATTTACCGAAGTCCACGTACTCGATCACTGCTGGATACTTTTGCCAGATATTTACGTGAAACCTTTTCGATTCTTATTGAAAAAGTTTCGTGGCGTGACACGAGCTACTTAAATTTAAGGCTTTCTCTTCTAGACACGAAGGTAAAATATATATATATGTACACTCGACATTTTCAACTGATCAAACGATTCATAAAACAATTCGATCCAGTTGGATGAAGCCTCTGTCTTGACAGCTATTTTACGTCAGTTTTTCTCAAGTAGCAAGTAAGAAAGTGTCCATGAAAATATTGAGAAATTTTTCTCGTGGTCAAATGTATCATAGTCTTGAAGATGTATCAAGTCTCCCTTTTACGAACGAAAATATGCTATACAATTTTTTCTCGACGTTTTATTGAACTTGGAACATTGGGATTAAATGACAGAGTGTCAGAATTTTTGTCGTTTCACTCTCTTCAATAAAGTTCAATAAAGTTCAATAAAGTTCAAAAAGAAAATATCGTACAGTTTTGGAGGATTAACGTAAAGATTTCGATCTTCGAGACTGTGACAGAAATCATGAAGAAAATTTTTTCGATAATTTTCGAGACGTTTAAATTTTAAATAGACTGAAATGTCACAGTATAAAAATTTTTTCATCGAGAATTGAAATACTTTTCTCCACCTCCGCCTTATTTGAGATGCCAATTATGCACAAGAAATATTATTTATATAGAAACTATTTTGTAATTGACATTACAGAAATTTCACGAATAATTGTACGATTTTTGTCATGTCGATGGATATTTTTAGTTTTGATTTAGTCACGTATCAATCATCTCGTACATTCGAGATAAATATATTGCATACATTACTGAGCAGTGATTTTAAAAATTTAAAAATTTATCAATTTTCGTCGGACATTTTTATTTTCGATTATTTCCCGAATTAAGGAGAGTTTAACGAAGCTTATATCATATTTAATTTTAGTTACGTTTATCAGCACGTTAACTAAAGTATGGCTGTAATATCTTTGAAAATAGATTACACGTGTTCGTTTCACGCGTTCCAATCCATTCATTTTTTACGTTATGTATTCGTGGGTAATTTTATACTCGTTTAAGTATAATACACGGCTCGTGTCGTTCGTGAAAAATTCCCTCGCTAAACTTACATTATATTTCTTGGCTAACACACGTGCCGCACTCGCATACATATTAACCAGGGTGTGCAGATGTACGACGTCGGAGAATGAGAAAATTATTCAAAGTGTTTCGTCTATCGGTGATATTAAGTGGCAATTCGAGTTCCATGATTTAGTTCCATCATTTAATTAACTACGAAGAAAATAATAATGATGTTTTATATACGTGTTTCAATAGTACAGAGTATTACTGACTGAATTTTTATGCGTTTATAGAAAATTCGAAGGCATCAGAAAAATTAAAGTATTTATTTATTTAAGAAAGTTATTACTTCTTTTACTAACATGTAGCATTTTTGTAACTGATCTACGAACTATGCAACAATGAGATAATATAATGAATTCATTTTTGCGTCTTCAGGTTTCCCATAAATGTGGTATGAAAGCCCACAGACCAGTTGTGAATAGTTAATAAAATTCGAAGAGCTTTTCGTTAAAAATTCTGCTAAATAACACCACAATAAACTATTGGATACTGATGATTTGCATCTACAAGAATATACCACTCAACGAGCATTTACAGGAGTACAAATAATAAAAGGGTGTCGATAAAAATTTTCACACAGCTCCTCTATACTTGACTTTAAAAATACTATACTTCGGAAAAACTATAAGAATTAAATTATTAGTTTAGAAAACCAAACAAATTATTATATTCTCTTATATTATATTGATCTTTTTTTATCCCTAATATTTAAATCTTCTTTAGGTAAGCCTAATACCTAAATCTAATATAAATTTTCAATATCTAAATCTAGTATTTAAATCTTCAATATACAATCTCTTTTCATTATTTTCGTCCCTTTTCTTCACAAAATATTCTTACAAAGAGTTAAATTTATTCTATCAACCGTTTAGAGCATCGCAACAATTTAGCACCTAATAATTAGTCTATTCTGGAATAGATAGTTTGAAAATTCAAAGAACATATCATATTTCACTATATCAAAAGTACACTGTTAAAAATGATTAAATTTTTAACTTCTTTACTGCTCTATTCTCTTCGTTATCAAACTTTTGAATTTATATATATATATATGATTAATTCTACAAATGGTGTTTTTATTCTCCTGTGCGTTTAATAAATTAAACCACGACGATTGAATTCTAGCAAAATATTACAATCGATTAAATGCTAAACATTTAAAGAGTGAAAACGATGTAGATCTTGTCGGGGAGAAGAAAAAGTAGCGTAAGAAATGGAGGAAATCTAAGGAGAATCATTTCTTCAAACGTCACTTATTACTCGAGAAAAATGACGGTGTATCCTGCGTTGGTATTGTCGGTAATAGAAACAATTTTTTCCTCTAATGGGAGCAGAAAGGGTGGGAAGTGAGAGAAATATATACCGAGAGAAACGGAAGGGAAGGTTATTGTTTAACCGTACGCTTTCTGCTGCTGTTGAATATATTCAAAAACACAAGCGCACAAACGTAAATTATACGTTGACGCTTTTAGCAATAAACGTGCACGGCGTTCGCGTTATAGTTAACAATTTAGAAGCTTCTCATTTGGGAACAAGTTTCTACTAACTTTCGTTCCCCGACGAAATATCCCCGTTACGCGTATCTTATCTCGTTGTAACTTAACCAAACAACGCAATTAACTTTAGTTACCGTTGCTACGTTTATCACTTTGATGTGTCTTTGTATAATGCGCGGTTACATGTATCGGAATTTACAATGCACGAGATTACTCGGATATCGTACACGTTGTAACGGGAATATTTGTATTTAATCATGTTGAACGCCCATGCTGTGGGATCAGTAACTTCGAAATTTGAAATTACATTCCAAGTTTAATTATAGAATCTCATCGATAATCATGCAGGATCCACTGGTTTCTGCAATGTACGAATATCATCTCCAAGTTCAATCTAAATATTACCGAATATTAATATCTAGATTAAATATCTAACTTGGGTATTAGTTTTGTATACATTATTAGTTATCTATGGACAAAAATCCAACACAAATGAATATGCTTCGCCCACGTAATTCCCAGACAGAATTTCTCCTCCTACTAATTTCGCGGAACCTTGAATCATACAGCCGATCAGTCAGAGTCCGGAGATCCATCAAGATCCAAGAAAGAAATAAAGGAACCAGCAATCACCGGCAAACGCCGCCGTCTTTTCCTTCACCCGGTGAAAATAGCACATTGTGGCTGGCTTGTGATCGGTGATCCCTCCTATAAATTTGCCGGATTACGAACCCACCAGCCGGAGGTCGGTAGGTGATGGCGTGTCGGTGGAACCGCCGCCTTCGTCGAGCCTCGCTTCGGGAAATACGGGCCGGCCGCGCTTTGTCTTCGGTTAAATGACACCGGGATTGACCGTGTGGCCAACCTCTTTAAAGCAGCCGGCCGATAAAACGGCGAACTCGGAACAAAGGTGCAACTATCGAGGCACAATCCGCAGTGGGCCAACTGCGAAATCATTGAAGCCGTTTTCGCCTTTGTGCCCCGTTCGGCCCCGTTGTTTCCTTTATTTCACGGCTGTTTCGTTCTCGAGACGTTTCACTGATATTTACGTGCGAGGAACACGTACTTTTGTACCAGGGCCACTGTGTGCTCGATGCAACGACGAAACGAACGTTCGAACTTTAAAAGCGATAAGGAAAATTCGGTGAAATTAGAAACATCGTCGAGTTCTTGCGAGGGCTGGTCTACTGAGAAATGGCCCCCATTTGGTGCAAGAACATCCCTTTTGACTTTTCGTATTCGCATCCTCTGAACGCTCGCGATACAATTACAGGCGAGATATTTCAGCGTCAATGCGTTGAAATCAAATTTTTAATTGGACGAGTTATAGCAGCTACAATTCGTTGATAATCCCCTTTCATTTACAATTTGCAAATGAAATTCTAACTGTAAAAAAAAGGTCAATCGCGCTGGCTCCAATCGAAACTCCGGCAACACCGATAATCATCGCGAGTCGCTCATTTGGCAAATTGACGAAGCCCAACGTGTAACCATCAAGTCGCTTATCCGTGTATTATTATTGAAAATCATCGCAAATTAAATTGATCGAAATTACATCGCAGATTGAAATTAATCGGAAATTACTGTAACGTTGTAATTGGAAGTCTGACGACTGACAGTCGTCACAAATCGTTCGTTTGATATATCGAAAAAAGGTGATCTCGATGTCAATTAATTTATTTACACGATGTCGTAGAGTGGTACGCTTGGAAATGTTTATCGGTTGGAAAGGAGTTGCGAGTTGGTCGCATCCCATCTCTAAGAATTAACAGCAGAGGCTGATGGTTGTTCGTGCAGCCATTTAGAATCGTTTACGTAGGCGTGCGCGGAGACCCGAGTCAAAGTTACGATCTGCTGTTAATAATCACATTAAATAGACATGCAGATACCGTGGCTCGCGCTCCCCCTTGGGCCGCCATCGTGGAATTGACTTTTTAATTAAACGCGCACCCCTCATCGGTCAGCTCGCGGTGGATTAACGAATTTATTGGCAAATCGTGTTACACCCGGCGCACGTGAATGTTGGCTAATTAAATCGTAACCCGTGACTTAGGGGTGTTGGAATTTCATCGAGTGATAATTTATGGTTGCTCGAGGGACCAGGCCGATTTCATATGGCAATGTTTGTCGCCTTTCTCTAGATTTTGTCGTTCGTTTGTTGTTCGTAAATTGATAAGAGAATTTAATTCTTGGTAACCGGAGCGAAATTTCGAAATAATAACAATGATGGCTGAATATAGAAATTCTACGTTGGACAGAATAATAGATCGATCGACAAGACCGTAAATGGCTGGACTTATATGTTGCATTTGAAACTTTCAAAGCGGTGAATAAAATATTTGAATTTAAAATGCATTTACAATTGACCTGGTTTTATTATGAAAGCACTTTTTATTATGAATTAGTTTCTACATCTTGCAGATGTAACGTGCATTCAGAAATTAATGAATTCGAACTTTCAGGAAGAGTTTTTAAAAGATTCATATTACACGTTGAATTTGGGATCTTGCACTTCTGAATCTCTCCATTCAAATTTACTTTATTCAAAAATTCAAATATTTTTATCACTTGAAAGATATTCCAGTGATTTCTATTTACATTTAGTGGTTAATAAATTACAATCTTCTATGTCTACATTTCTTTACAGAAAAGAAACATATAAAGTTTATAATTGGTACTTACATGATGAATTTAGAGGCAAATGAATTAAGATCTTGGGTTTATAAGTGATACGAGGAAACTCTAGGTTGTAAAGAATTTTTAAAAGTCGTAGAATAGTTTGTAAAACTTTTCCTTGAGATAAGTACGCTAAACTTGAACTTGCAAAGAAACTCTAGAATCCATACAGTTCCGTAGAAATAAATGAAAAGATTTTTAGAATTGAAAATGTCGAAGAACTTGTCGTGTTTCTAAAGCTTTCTCTCGGAGTGTATCGACATTTCTTATAATTTATAAGAATTATTTGTCAACCTGTTCGACAGGGGAATTTCAGAAATTATACAGAACTGGGAATAAAACGAAATGTTAAGAGCCACAGTAGAAAAGCTGTACCATAACTGTACGTTCAAATGAAAGCAGGCTGACCTCTTCTAAGTAGTAAATTCTCTACAATAGTACAGAGAAAAAGAAGAAGACGTATTTTTCAAAATAACGATAATAAACCTATAAGAAATGTTAGACAATAAAAAGGAATCTTTATCTATATATTATATATAAATATATATAATCGTTTTGTAAAATAAACAAAATAAATATATATTTAGAAATTAAATTCACTTATATCATATTCATTAATATCTAGTTTTTTTTTCAAAAATAAATTTAATTTATATGTAGGAATCTAACCCTCAAAACAAGGAAGGCGGGAATAGTTTGGGTTGAAGCAATTTTGAAGAAGAGTAGAATCCACGAGAAAGTAGAATCAGGACAGAATCGTTCATCCAGCGGAAGGTCTCAATCGACCTTTGTATCGCGTGACTATCCTGTTCACCTGGAAGGAATCAGTGATCCGTGCACGTAGCGCGGAATGCATGCTGAAATAGTAGCGCACGGTGGTCTGCGGTGGAACGTTCTCCTCGATAGGCCATCGGCGAACGGGTGCATCGCAAATGTCCATTTTTGTTATTTCGTTCGAACGACGAGGGTCGAAGCGGGCCGATATCGGTGTGCCTCGGATATGTAAGTACACGTCGAGAGGATGCACGTGTTACCGGGGACATGAAAGGGAATTTTTACGACGCAATCTCGGATCGCTGCCGCGCATAAAGCCGACGTGTTTCTGCGTGCACGCTGTACGAGACGGGAGTGGCGAATAAATTGAATTATACTCGCGACAGAGGGAAGAGACAATAGACAATCGATCTTCCGCTGCGCTACTACGTACTATCGGTATGCAGATATGCTGGACTTTTTTATGGGATATTTGTGATAAATTTGATCGAGTGCGTTTGTCTCTGGGAGATAAATGAGGGGATTTGAAAAGAACCGCGAAAATAGTAGAGGATGCTTGAGGAATTTCGGGAGGAGGCTTTCAGAAATAATCGGTCGGTTCGTAGGAAAAATCGTCGAAAAATTGAAATTACATTACGAAGCAAACGAAAAGTGTTTAAGAGAGAAAGTATTTAGAATTATTAGAATTAATTTGTAAGGAAATTTATTTGTAATTATATTTATATTATTTATATTATATATAATATCATTATATTTTTATATAAGGAATTTATTTTATATAAAGAATTAATTTTTAAGGAAAACTGTTGCAAGTATATCGAGGAGTGTGAAGGGAAGAGGAAGAAAGTGAGAAATATTTGAGGAATCTGAAAAGAAAGATTGTTCCAATCATACTACGAAGAATATTAATTTTCGAAATTCTTAGAACACCAATTTAGCTTTTGATATTTCGAATTTCTATGAGTAATTGACAAATTTGTCGTGGTTTTCTCTAATGTAACGTTGAAAGTACTTTGAATTTTATTTGGAGGGTCTACGTTAATAATAATTACCACATTAGTAGGTCACACTAGCTGACAAAATTTTAACGAACCTGTACACCAACTGAAACTACAATTTCTCCATATTATTTAAAATTTTTAATTACGAGTACCACGATGCAATATGAACGTCACTAATTTAACTAATTATTAAATGTATCGTATAATTATCAATATCTTGCATAACGTACTAAATTAACTGTGTTACATAATTATCTCGTTTTTTCTTCACACGTGATACTTGTTTCACAATTTCAACAAGAAACTTTCAACCGGAATACGTATTTTCATAAATACGATACATAAATATTTCAAAGAGAAACGAGATACCTCAAGATATTCAAATATAAACGTGAATGATTAGAATTGAGAGGGCGTTAGAGAATAAATAAAGATTCACCGGTAATCAACCAGTTTCGCTCTTTCTCCGAGCGAGACGTGTTAGATTCACGACGAGAATCGGTTCGCAAGCTGCTGTACCGGTGGAAATCGGTCGGCCAAGCGCGCGCGCGGTTTAAATGACCGTAATGCGCGTCCGGCTGTCCGCGAGATTCAATTAAACGAATGCCGGAATGCATAACGCGACGCGATTGTTTCGAAAAGGTGTGTGCATATGTGTGTGTGCGCGCGCGCCATTGTTGCCGCGCGATCACGTTCAACGGAACAAGGGGAGAGGAGGGTCGAAAGAATTCGACGTTCATTTGCATTCATCGACGGGCGGCGTATTGGTATCGGTGTAGCACCGATCGGCCGTGAACATTAACACCGTGGACACGTACATTACTGATTCCGGTTTAACAAGAGCTTTGTTAAAGCTGTGTGTTTAAAATTGAAATTCGCCGAGCGAACCTCTTCCCGCCATTAAATAAGGAACGCGCAGATAGCACGCGAGGATACGTGTTCTCCCCATCTGAGCTTCTGCTTCTAAGGATTTGCTTTCCTTGGCGGGATATTTGAAATGACAGTCGTGTGCAGGAAATAGTATTTTTTACGTATGCTTCGTAAATAGCTGTACAATTTTTGTTACCGTACTATATTCATTTGACTGATTTTCAATTTAATATATAATGCACTGCAACTATTAATATAAAAAATATTTCTAATTTTAATTTTTTTATTTAAACTTCAATCGATGCAAAAGTGGTATTATGATTATTTCACTTTCTTAATAGTATTTCATTTTAATTTTGTTGCGTAATTTTAATTCATTTTGACGTTCCATTCTGGAACACAGTTTGTTACAATATCACGATAGTTGTAATATTGAATGTTACAATATTGAATAATTGAACATATAATAATTGAATAATATCGAATGTAGAATTGAATAATCGATTCTCTTCAATTCCTCCCGATATTTTAATTTACTCATTCATATTTATAAGAATCAACGAGAATCAATTTCAGAAGTAATTTAAATACTGTATCTCCCTCCTCAAAAAAAGTAGTACGCTAAATTAGATAATGGCTTAGTCAATTCCAAGTAATACATTTCACGTTAATGCCTCCACTTCGTGAATCAATAAAAAATTTCTGCTCCATTTTCCGCAAACTTCATAGAACTCTGAAGCGAATAAGAGGAAATAAAAGGGGACGAGTTACACAAATTGACTGGCGAGAAAGAAAATGCAAATAGAACGTTGCGTCACATTCATCCGCGGTAAGTGCAGGGAGAATGTTCTTAAAACTTTCAACTGCGATAAAAGTTTTACACGTAACGTAGTTTGGTGTAAGAATAGAATATAAGCTGACGAGCGAACTGGTCGATTTATTTTGCGCGCGCGGTGTGATAAGGATGAAATTTGCAGCCACATTAAAATCAATATTCGATGCCGGTACATCTCTCTTTCTCTCTCTCTCTCTCTCTCTCTCTTTGTGCACGTAGATTGTGAAGTTGTAAATATTTCTACGAAAAACGCGTGCCTTTTTAGAACACGAGAACCATTGTTCTGAAATTAAAGAGAAAAATGTTTTCACACGGCACAGTTCAAAGTGACTAATTTTCGTTCGTAAACGAAAGAAATCGAAATGGAGGAGTTCTTGATAACTCAGTGCAGCTTAATATTAATCATAATGGAGAGAAGAATTTCGAAAGAGAAACTCGAGAATGTCAAACTTGTAAAGTTGAAGCTCGTCGAGAAATTCGTCGTGGATCAATCATCGTTTCACGAATGAAACTTCTCCGGAAGCACAGCTCGAAATCAAGCTGAAAATAATTCCGGGACACGTGTATTATTCTGATGGCGACGTCGACTTGTTGGAACGTCGGAGTCTGGAGAATTTCGAAGGGAAACGCGAGTAAAAGACAATTAAAGATGCAACACCCTGGCATTGTTGGTATGACACGGTGAAAATGGAACAATAGTTGCCTTTTCTACACGCGAACGTTTGCTTTCACGTGGGCCACCTTTGTAATGGAAATATACTCCTTCTTTCCTTCGTCTCTGTGGCTGGCAATTGCGAAGGAAATGTCAAAGTGTTCCCTCGTCCTGACTTTTTTTAATTTCAATCTCGCGAAACAACGACACGAGTCTAAGTAGATTTCAAGCAAGTTTCCATGTTGATGATTCTTTGATTTACTCTCAGATGTTTATTTGTTGATAAACGAATTACATAAATTGGTTTCTATCCCGAGAACAATTGTCGGTAAGTTAAAATTTGAAAGATCCATTCATTCATAAATTTATATCAGTTACAACCGGCTTGTCGTACAAGTAAAATTATTGTGTCAACGTGTGACAAAATGAATGAAAATTATTTCACGCGACCACACGCAAGAAGAAATGACGAAAATTCAAAATAATAAATAGGAATGCAGCTTGGCAACTTGACAAGCATGTAGACAATTAATTCCAACGATTGCAATACGAAGAAATAATTACCGGAGATAATCAAGTGAATTGTTGAATTCTCTTTACGATAATTATAAATTAGCCGGCCACACGTGGAAGAAGTTCCAATTCCCGTTTCGATCTACGAAAAAAAAAAAAAAAGAAATGAAAAAACAGAAAAAAAGTTTCACGAACAAATGTTTGTCAGATTTCATTGGGTTTGCACGCGCACGAGCGTGGGGGCGATGAATAATTGAACGAGCGCGGAATAAATTGCAAATACTTCGTTCGCAAATTAAAATTAAGCTGCCGAGACAATTTGTATTCGCAGAGGCTGTATCGTCAGTGTTTCGCCAACGGTTGACTGATGGAATAAAATATTTCAAACGCGCGGGCCAGACGACTGGGTCGGCGTGTCTGCAGCGCGTTTCGACGACCGCCTGGAAATCGCTTAACCAGTTTTTTTAACCGCTCGTTGCACGTCCGTCTCGACCTCTTTTGTCCTTCTGTTAATATCGACGTATCGATATTGGTTCTTCGTTTACTCGACTGTAAAGTGTTCCATCATGCTCGTTTCACTGTCGTCCGACTCGACGCGGAGAATTAAGAACGATAAGAATCTATTTGCGGAGTTATGTAACGTGCCTCGACGTTTTAATATTCAGTAATCTACTCGGTGGTTCTATATATTGACACTTTATGTTCAACGTTTAACATTCGTTCGATATTTTTATATATTTTACGATACACGTATATTTCACATTGCGAGTTGCTTTTTTGATTTTTTTGAAATTTCACGAAATCGTAAAATCCAAATGAGAAAATACTAATAAACGAGTCTTCGAAACGGAGAATTTTATGACACAAGTTAATCGAATGGAAACGAAAAAACAAACTGCATCGCAAATTTTCTCATTCTTTCAATTTTTAAATAGATATAGCGTCGATCCTGCAACTTTTCAGCAAAAAATAGACGACACCAAGAAACTCGACGTAATGAATTTTCTTTTACAGGTAACAGCGGTTTCATTAATAGTGAGTTATGACACAGACATAATCGAATGTCACCGTCCTCATTGCGTAGATCCATTAAAGACGCTATTATGGCGACGTTTACATGGGCCAAGTAACCCGGTATATCTCACGAAACTACTGAATCAGTACAATTAACAATGGGTAGGCCGAGACAAAGGGCCAGAATTACCGCAGCAGACGAAACGATACAAGGTTTTCATAATCAAGACCCCAAAGCCCGTGAAATTTAACAACGCGCGAAAGACGCTCGAATGCTATTATGATGTGCAACCCTAGTTCGTCTCTCGCGCCAATTTGACAGATTTTTCTTGTAAAAATCACGCTGTAAAATTCACTAAATATCTACGTTCGAGGTTCTGCGCAATTTAATCTGTCTGTTGTTAACAAAAGAATATGCAAACTTAACTGTTAATTATTTTTTCACCGTAGATATCGCTTTTTTAAAAATTTTAATTAAGGTGAGAACAAATCAAGTTGGAAAAATAAGGGCTGAGAGTTAAAGGATGAAAACAAAAACACTCGTTTAGTTATCAAGCGTTCGATTCGATTTTTAATTATACAGTTTTTCGATATAATTATTTATCTTGCAACGTTTCGAGTGGAGAAAAATTTTTTTTCCAGTTACTACATAACGTGAGCTCCAGTTAAATTAAAATTGAAAATCCTCTTAAGGATTAGTGGGAAATTTGCAGACTGTACGAAGTATTCAAAGTAAATTACAAAACGTAATATTCAGTGATTAAGAGAAATCGTGTAGTTCCTTTTTTCCAGTGAAATTCATCGAAATTCAAATCTGATACAAATAAAGATGAAAAGATTTTCACTAAAATTTAATTTTTAATAATGAACATTGCTGCCAATGTTGTAGTGTTATTGTATAAGTTAATACTGTATAAGCTTAATTAACAAAATTAATTGATTTTGTATTGTACAAGCTACAAAATTAAATTTTCAGCTCTGTTTAAATTAAATCTGTTTAAGTTGATTGTCGAAATTACACAAACGTTTGATTTCAATCAGACTAAAATATCGTCGCGTCAAACAATACGCGAGCTTCAAACGTCGTGAAAATACATGGCTAAAATATCACGGTGAAACGACATTTCAGTTCATCCAACATGTGGAACTCGAGAGGGGGATTATTTACAGAACATAACCCTACGAATAAACGAAGACAATTTCACTACTCCTGCTTCCACAACTCGCATTAATCACAACTTGGGCAAACAACTAAAATTAACCAAGAGAGAGAAAGAGAATACTCTGAGACCAGATGACCCAAAAGATCATCCAAACATTCGGAGAGACTGCGGGGAACATGACCTGGTCCTCGACCTCTTAAAACTGATAAACTCCAACGTCCACGATCTACGAGTCAAAGGATTCAATCTAGGAATCCTATCCTGGAGGAGAAACATGGCAGAAACTTGGCATTTATTGCGCCACGATCAAAGGGATTAATCGAGATAAATATCACAGATATGAATCAGAAACACAGCACCACAGTGCAAAGACTTGGAAATTTTACCAAAACTAAATCTCAGAATCGTGATACGATCTTGATACGATCTTGTACAGTTAAATCGAGGAGCGTGGTTCTATTGGGACGATCAAAGTGATTTATTCAGTGACAGCTACTGCGTCTCTCGACAAAGTTACTGAAATCACAGAGCAAAAGCTTTCTACAGTTGAGTCTAACTCGGACGAAGTGTAAAATATATCAAAGCAATTACAAAGGAGTTGATGATGAGTTTATTACTTCTTAATAATATCTATCCACAGATGTGAAAAGAAAAAGACAGCGACGAATTGCTGTATACGGTTCGGTCACTCGTTATGGTCCGCGAACTAGTTGCCAGCGCAAGCGGTTAAAATCGTACGATTCTGTAAGAGTTTAATATTAATATTAAATTAAACGAATTCCTCTACTTTGACAAGACTCAAGTGTACTAATTGTAAGAATACTCGACCGAAGAGAAATACTAATTGCAAAGTATCAATTTGCTAATCAGAATAAACTATGCTCCGTACAGATGCTCGTCTCACCTATTTTTGCATCCTGTACGTGTCTAGAGTTCTAAATTTCTCGCTATTACGAGACGAGCGAGACGATTTGTGTGTCTTTTCAAAATCAAACGCAGAGAAGTGAGTTTGAACCTCGTCGTGGTCACTCCCAAGATCCTCGTTTCGCCGAAGCACGCTGTGAATCACATTTCTCAGTTTGTCCACGAGTCTCGTAGCTGTACGGCTCCGATATCATCAAGGTCGATATCTCCAGACCTAACCTTGGAGATGTGGTTTTCCAACCGCTCGTGTGCACTCGCGTTCATTATAGTTCCCTCTCGTCGCGTTTGCGGCCACTGAAGTAACACGCGCTCGCTGTGGGAAACACAGTCTCGGTTATCAAAGCCATCGTCTGGCTTTGGAATTTGCAACGAAGACGCACCAGGTAAGAATCGCCAACAGAACGCGAGACGTCTCGCCTTTGTGAAGGCGAATGTTGTTTGTGTACGATTGAGGACCATTCAAAGAAAAGTTTTTCATTCAGTCAGTCATTTCTCGTCTAACTCTCTTTTTTTTGTGAAATTACATCCACTTTATTTTAAAAGAGCAGATAAAACATTTCCTTTGCCACGCATCTATTTCATAAAATTATCGTGTCCTTTACAAACAACCGGTATACCGTTTGCAAGAATTATTATTATATTTCCAAATCATATTTAATTAGTAACCTATCCTTTTCCCCCTCTCGTGTAAATTACAGCAATGTTTCTGACAGTTGTTACAAAGGGAATCTTTAATTAATCAGTGTAAGAATTATTATTCAAGTACATATAATTTGTCAATAATGTGCCCTAACATCGAACTATATGTATCATTTTTCGTACAAATAAAAATTATTTTCCCTCCTCTCGTGTAAATTACAGCAATGTTTCTGAGTTATTATTGAAGGAAACTGATCAAAAGGAATTAATTAATCTTTAATTCATCAGTAATTTCCGCAACAGATTTATCGTTCACCTTGTCGACGATTAATTCGTTTTATACGACCCGGAATTAAACGTTTAATTACACCTGTCTCGTAAAACTACATTAACGACCCTATTTACCATTTTATTTCAGAGCTACCGAAAGCTTCTATCGCTTAAACTCTGTTTCCCCACGATTTCCCTCACGGGCAAACGAAACTCGTCATAAATATCTTTACGAAACGTCGCGTATTTTCTAAGCCCTTCACCGTTCACAAATCCGAGAAAACCACTTCGTTACTCGGAACTAAAATCTTTTAACAATCTCGCGTATTATCTGAACGGCCGTGCGTGTTTATTGTTCCATCATATTTGCGTTTTCATGGCGGGAACTGTGCCACGGGAGAGAATTTATCGCATTCCTGGAAGAGAATGTTGGCGGATTTCGTCGAGAGTCACGGGAGGATATTAATCATCGCCTGTGCGATGATTCTCAATAATTCAAGTTAAACTCTGCTTGATAATCCTTAATCATTCAAGTCACTGAATTTATTTAAAAAAAGAAATAAATTTTCTGCAAGAAATAATGGAAAATTGCACGTGAAGGAAATTTAAATGTTTTCGGGTAAAGAAAGTCTTGGAATTCTTGTATTTATAATATTCTGTGCTATATTATCGCCAAAATTGTTATATTACTACCAAAAGTATATATTTGTTATTTAAATAATAAAAATAATATTTATTTAGTATTTTTTTATATTTAATATTTACTTGAATAATAATTTATTGTATCGAATTTCAGACGAGCTCGAGAAACTCTCGCGTGAAACATTCGTTTGCTGGAAATGTCGAGCTGAAAATTCGCAACACGTGGCGAATCAGTTTTGCGATACCGTTACGCTCGAATTAACCTTCAACGCATAAAGTTAATTAATGTAATTAGAACGGCTGTTTGTTCCCTTATTCCCGGCAAAGCAAGATTCCACCACGCACCTCGAATCCCGAATGTTATTCACCATGTCTTTTTACATTCATTTTTCTCGTTACGTCGACTATTTTGAACGTGTGTGTATTTACACGGCCCGCTTTGTTGCAACAAACAAGCGAGACTAATGCCTTACATAGAGATTCACGTAGACAAAGCAACAAAAGTAATTTTTTACTCGCTTCCAATTCCCAAGAGACGAAATTTCATTTTCCCTCGGTTTGCTTTTAGGCGTCAAAGAATTGCACTTATCATGCAATTAAGATTAATTAATTCTTAGATTAAGAATCGAATAATTTCAATTGCTAATCGCAAAAGTGTTCGAAGAGTATGAGAAATTTTTCTGAACGTATCTCTGGAAGAACATGGCTGTTGTGCAAAATTGGAAATTTTCGCAACACTCTAACGAGATACGAAAATCATGATTTGAAACCGCGTGCATGTACAAGACGATTATCGATCGTATTTTGCACGTAATATATTATACAGTCAATTATATCATCATCAATCACAATTTTAACAAACGTATGACTTTAAACTTATATCATGATTTTTTAAACCATGCATTAGTAGTTAATAATTATTTCGGAGTGTATTTGTATATTTCAGACTATTGTTTGAGCTATATATTTTTAAATTTTTTATTCATTGCATATTTGATATAAATTTATTAATGTCGTCTGTCGATTTCAAATTTAACAATCATATCTAATTATATTTTCTATATCAATGTAAAATTATTAAATCACAATCTTGACAAACATTTTAAATATTTTATGATTTATGATTTTTTGAACCATTCATTAGTAGTTAATAATTATTTCGGACCATTTGTTTATTTAAGACTATTGTTCAAGCTATATATTTTTGAACTTTTTATTAATAACATATTTGTTTCGTGATATATTATATATTTTAATTACAAATTTGTCGTGACTTCTGTATAAATTTTTACACCGATTTCAAATCTAACAGTCTCGTTGCAACATTTCTTACGATTAATGTAGAATTCTTACTACGACATTTCCCGTGATCAATATGAATCTGTACCAAGTGCAGATAACGTAACATAATCGTACGGTTACACAACGAAAATGTGCATACAAAAAAAAAAAAAAAAAAAAACACCACCGTACATTCGTCAAAATGCGTTCGTTGCAACGAACGTTCGAGTAGTTTTCCAGAATGCCGGAATTCAATCGAAAAAAATTTCCGCGAATTTCACTCTGGAAATTGCATTTCCCCGCGCGCCTCGCGCACAATGCAATCCGGCAATTCGCCGTTTATAAATCACTGGGAAGCACGTAGCTTTAGGAAATCACGAAATCGCGTTTCGCGCGACGCGAAAAAATACGCGAAAAAGGCGTTCAAGTTCGATTCAAGACGCGACGTCGGAAATTTCAGTCGAGAGACGGCGCGCCGACGTACGTCTAAGTCGCTTATGCAAGAGGACAATATACTCTGCATTGCAAATGCAGATTCACTTTATTATGCGTTCACAATAGCCCGGCTGCCTAACGATGCTAACCGGAGAGCGCGCATATTTTAGAGACGGAGCGTGGTCGCCCGCTTGGAAAAATCGTGGCTTCCGGTTTGCGAGTATCACGCGACTGATGTCGAGTCTCTAATGTGGAAAAATTATTCGTTATTATTATTCGCGGTCAGTTTTCGTAGCTTCACTCTGTCAGCTTCGAGATCGTTTCATCCACTTTCGCGACATTTCCTCTTTTGCAGTATTGCTGCTGCTGATGTTTTGCCGATTTTCATAATTTCTTACGACTTGAGCTAAAAACAGTCACAGTTTGTCGCATTTCACACGACACTGATTAATCTTTGGTGTAATTTCCAATGAAAATATATATAACAAATAAATAGACTCTGTAAAGGTAATGAAAAGACTCTATAAAAAAAAATAATTTCTTGAAATACAGTCCACGATTTCACAACTGAATATAATAATATATAACATATTATAATAATATTATATATTATATTATTATATTACTATATATTATAAATAAATTTAATAATATTATTATATATTATATAATAATTATAATAACAAAATACAGTAAATCGATTATATTCAAGAGACACAATCTTCCGAAATATTAACAACTCGCAATTTCTAATATATCTTCACGAAATTCATTTAATGAAAATATAACAAATGAAGGAGCTGTATGTACATTTTTAAGAAATACTGAATTTTCTGAATTACGTGTAATTTCAAAATTGCTCGACTCGGTCGGAAGTTTGAAACAGCTACGCATTTTAACAGTTTGCGAACGTTTAAATTTCGACGAGAATACATCGTGCTCACCGAAAATCGGTCGAAAAATTCTCTTTCATTTTCAAGAGAGCTTTCCCTCTGAACCCACGATACGTTTACACGACGCTAAATTACAAGATAATGCTAAGCTACTTATGGTTTATCTAATTCGAATTACCATAAGTAGGGAGTAGTCTTTTCTACCGGCATCCTATAAAAGAATTGCAGCAGAGTTTCAATATTTTATGCAGATACTTTCCACAGTGTTTAACTTTGCATTTTGAAAGCTTCTTTAACTGACTACTTTCTCAAACAAGGCGGAACTTTTTAATCCGTACTCGTACTCTCCTCGTTCCGGTTTACAGTTTAGTTGTTTGTCGTTCTTGTTAGATCTTGCCATCTTCTAATCGCCACGCTAATTCATTTCAGATCGAACTCGGACATTAATCGAACAATATACGATGGAAAATTGTCAAAAATTTAAACATAACTTTAATATTCCGTTCTAAACTAAAATTATACTTATACTCTACTCTGAACTAGAATTACAAACTAAATTCTGAAAAATAAATCGTACAACAATTCAGGTTCGTTTGAATCTGAAATACCTAAATTTTCCGCGTGAAAATCAATTTCTCTATTTGCAAAACAAGGACGACAAACCGGTCAAAGTAGTTCGATTGAAACTGACTTATCCACATCTAAAAAAAAAAAAAAACAAGAAGAGTCAATTCCTCCATTTCTAAAATAAGGACAAAGTGATTCGTTACTTTACACTTCGCAATTTATTTGTTATTTCTCGAGTTCCTAGTAAATTTTTCTCTCCACCATATTTCCCGAATCTCCGCGCCTATCTTCACTCTGTCTGCCTCAGTCGCTGACCTCTTTCCCCCCCCCCCCCTTCCCTGCTGCTCTATCAGCTTACGGTAGCGTTTACCGTTTGTCCAATTTCAACTCCACGTCACGTTCCCATTCCGTTTCCACTTGTAATCCCTTTTTCCGACCCAACTCTCTAATTGTGCCGTGTTTCCAGCGAGGAAACATGCACACGGCCGTGCCGGAAGATCGGCACCTTACTTCGGCACCATACGCATTACGAATTTTATACGTGCGCGAAAGTCTTGAAGCGCGTTGAAAATGAATCAGAGAATGGAAGACTGATTGCCCGTCGTAATAAATTTCAGTAATTGGAAAAGAAATCGTTCCTCTTTGAGGAGGAGTATCATTTGTTCGATTTGAAGGAAAATTGCAATCGTAGGAAATTTCGTAACGGCCAGAATTAAACGGTGATTAAAGGGTGATTAAAGCGAAAAATTCCCAGTCGGAGTTGTTGAAGTAAAGCGAATAAAGAACTTTATGATACAAACGAAGTTTAAACGCACCGAGATCTCATACGTTTTACGGGAAAAATCATTTAAATCTCCAAAAACATACTGTTCTGCATGTATGAAATTGACAGTAATAATATTTAATGTGTTCTTTCAAGAATACACATCACTCGAGCCAGTAAATTAAATCTGTAGCGATCGAGGGGAGAAATTCAATGGAAATAGCTTCAAAGAATCTGTAAACGAGTTAGGTAATCATTATCTTTTTTTAAATCGTGTCGCGAGCAATCTTTGTTAAAACATTAACACGCTCTGTTTTAATTAGATCGCTCGATAATATATGTGTTTCACAACGCGCAATTAAACGAATATAAACAATTTTACAAGAAGAAACTTCCATCATCCTAATCAAACCGTGAGCCGGTTTAAAATGCAAAAACTTGCCCCTCGGTGAAAAATTCTTCATCGTTGGGGCGAGCGTTCACGTGTGTTAATGCATAATGCGGGATTATAAATTGACGTTAATTGCCCCGAGACCGTGCCCCTAACTATTACAAAAAACGCCAAAGGTATGACCTACTTAAGCAGCCAGTTACAGTTAATTAAAAGTTACGGGCAGAAAGCAATATTGGAAAAGAAGTTTGCTATCGACATTCATTGCGCGCGTTGTCCATCCTCGGATTGCTTCGCTCTGCTACGATATCCCTTCTTTCCTCTATGAAAACTGAAGAAAAAAAAAAGAAAAAAAAATAAAATAAAATATCCGATCGTTTCGAAAAATTATTTCCACAACGTGATTTAAAAAGGGGATCTCTCGTTTCGGTACAGAAATCCGCTCGCCCGATTTAAACGAATTTGTAAAAGTAACAAAGCAGTAGAGTAATAACGTGGAATAACGTACAATTTTACAAAACTGTGAAACTTGTATCAATCGAAAGGCTGATTGAAATTTGTATCGAACCTCGAGAGAAAAAGTGTCGCAAGCTCCGAGAGTTCCGAAAAGAAATTGGAAAATTAATTATTTCCTTCGTTATTTCCCAGAGCTGTGTTAATTAAATACTTCCCCGTAAACGTTTCTTTCATTCAAATCGCCATTAATTCCTCTAAATTCCTTCCACTTATTCCCGCCGCTCGCGAATAAAACGCCGTTCGTGTCGTTCAAAGGCGAACAATTCAACTTCGAATTATTCGTATTATTCGTAGTATCCGGGAAATTTATTTGGTAAAAATCGGCTCGGTCGGTGAATCGCGACTAATTCGTTCCGTCACAAAACGAACGGATTGAAGGAGAATCCCGCTCGCGTGTTTACGCCGACCTTATCAATGGGAATTCCATTCGACGATGCGTGAAACTCGCGCGAAAAAAAAAAAAAAAGAAGATGGCACGATCGTTATCCCTCTTTCCCTTTTTTCATCTCCGTTGAAATCCGCGTTCCATTCGACGACCAATCGGTCCAGTCTTTGCAAACTGCAAACCGAATTGATCCCGATTCTTTGTGCTTACGAACGAAACTCCCGTTTGCGTCTCCGGAAAGCTTTCGACGCTCTCGTTCCTGCTAATTTTGGAGAAACGAGCTTTCCTGAAGAAGAGAATCTACGTAATATTGCATACTCTTTCGTACTGTGTGCTATTCTTAACGTGTGGTATTAAATAACATGATGAATTTCGTGACATTTATCGTGTGGATAATTTTGGAACGATATTTTAACTGGTTATGAAGGTTATTTGAATATTTAGTCTAAAGGTATTTAAATCCAAAAATCAATCTAAAATATTTGATATGATACTGGTAGGAGCATTTGCGACGAGCAAACGTGTACGTATTTCACCGAAAGCATAAAAACAAATTTATTATTTGCTGAAATATTGGAAATTTTACGCACTCTGACGCGTCAAGTGTAGTCCAGGAATTTTTGCATTTTCAGGCTTCTCATAAATACAAAAAAGTTCCCAATTTTTTAACAATTGAAGGTTATTGAAATATTGAAATATTTAAGGTTAAAACATTATTCTTCATCCTGAGAACATTCGAGTACCAAGACTGACAATTCTCTAACAATAAATCTGAGACTGAACCAAATAAATAAGCAAGTGTACTCAAATAATTTCTCTGTGGTATTTTGAAGAAATTACCGTATAATTACAGCATGATTAATAAAAATGAATAATACTAAAATGATAAATTATATATATAATATATATAAATGATGATAATAATACAAAGTAATTGAATAATATTCAATATTTTGAGGAAGGTCAAGAAATTATTCTCCATCCCGAGAATCCGCAAGAATCAAAACTGAAAAACCTCCAAGTCTGAGACTGAACCAAATAAATAAATATTAAGTGACATGTAAATTATTTAAATAATTTTTCCGTGGTATTTCGAAGAAATTACGTAAAATGAATAATATTTTGCTCGTACGCGAAGCTCAAAGTGCAGCGTCGTCCCTCGTCATCCTTTCGTTATCCTGCAACTGATCCGCGGATGTTGCTACATGAACGGATGTCAGAAATTAGATCAAAGTGTTGCTAGTTCGGTGAAAGTCATCTACTACTGTGGATGTAACACGCCTCACATCATTATAGCCAGAGCTCGTAAAAGACGCTCGTGAACACGCAACATTAGATGTACGTATCGCACAACGATCAGTAATTGGACGACGTATGAAAACAAAGCCTCGAGCGTGGAAAAATTCATCTCTCGTACTCAATTGCACGAGAGAATATCCGTGCGCAACGTGTACCGCGGGCAGATAGCAGAAATCCGATCAGCTGCGGACGTGTGTTAAATTCAAACGGGAACAACCCAAGTGGACAAACACGCGTGCAGCCCCTTCGTTTGCAAACACCCGTGGCTCAGATAACGTAATTTTCGTCTTCTGAATTAGATTTTCTAATTTCGCGGGCGTTCGCGCGAAACGGCGAAAAAAGCCTTTTGCAGGAAGTGTCGAAATATGAGACGATGGTGCAGATGGAATTTCGTGAGAGTTATTCCCACGTGTTTGGAAGTCGAATTTCCAGAAATTTGTATTCGTGTAAAATTGTTTCCTTAAGCAAGGCTTTGAGAATCGAATTTAATAATTTTCGCATCGAATGTTGAAAATTTGTTCTTCCAGCGTTAGAAATTATTCGAAACTTCGCTAATATGTCACGGCTCGCAGCTGTCTCGAAATTTTACAAAAAACGATCAATGAAATTTAAATTATAATTTTAAAAAAAGCACTATTAATTAACTGTCGATTAAAAATTCAACGAACGATAACGGTGCCTAGCAACCGACGAACACTCGACACCCTCGAACTAGTTATTCCGATAAATATCACCGTCGAGGTTCGCAGGGAGACGTGACATTTAGCCAAAAAGTATTTCAAGTTGCCGTTGTTACAAATGGATCTAAATGAAAGGATCGACACTGGACGGCTAGACGAGTCCGCCAAACTAAATTGCTGTTCTAATACGAGACGCGTTATTAAGTTTTCAACTGTGTAGTTGCTCGTCTCGCAATTTTTATCCTCGATCGATCGATTCAACGACGAGAGAGAGAAAGAGAGAGAGAGAGAGAGAGGCTGTAATTAAATGGATGAGACTACCAGTGGAATCCGTATGGTCGAGCCGAGAGCACTCTTCACGCGACTCATTAGGTTGCCAAGCGGCTGTGCGCCTCGCTTTTCATCTTTCCTCTCTCTTTCGACTGGTCTCTTCGAACCAACGAGGATCAACGTGACGATGTCGGTTAAATAAAGTCTCTGTTTCGAAGACAAATGACAATTGAACTTAAAATTTACTTAGAAAACCAATGTGTCGAAAGGATTTCAGTTGCTCCTGAATTTTACAGATTTTTTTCGAGTGATCTGTTTGATTCGGTTCTTCTATAGAGATTGCAGGAACTAGGGGTTAAAATAAATCATTGGCATTTTCATTTTTCGAAATTTAATATTATCTTTAATTAAAATAATTTTCTTTTTAATTTTTAATTATTTTATAAAATAAAATTATTTTAATTAAAAATAATACTAAATTTCGAAGTTGAATTATTGTTTTTGGAATTTCTTTTGATATTCACGATATTAAAAAATGCATTCTGATAGTGTAAATTAATTCTTCTAAATTACAAATGAAATATTAATTTTATTTTTTAATTGCATAGATTAATTGCAAAAGTGGCAATTATACTTTCCCTTGGAACTTCTTCTGAATTCCAATATAAATTTTCCAAACGATTTACTGTCTCATTTAATTAATATTATACTAATTATTATAATCTCGATATATTAACTTCCACTACACCTAATTTTCTTATGACTATCAAAATTTACATCGCTGTGCATAAATATTTGGACATCTTTCAAATGATTGTAACATAAAATAGAGTTCAATCGAATTAATCTTAGCTGCAGTTAACAAATATTGATAAGAAGCTAATATTATAATAATAATATTATAATAACTACGGCTGAAGATTCTTTAAATATACACATTTATTGTTGAAACTCTAAAACGATTGAAATATTTATTTTTAACCACACTGACACATAGCTTTACGAAGCATCAGACGTTTGTTAGAAACAAATTGTGGAACACAAAAATACAGAAAATTAACACCAATCGTAACCAAACTGCGTCTTTATACGTTCGAGGGAAATTTGAAGATTCAAATGAACACGGGTGACGTGCAAAAATATCCAAGGTACGATATTCGTGGATTAAATAAATTCAGTACCGATTCAATAATTTAGTAAACTGAATACACATCTGGTAGGTTACGTTTCTATTTCTTTCAAATGAATTTATACAATGACAATTGTCGAGAAACGCAGCAAAATGGAGCTGCGCCAATTGCAAGTGTCCCTTGCAATTATTTATATACACCTTGCGCCAAAATGTCTTCAAACCTCGGAGATATTTGTTTTAGTGAATCGCACATGTGTCAAAGAGAGAATGGTTGTTTCGTTGCTTGGCGAAATTCGCGTTGATCTTTGGACAAGTTGCACGGGGGTTTCAGCAATTTTTCCAAATATCACGCGCGATGAAAGAGATCCACGTCGACGGCCTGGATGCTTGAATAGATCATTCTCGGTCGGGTTGCCGAATGTTCTGCACGATGCAACGGCCGGGTACTTGCATCTATACAGGTTGCATCTATGCAATGGCATGCATTCGTACTTTGATCACATCTCCGTTAGAATAGCTACCACTTCTCTCTTTCTCTCTCTCTTTCTCTTTCTCTGTACACCGTTTGGAATGATCACGGCTTTCGGGATGAAACGAGACTTTGATATTATTTATAGGTTGGCGAAAAATCGTTCGTTTAGAATCGACTGCCAGCGTCAAACGATACACCGAACACTATTGACAATTCGCTTGGAAAGTTACTTGGACGAGAAAATAATTTCGCACATACTTTAGTGATCGTGTACCTACAGTTTTGTTAGAATTAATTTGTAGCGGATTTCTGAGAAATCTGGAAAATGATTTCGATTGATTCTCGTACGAAGAATAAGGGAAAAACACAGGTTTGCACGGAGAAAATTAATTTTTAACCTTTCTAGCGAAAATTGGGAATTCTTTGGAAATAATATTGATTTTTAAGAATATTCTATAATTTTGTTAGATCCTTAATTTCTTTAGATCATTAAGTATGTAGGTCTTCTATTTCGAAATCTTCCGATAATAATATCAGTTTAAAATTAAGGTAATGTTAACTTTGTTTCCAGGAGCATTCTACAATCTTCGAATCTTCTATTTCCAGCGACCTAAAATGATATTAATTTATTATCGAACGCAGCTACTTTGACATTTCTCACGCTTCTTATAAATAGCTGTCTTCTTTTAACCTTTGAGAAATCTTTCTACTACATCTAACCAATGTAAACTTCAAGACTTTTTGACAAATTAAACAAACATGTATAGTATATGAATTAAAATTTATGAACGGTGAATTAAAAACGGAGCCAAGTTTCATTTCTTAGAGGCTCGTCGAAAGAATGAAACAAACTCCTTGGTTCAAGATTCGACTGCGCAATCAACGTGTTAACAAACTCACCTCGCCCACTTCTTCATAACGAGAGAAGATTCGTTCAACTCTCGATGCGAACTGGCAAAGCATCGCAGCAAAAAGGAGAGAGAGAGAGAGAGAAAAGCTTATCTCGTTGCACGGGTAGATCGGAAGCGGAAGCAGACTGCGAGCGGCTGTTTGAAATTTTACAACGCGACGCACGAGTGGAGAACAGAACGGATAATACACGGCGGAGCTCGTGTCTCTCATTTCCGCCACTTGTCTGATTTTTCTTTCGCTAACCAAATGCAAATTGACTCTGTCGCGACGCAAGTTTTATTTACTCGGGAGGATTTTCGCGCGTTTACCGCGGAGATGATAAAAACTTCAATTGTGACGGAAATGATAAGAGCATCACGCTGTCTGAGATTCTCAAGAATTTTGACAAGTTAAAATTCCAAGTAACTAATGTATCTCAGTTAAAGATACTTAAGCTCTATTTTCTCAAAAACGAGAACAGTGGGCAACAAATTTTATTTAATTTCACTTTAATCACACTATACGTTATAATTATATACTAGCAACGATATAGTTCGAAGTTTTATTTTTTTGCTCGGCTGTTGGAAATTTATTAAATCGAATTTTCAAGTTCGAGTCTCTTGAATTAATTTAACTCATTATTACAGAAAATATCATGTGCACAACCTACGCGATATAAATGTTTCGTCAAATTAAAATTACTTATATGAATATTTCTATTCCTGATGTATTTGTACATAGGAATATGTAAATCGTAGAAATTACACATACGCGACATCCACGAATGATAAACATATGATACACCTGTATAGAAATAACGAAATATGAACATTTCTATTCCCAATATATTTAGTAGGTAAATTATAAACGTGAACATTGCCACGTAGATCTAAATACATATATTCGGCGAAAATTGCGCGTATTGTTCGACGACTGGATTTAACGCCATTGTCACAAACTTTCTGGGCGATAATTCACATTCATCGGGCAACTATCGGACTGTAACTAGCAGCAACGAGAACCGAGTAATACGTCAAACGCATATCTATTCTCGACAACGCTGTTACAAACTGCACCAACAATTGGCTGTCATAAAGTGTTCTCCCTCTGTGACCATGACTAGTACCATCGATAATTATCCCTTTTTGTTCGAACTCCATTAATTACCGGATCACTGTCACCGCATTCTCGTCTGTGATCAAACAAATTTTTTTATCACGTTTCCTCGGTTTTTCCTCGAAGCTGAAGGAGCCGAGCTGTGAAATTAGGACACCCTACGCCCAAAACTGGGAATTCGAGAATTTTGTAATCAAAGTTCGAACCTCGATTTGAAATTGGAATTCCCCCAAGTTGGCGTGTCACTAAAGAGGCAGATTTAAATATAAATTGAACTACGAAAATTCGAACTCCCGTCGAAACGTAAAATGTCGCACTCTCCAACCGAGACTTTGATTTTTGCCAGGGGGGAAAAAAAAGAAAGAAAAAAATGGTAACTTTTTCACAATTTTAAATTCTATCAGTTTCCAATTCGAAGGAACTTTCCAGTTCCTCTCGCGATCATCAATTTCGACAATTTCCGTTCTTTTTTTTTTTTTTTTTTTTTTAAATTGCGGTTTGGCCAATTTGATAAATTCCCAATTCTCGTCAGAAATCCGAGCTTCGTAGCTCAACTTTTTTCATTTTCTTTTTTCTTTTTTTTTTTCAATACACTGCTCTATTTTTATGTCAATTTCCACGAAATGAACGCGTTGTTGTGTGACCTATATTTATAGCGCAAAGTAATATTGCTATCGATCAGCATCGAAGCGGATATGAACAATTTTGACATCGACACGTAACGTTGAACGCGACTCGATTTATTCCAAACAACCGCAGATTGCGCGATAGATCGAATTAGACGCGTGACAAACGCTTTTGAAATGTACAGAATTTTCTCTTATCCTTTCTCTTTTTTCATAAACCGAGTCAGCAGTGACAAAATTTGTATTTTTCAGATAACGAGCATTTTCAACGGAAAATTACCGAGAGTTTCAGGTATCACGAGATGTAAAATTCGTAATAAA
This sequence comes from Frieseomelitta varia, assembly GCF_011392965.1. NCBI lineage: Eukaryota > Metazoa > Arthropoda > Insecta > Hymenoptera > Apidae > Frieseomelitta > Frieseomelitta varia. Next base: position 140,387 of record NW_025110249.1, read on the forward strand.
AAGAACGCTATCTCGTTATCCGTGTTACGTTTTTCACTCGATGATAGATATAAATGAACAATAAATCATAAAATTTATGCCTGCGACATCGAATACATTTGCAGAAATATTACTAAATATTATACAGCATGCAGAATATTATATTTTATTTTACACGCGTTCCAATTGCAGAAACATTCGTATTTAATAATAAATATTTCTTTCCATTGGCCAAAGTTCTTTAAAAAAAAAAAAAAGGAAAACAATATTCGATATTAATACTCACAGCCAAACAAACTCACAATCAACGACGACCTATTTTCTTTCTGACAGTTCGGGTTACTTTGATTAGAAATTCGATGCGTACTAATTTCGACATTCGAAACTTTTTTTCCGATAGATATCCCGCGCGCAGAAATAGAATTTCAACGAAACTTTATACGACTCTTCGATATCGAGTGTGATATTAATTTCCAACGTTTTTGACTATTCGTCACAGCGTGCCGAATGAAGGAAAAATATTTAATTAATAATGTGAAAATCGTTTCTTTGCAACGTGCAAGGAGATTCCAACTCCAAACCAAAATCGACATTTTGTTTACTTATGATTCGAGTTTCGTTCATTAGTATCTTAATTTAGATGAACCTTTCAAAGAATCAATCCTCGGACGTTCTTCTATTTTGAACAGCAGAAATAATTTTTCAACTATATGCAAAAATCCTAGGCTCAATGTCGAACAGATCGAAGACACAAATTTGAAATTTGAAGTAAACACTGATCGTCCTTTCTTATTTTCTCTGTCACATTCTTGCACGAGTTTCTATCGTAATTTTCGGAATTTTGGCAGACAGTGACGAGCTTTACCGCTGCCAGTCACGAGCTAGACCCGACCAGACTAGAGTCTCGCACTCTCTGATCCTCTGATCTGTGTTTGGATTTCAGAGACAGCCAGAGAGATACAGATTTTCCGTCGGCGGCCCGGTAAAATCAACAGACGCCGCGGAATATCAGAAGCTTCGGGGGATGCGAAAACCGGTGGACGATGTCGATGAGACCGGGCTTGGGGCCCAAGTTGTTTCTCGTGCTGGTGACGACCACGATCGTTATCGGCAATTATCAACGGCATCGCGAGAGGACTCACCTGCGCGAGCAGCTCGTTAACGGCCACAAAATCACCAGGAACGTCACTCGATTGCAAGGTATATGCCGCAGCACACCAGTTTAGACGGAACCTCGTTGATTCTGCGAGTATTTCGGTGTTTGTTGTGTTTAACGCCTAAAGGCCCAAGTGGCGGAGAAAGATGAAATTCATGTTTTCTAAGAAACGGATTATTATCCGTAAAAAGACGCCTTTCTTTCTTTCAAGCGCATGAGTGTAATATTTTGACAATTGATTTATTTGGTTCGTTCAAATCTTCTTTGATAAATGAAATTCATCAAATTGATCGTCGATTTTCTTCAATTTCGAGGAGTAATTCCAAATTTAGTTCGAAACGAACGTGAACAGTGAGACGTAGTGACCAAAACCAACGAGATGTGGAAATAGGATTCGTATTTTTCCATGAAACTAACTTTCGTATCTGAAATAAAATCAAAGTGAAGTTCAACTTTTACATACTACATACGTGCTGTTAGTTAGGGAATTCTGCCGTGCGAATTTTTAAAATTCTAAAATCTTCCATGATAAAAGGGACTCGTACACTTAATACAAATTGCAATATAATTAAATCACTGTCTGAGTTTCTTACTTTATAAAATTCATTAAGATCAGGCCGTTAGAAGATGAAAGACAAGATTGTGCACGATCGAACTATATTTCTTACTTCGTAGACAAAACCTGGACAATCGAACGATTAATACCTTGCGCTGGCAACTGGTTCGCGGACCATAACGAGTGACCGAACCGTATACAAAAAATTCGTCGCTTTCTCTTTTGTTTTTTCAAACTCGTCGGTATGACATCACTGGAAGTAAGAAGTAATAAACTTATCGTTTGTTTCACCTGGGTTACATTTAAATATGCTTAAAAACCTGAGAAAATGTTGCAATTTGGGACAAAAATTGGCTGAACAGGTTAAACAAACTGGAATAATTATTGATAAATGAAATCATTAACCATGTGTATTATTACATAATTATATCAGATTTCTGACTTTCTAGAATCTCTTGAAATCGAACAATATTACCATATTAATCGTTATTATATTTATTTCGGATTTCCGACCTTTTTAAGATTCATCAAACCCAAACAACGTTTGATCGAACGATCATTAGCACGACGACGTTTAGAATCAGTCGACGAACGTACACGTGAAAATTTGTCACGCGCACGTTTCCACGTTGGAACAACGCTCGTTTCTAACGTTAGAAATCGCACGAGACGGTCCGTGCGAAAGAGACCAGTCGTGTCGTTTTGTTTTAATTAACGTCCCGGAGTTTATTCGTTGTCATTTGCTCGGCGAAAGAAGCGCAGCCTGGCGCCGCGTCGACGGGCAAAAACTCGCCGTATAATTAACTGTTATTTAACACCTGGGGATCTCGTTATGAAGTATCGCAAATTAGAAAAGTTCCCGTCCGGCGGCAATTGTGCCACGCGTATTGTTCCCATTTAGTTACGAAGTTCAGCTTCGGGACTCCGCCGCTGCCCTGTTTAATAAACGCGTTCGCAGAGAGTGGAAGGCGGAAAATCAGCGGCGGGAACGTGTTCCCTTGCTCTTGCAGACACGAGAGCTACAGGTGCGTCATCGGGAGTCATAAATTCGCGTCAGCCTTGCCTAACGAGACAGGCGAGAACGCGCGGCGCCGTTAAGTGGGATTAATACGTCGAATCCTCGCGATTATCAGGAGAAATAATTGCAGAAATATATTCTCCCGGAGTAAAAATTTCGTAGACAGGAATCGAACTTCGTTTCAATTGTAAAATATAATGTGATACGATGGAAAGGACAACGAATCGTAATTTCGTAATTTTTCCTTTAAAAGCGAGCAGTTGCTTGATTTGAAAAGATTCTCCAGAAAGAAACGGAGCTGAGTTTTAACCAGAAGGTTAAAAATTTACGATGCAAACTAGTGACAAAGGCAAATACAATCGATGATCTTCCTTCTTGCCCCTTCGCCTCCGCGAAATTAATTCACAAGCGGAGAAAAGTTGAAGAAAACACCGATTTTGCTGAATTGGCGCCAGAAATTTGCAAAATTTCTCTCTCTTTCTGTCTCTGCGATGAAAATTTCGAAACAAAGGTGACACGAGCGTGGGTGGGTAAACTTCACCAGGTTAAGGAATCGTCGCGGAGTGTGTTCCAAATTCCGCGGCCCCGAGAGTCGAAAGGTGAATTTTCTGACGAATAAATCGCCGATAAATCGCTAGCACGCGCGCTCGATGCAGAACGAGGTGTTATCGAACACGATGCCGACGCGACGTGACGTTGCCACTCGTTTTTCACCGTTGTTCGATGCTTGTCTAAAAATCAACGCTCGCGATATCGCGTGTCTCTGCTCCTGTTTCCGAGCTCTCCACAGGAGAATTGCCTTCGTCAACGTCGATTCGTTTTCTTCCTTTAATACACTTTGAGAAGAACTCGTCTCGTATTTGTTTATTGTAATCTACTTCTTCGAGTACAAGTGGAGAATTTTTCAAAATTTGTCAGAGAACTTTTCCTTTAGAGGAGGAGACGAATTTCGGAAATGTTTCTTAGAAAGTTTGTCGCAAACAAGCGAATACGTCGTTTCACTATTTTCTCAAATAGTTGATAAATCACTAATAAAATTATTTACTCGACATCATCGAGTGATTCACTGTATACGAATCGTTGCTCATTATTTTCGCAGGTTACTGACACAAATCACTCGATATTACTATAAACAACGTACAAAGTGAAAAGTTTGTCCGTGTAGGCGAATTCATTGATCCACGTCACTTCGCTTCTCATTCATTCATCATAAAACAGTGTCGAGACTTTCGAGAAAGATTCTGGCGCATCCAAAATGACTCCCGAAACTGAGAAACAATCCAAATTTTCAGCCCACGTTTTAAATTTGTGTCTTCAACATTTCGCTTCTTGCCGGCTGTGGTTACGGTCGCGGGTAAATCGAGAACAGTAAGAGAACAAAACGCTCCGAAAGACGTGAAACATACGTTGCCGTGGTTTTCTCTCCTCGCGTTGCTGTTACATGCTTTCTGTTACACGCTCGGGAGAAAGAAAAAAAAAAATTCTACAGAGCAAGACTCGAAAGCTAGCTAGTAGCCCACTCGCATTCGTTCCACTTACGACCGCGGAAAAATTAGTAGCGCTTTAAATGAACGAACAACTATCCTCGTGATTACGATCGTTTTATCGAAGCTTCCGTTTCTTCTTCTTTACGGTCACTACGGTTTACAATCGCGGTTATTTGCCTGCGACGTATTCTTTTTTTTTTTTCCAAGCTGAAGCCAGCAAGAAATGCAAACCAAGTCTTCGAAAGAGGGACCAAAAATTTTTGAATGACCCGTTCCGTGAAACGATTCTTTCTTTAACATACTCGAGATTTTGGAGAGAATATTCTCAACGTTTCCAAGAAAACTTTGCAATTTTCCTGTATTCGGCCTGTCTTCCTCTGGGTCGATTATTTAGTACACGATATTAAAATGAATTTTGAAAAATGCTGAAATTTTTACATACTTCAGAAATAAAATTATTCGTGTTATATAAATTTATTCTTGGACCGATTATTTTGCATATTAATATTAAAATTAAATAACGCGTCGACTGTCACAGTCAATCGAATAAATTGAACGTCTGCTGTTGTAAAACAGAAAGTGATAATGTTATTATAAATATTAAAATGAATTTTCATACAATCGAAGGCTTTGTTCTACAATTCAATAAAGTGAAGAATAGAACGGAATTTTTATAATTTTAAACCCGAAATCTGTTAAATCTGTCACTCGCTGTGTAAAATACTTTTCCAAATACATCTCGATACACGTTCTCACGACCGTGACGATGTTACTTCGCGGGCAAATATAGGGCGTTCGCGAAATATCTCGCTTATATCACTGTTTCGCGTTACGAGGTTACTCGCGACAAGAATATCCCATCACACGCGGCTGTAGTAAAAAAAAAAAAAAAAGAGAGAGAAAAAATTGGGATTAACGTCCTCGATAAAGACCGAAAAAACCTTTATTTTCAGCTACGAAATTTTCGTTCAAACAGAGACACCAGAATTGGAAACGCGACTCGTGAATGTTCAAGGACTTGAAGTGGGCTGAATTTTTGATACTTGTGGCACGTTAATTACTACGAACATGACTTCTCAATTTCGTTTCAAGCGTTCTTCCTCAATTTCGAAAGACACTTCCACGAAAAATCCCTCGTCGTCTTGGAGTTGGGTAAATTTGACTTGAAATAGAGATTTAAGCATCACCGCTTCGAATAACGAATCATTTCCATTTTACCTTTCATCATTCGTTCAAATTAGGTAAATCGTTTAACAGACATTCCCTCGTTCGAGTTAACGCGATTGAAACGAAACGGCAAATTGAAATTGACGCGATGGTATTGAAAATTGTTTGAGAAACGGTTCGTAGAAACAAACATAGAAGTAAAAGATCATTGTACAATATTCGATGATCGAACAACTTCAAGAAAAATCACGTGTATAATATAAACGTATACTGAATTTAAATTTTTATCGTTGTACTATTTGTAAACTTTGTGACTTTCATTTCATTTTTACTACTGTACTTTATGCACACTGTGTTCTCGAATTTATTTTTAACTTATCGTATTTTGTTACCTCGCGCAATTTACTGCTTTTCAAACAAGCATCTCGTGCGAAGAAATATGCTCGAGTGTACTGTCATTCGACAGTTTGATCCGATTAAATTGAACGGGGTGTGCGAGCATCCGCACATTTCACTTGTTAGCTCATCATTGTTCAAAATTCTATGCTAAACGTCTTGCGTCTTGTCTAGCTGTCCCATTGAGCTCAATTCAATCTACAAGTAATTACATACAGCACCTGCTGCCTATTGTCACATTGAAACAAAACAGTCGCGAGACGACCTTGTCTCGTTGAACGGAATATTCAGAGCTAAACGGGGGGCAGGTACAAGATCCAATCCAAGAAACTTAGTCGGTATTAATTGTTACGCGCGTGTATTAACGCGTCGACTATCACAGTGTAAAATCATTCAGAGTCGATCGAATGAATTGAACGTCTGCTGTTGTAAAACAGAAAGTAATAATGTTATTATAAATATATTAAATTACATATTTGTATTATAATATTACATATATAATTTATATAATAATTACATAATATATACATATGTATAACATATACAATATATATAATATATACATATATTTATGTTATATTATTATTTATATAATACATAATTTATGTAATAATTGTAACATATATAATATATATAATATATACATATATTTATGTTATATTATATTATTATTTATACATAATTTATATAATAATTGTAACATATATAATATATATAATATATACATATATTTATATTATATTATTATTTATATATAATTTATATATTTGTATTACAATATTATATATACATAATTTATAATTTCTACAATACAATATTATATATATCACGTTTATAAGAAAAATTATAGTATTTCGTAATTCTTGTATAAATTTTGCATTTATTGCATTCTTCATACATTCAAGAAAATCTTGAACATAATATTTCTGCGATAAAATACACAAGGGTAGTATATAAGAAACACGGCTCGAAGCTGCATCACTAAACAGATATAATTCAATTCGATCGATTCGATCTCAAGTTACACTTGCCACCCCGTGCAAACGAACATCCGCTCCCCTTAGGAGCCCCAAGTTTCCGAGATACCAGGAAATTGTACATGAACGGATAGTTAGAAGACGGTCGTCGTTCTGTAATTCATCGAGGAAGCACCCTCGATAGAATAAATACGCGAAAAACCACCACGATCCGTCTTCCCTTGGCGAAGAATGCTTCTCGAACTCGTCGAGAAACACCTTCCTCTTGGTAGATCAGGAAAGTTCATCGATAGTTGAACGTGGAATAACAAACGATGCAGACCGCGCAATTAAGTGCCACGCCACGCCACGTTGCGCCGGAGAATCTACGATTCCGTTTTGACGTAATAAACGATGCGGAGGGGAGGGAGGGGATTTGGAAGTGGAAGAGAGTAAGGAAGTCGAGCAGGTTTAATTACCTGGCTCGGCCAGACCGGTTGATCAATGTTGGCGGCCCAGCTCGGAAACCGAGTGGAACACGGCGCGGCGCTTCGCCGGTGATTCGTCTAGCTGGAAAGTTGCACGGAGCCAACTTTCTTACCGCGGCAACTAGTCGAACCCGACGTACCGGCCAACGAAACTTCCGTCCCGCCGTCGTCGAGAGATTTCTACACGAGACATAACTCCGTCGTCCGTGTGGGAGGCAACGGATGTTAAATAAACGCGGCTAGGTATGTATGGTTTCTTTCTTCGATTGTTTCGATCGAGGCTGATCGTCGACGGACAGAGAACCGAGGGTGGGAATGTTTGGGGGAAACGAACGTTACTTGAATCGAAATTTTCAACTTTAGCGTTCGTGAAATTTGTCTGAGAAAGGATAAGGAAGAATGAAGAAAACAGAATGGATGGATAGGTTTCACAAATTTTCAATTTTAAATTTCCAAGTGGAAGTTTTATAATATTAGCTTCGTTAAATTAGTTAAAGGAAAGAATAAGGAAGACAAACATTTTCTCTTTTGTGTCATTCATGTTTCAAGTTAGATAACAGAATGTTGCTCGAGAGATGAAAAAATTTTCAATTTTTCCAAGCTGAAATTTTTAATTTTAGTTAAATTAAATTCGTTAAATTGTCTGGGAAAGAATAACAAACGCAAATATTTCTCTCTCGTATTTGATATTTTGAATCAAAGTTGAATTATTCAATATGGTGATGATTCGAACTTGGCGAGGGGATTCGGAGCTAGATAAGTTTTGTAAATTTCACGGATTTCCACATATTTTTATATCTTTATAAACGCGAGAAATATCGTGGAATTTATATTTATATATATGACACGAATAAAATAACACTTTACCAAAGAGCGCTAATCAACAAATGAAAATCCAATATTCCTTGATACTTTAATGAAAAGGAAACGGGTTTAATTTTTTAAAATTATTTCCCCGTAGGATAAAATTATTCCTCTTCAAACAGTGTCAGACTTTTATCTGACATTGGGATAAATAATGTGGATATTTTACGTGCCCTGTTTCTTATGACTCGTTCCGTGTACAATTAGGTTAAAAGCTAATTGCCTCATCATTAGCGTATTTCATCTTGATTCATAAGGTCAGAGGCACATATTACAGTGGCTTTTCGGCTTCATCCGGAATATGGGATTGAATAAGTGATGGAAAAAGCGGTTTTGGAATTTATTCCCGCGCGCGTGAACTTCGCAGATAAATAATTGAAAACGCGTTGAACGGGTCGGAGCTTCGCCGCTGTAATTTTGAACGATAGCTGGAACACAATCTCGCATTAATTGGTCGTTCTCCTCGCGCTGTCGTTAACACATTTGCACTGCTAGCGATCGGCAGTTTCCATTTCGGAATAAAATCGTTTCAGAGCGAACGGAGCGATACGGTATCCAATTCTGCTCAGAATTCTTATAAATTTTTTAGAAATTAAGTATTCTACTCAAATGTAATAATAAAGTGAATGAAATGTATATCGTCACTTAAATCGATATGTAATAGTAGTTGATAAAATGTAATTGTAATTGCGAAATGTAGAATGTGTAACACAGCTTCGTTCGAAATGTGTCGTGCGAATTGTACAAAGCAGTGCAATTAGTAAAGTTTTAAAATATATATATATATATATAAAGTATAGTAATATTTTTACTATATATAATTATATATAATTATATATATAATTGTATAAAGCAATATATATAATTTATCGTAATATTTTATAATTTTTAAATTTATATAAATTATATAATTATATAAAGCAATCTATATAATTTATCGTAATATTTTATAATTTTTAAATTTATTATTATAATATTATATATTCAAAAATTTATACAAATATATATAATATTATAATAATAAATTTAAAAATTATAAAATATTACTATATTATATATATTTACAATTTTGTTGTCGACACTCGTCGTGTTGTTAATAAAAAAGGAGAGAGAGAGAGAGAGAGAGAGAGAGAGAAAGAAACTTTCCACAAAGTTTCCAGCAGGTGCAAGACGTGAAACCAGCCAGAGTATCGGCCTTGACAATTTCCACCAAAGAATTAGTACCCAACTGGATCTCTTTACAACCGGGTGCGGGAATAAACTGCGCGGAATGGCGGTGGGATCGCGGGTAAGATCGGTAAGCCACGTCGTGAAAAGTTAGAGATAAGTGGATAGACAGATACGTGGTGGCAATGGAGAGAAACGGAGGGAAAGGGGCGAAAGAGGGGGTTAAGACGGCGCCGGGACGAATTGTAAAGACATTTTATGTGGCTGTGCCTTTGCCACCGGGACGCCGAAAGCCAAGGGGCTTCTCGTCCCCGAAGGTCCCACGACTCACGCCTTCCGGTGGTATTTCCTTCAATCTCGGCCCCGGGATTTCCCGTGAAAATTTGTGCGCTTCGCCGCGAAAGGCTGGAGAGCAAAAGTTGATAAACCGAGACTTTTATTGTTGCGCGTCAAAGCCCTCTGCTCCCCCTCCCATTTCGGTTCGTTGATTCCGAAGCTCGACGTTCCGCTGTTAATTCCACTTTTGAACACGCGACCGGTCGAGAAAGGCTTTCGAGATTTTCATAATTCACATCGGCGAACGTTTAAGGAAGGTTTTAAATAATTAATTGACCGTGCACTTTTTTTCTTTTATAGCGGACTCGCCACCGATCAAAGCAATTGGTCTTTGGCAATTGGTTTTAATGCGAACTGAATGCGTTCAACGTATGAAAGTTGCAACACGATGCGAGGCAACAAACGCGCTTGTTGGTATTGTGAAATTATCGTTTGTCAGCTCGCGATTTTTACGCTATTTGTTTCGAATTAGACGCTTTTGTTCCACCTTTGTCGAAACGTTATTGTTCCGTGATATGATAACGAAAAGTTAAGTGGGGGGAAAAAGCGAATAAGACCCTCGAGGTGAAGGATAGTTGTACTGAAAAATTTAAGAGACACGTATTTGCGTCATTTTTCTGTACTTGCGTACGTGAAAGGAGAACAGTCTCTGTAACTTGAGAAAAATATTCAGAGTTGTATTTAATGACACATGCAAAAAGCATGAAAAATAATTGCATTTAGAAATTGAGAAAATGTCAAACTATTTGTGTCATATTTCTATTCTGCTTCGTCGTTTTATTATTTTATTGTTCTATTGTTTTATTATTTAATTGTACTTTCTCGGCGTATCGAGCGATATGCGCGATAATGGAAGAAACTAATGGCACCTAAATCGCGTTCCAACAGTTCTCCCAGTAGCAGATAATATCAGAATAAACGTCGGGGAAGTTAATTACTGTATAGAACAACAGCTTAATACGCGAAACTCCCGAGTGGAAAAGTTTCCCCTGAATGAACAATTCAGCAACCATTTTTCTTCCGCGGAAACTCCATCGCCAGACATTGCCTTAATGGTTGTTTTCGCGGAAGAGAGAAAGAGCGAGTGGGATAGAAAATATATAAGAGAAAGGAGAAATCTAAAACACGGAAAACACAAACGCAGGAAGAAGTGTTTCCAAGTCACAGGTTTAAAACAGGATGTTATATTCATTGTTTAACATTGAAACTATACTTAAACTTGCGTTCAGAAAGAATACAAGCTTATGTATCGAATCATCGACATTTCTAAGGGAACACTGTTGTTGTAAATCTAGAAAAATTCTACTATTATTCTTTTACTTCTTCATCTTTTTTTATTGTAATTTTTTTTTGACGTGATGATTGTTCTTTCGCACGACTGATAATTGACACAGTTTGCAACGTATATAATTATTGAAACTAATTATTCAAGAATATAAAACTTGCATCAGAGCGATAAAAAAAAACTCGACCTTGATTAAATGAAACGTTCGAGTTGAAGGAAAATTAAGAAACGAAAATTTGTAGAAACAAATACAAGATGACATAAGAAATTATCGTATCATATTTGACAGTATCAAATAACTTCAGGGAAAATCAACGTAGATAATATAAACTCACGGCGAGCCAAACTTTCATTATGTTTATTTTTATTATTGTATCAGCTGTAAATTTTGTACCTTCACTTTCATCACTTTATTCAGTTTACTTAAATCAACGAAGCGTTCGAGTTCCAGGGAAAATTTAATATTCCTAGGAAAGATCCTGATGTGGCGCGATGACGGCCTAATATCGAATTAAACGGAATTGTTCTATCGTCGCGAACGTTCGAAAAATTAAACGAAGAGGAACGTGGGACGACTTCCTCCGCTCCACGGTTTGAAGCAGAACCGTCGTGTAATTGGAGGAACGACGAACGATTGTCGAGAAGAACGTGACGAGGCCCGGTTTTTCGCTGCCGAGATTAATCGGCGCGTGAAACGAATCCGTGTTCCAGACACGACCGGAAACGGTGGGAACCGGCTCGCCGCGATGAATAATTCCGAGATCGTCTGAATACGAGCATCGTCGCCCTTATTCAACCGGTTAATCACTTTGCTTTCGCGAACGTTACGCTACGTGTTAACGCGACCGCGATGGAATTTCAAGGGGGCGGGGGGAGGTAGGGGGAGAGGAATGAGAATGAAAGCTGATTAAGCCTGGCCCGCTTAGCCGGACGGCGAAAGTAAATTGTATCATTTAACGAGTTTCGTTCCGCGAGCTTTCCGCTAATCGACCGGGATTTCTTCCGCTTTGTACGCCCAGCTTTCGAGAGTCTACACGCGCGTACAGTTGCTCGCGAAAGCGCTCCAACTTTCTGCACAATGCGTTCTGCTCCGTTACGTAAAACGTAATTTCTTGAGAATTTCGTGGACAGCGTTGCTGGCGAGGCACTTTTGTTGCAAAAAAAAAAGTCATGAGATTGGTTTACAAGTGACTGATTAACTCTGTGCACATTGGCGTGATAAAATTTACTCGTGCAAGTTCGAGATATGAATGAACTTGTAACAGTCTCCAGTTACAAGATAAATTTTTAAAGAACAGTCTAAAGACAACAAGATAAATGAATTTATCATAGTTTCAAGTTTCAGGGTCTCGTTACGAGAATGTTTTATACATTGGGTGAATGGAAAAAAGGGTTCGTAACTTCGATTTGATGGAAATAGTGAACCTTGAATTTTAAGGTCAATTTTTCTTTTAAAATTGTATGCTACTCATCACGAAACTTTTACAAGAAACCTAATAGTTCTCCTGAAAAATAGCAAAAATATTTCTTAATTATTTAACACGTGCGTTCTAACAGCGACTTTATAGTTCTGAATTATATCGTGGATTATATTTCGAATAATGTTAACAGTTAGCTTTATCATTTGACTGTTTTGACAGACTCGCACTGATAAACAACTATGATAAATCAAATGTTAGAGAAACCTAAAATGAACCCAAAACATGAAGTCGCTGTTAGCACTTGCGGCCTATCCTTGGAAAAGTTTAATACAATGCAAAGAAAGGAGAAATTTTTGACCTCGAAGATCAAGGTCAAGGTCAATTTTACGGCAGAATTTTCTTTACACGTATCTCCATCAAATCAAACGTTTTCTTTCCATCCTTTTCGATACTACCCTCCGAAGAACGCAGAAAACGATCAAGACATCGGAACAACGACTCGATTTGGAAGAGACTCCTCTTCCTCCTCCTCCCCGCCGCCGATAACCACGATCGAACGACGTTGAATCAGCCGCGAAACGTCACGAGGGGTTTGGGAAGTGATATTTCGAAAAAAAGAATCACGTCACGGACGGTTAAAATTTTAATTGCAGATCTCTCGATGTCGGCCAATCTCCTCGTGACGAGTGAGTTCCAATTAATTCCGATATTGACCGGGCCGGGAGTAGGAACGAACGAAGGAAGGAAGGAGATCGCGTTGCGCGCTTTTGATCCGTTCCCCTTTCGTCGAATTAGACCGCCGATGACGGATCGTCCGCAATTAACCGGCCCGGACGTAATTAAAATCGACGACGATCGGTTCGAAACGAAGGACAGATATTTGGGTTGATACGGTTGAAATGCCGCGTTTGAGCCACGACGAATGATGGTAGGAAGGTACAGTGGGATGAAAAACGGGGGTCAATTGGGGCGGTTAACGCGGTAGAATAATTGTCTGTGGATGCGGATGTGTACAGACGAAGGAACTACTGTTTGTTGCTTTACTTGGTTTGGTTTCAACGTGTAACTGAGTTTGATGAGGTTCGAAGATCAATTCCTCGTGAAATCCAATTCGATTGATTAATTAGGAACGAATTTGTTGCGAAGTCAAGTTGAAGCGATCGATGAATATTCTTTCGATTTGGGCGAAATGATGTAAATGAAAATAATTGTTTCCAAAGTAGTGAAATCAATTCGTCGAATCGCGTCAACTCATATAACCGAGATAATACAATCACGTTTAACTGCGGCTGAGTTATTAATATTAGAAACGAATATCAAAACAAACGTTAATGATACACTGAAATTTTATAATAAATACAACGTACGTAAAATTGCTGAGATTGCAGCCATTATATTCGATGAAATCAAATTGTTTGAAGATTTTTTATGATGATTACGTAATTCGTGGCAAAGAGAAGATAAATGAAGATGTGATAAAGATTTTCTCTGGAGAGATGACTCGATATCTTTTCTCCCACCTCTTCCCAACTGTCGAAAATCGGCCTGAAGGAAAGCTTTCCTGAAATCTACTAAGTGTAAAATAATTTAGCTGGTCGACCCAAATTCTTTTCCTTTCTACGTAGCGGGAAGTAGGCCACAGACAGAAAGGAAAATTATACGACATCGTGTACTTCAAATTTTTTTCAGAGCTACTTCCCTCCCAGATGCAGAGTGAGGAGAGAAATATGACATTTCAGAAAGTTCTTTAGGTTGTAGATTTATGAATGAGCTCCTTACGCGAAGAGATCTTTAGTTTGTAGAATATGGGATTTCTTTAAACAAACGTTCACGAAGGCAGCGTCGGTTCACGAAGGCTAACGTTAATTAGCATTGAAGTATCTCTCGGACTGTGGAATGATTTTTCATAAAGTTATTTACTTGTAAATTGAACAACGAGACTTCAGTGTCAAAATATGCAAACATTGCAAAAGCATTGCAAAAGCATTTTTTATTAATCAGAAAACTTTGTAACTAACATCAGAGCAACCAGTCTTTGAAATATTCTGCGCATAAATCACTACAATATTTAATTTAATTTAAATAATATACAATATAAGTTATATATTATATATGTTATATAATATATATTATAAATTATACATAATTATAATTAAAATGTAATTTAAATAATATTTAAAATTTAACACAAGCTTGCACAGCTATATCTCTGTCTAAATAGAAATCAATATTAATTTCAAATACCTGTATTTTCCTAACAATTAGTTAGCTTTTTCTTTCAACGGATTAACATTTATTATGATTTAATCGAGCCCTAAATTTTATATCTTGCTTATCATTGACGAAATCCAATTCAAAAACGATTCAGTGTCCAAGTTGCAAGTTCTAAAGAGAAAAAGACACGAATCGAATGAAATAAAAGCACTAACGTATTGTAGATTCCCTGCAGTCCTAATGGAACCAAGGTTCAGGACCGATTGAGGGCTAATTACAGTCGGCCCGCCAGCGGAATGGAAATTCGTTTGAACAAAAGTGAAACTCGGTTAGCACTCTCGGCTCGAGCGTTCGCTACTTGTCCTATCCACAGGTGGATCACAGAGACGAAACGTACGACGAAGTGGAATAGCAACGGGCAGCGTGGCGAATGAAATTGTAACGTTAGGTCACGGCTACGGTGTAGACGAGGCGCGCGCCGTCATCTGTCGCCAGGTCATGTATGCAAATAGCAGTTCGTTCGTTCGTTCGTTCGTTCGACTATAGAGTGTCACTCGACCGTCGGAAATACATGTATGTACAGGGTGGGAAGAAAAAGACTATCATAGATGAATTCTACATTTCTCTTTCGATTTGATGGAGACGGAATCTGCGTAAGGAATCTGCCACAAAATTGACCTTCACCTTGAATTTCAAGGTTTATATCTTAGTCATGACGAAGATAAAACTTTTCCAAGGAGCCATTATAGTTCTGTTGAAAAATGGCGAGAAAGATTTGCGGACGCGTAGGTTCTAACAGCGACTTTATGGTTCCGAACGCGTTTACATTTCGAATAATTTTATCGTTTGATTAGTTAGACTCGCACTGATGCTATGATAAATCAAATGTTAGTGAAAACTAATACGAAAATTATGTAATATAGATATACACGCGTTCAGAACCATAAAGTCGCTGTTAGCACACACGCGTTAAATGATTAAGATTTTGCCATTTAGATCGCGGCCTGTGGTTCCTTGGAAAAGTTCTACCTTCGTGTTGAGCGCAAGAAAAGAAATTTTTTTAACTCCATCAAATCGAAGATGTAAAATTCGTTTATAATATCCACGGACAAACTTTTCGTTCCACCCTGTGCATGTATCGACGGTGGCGCGCCACTTTCCACGCCAGAAATTTGCCCGAACGGTGCGCGTGATTTGTCATCCTCGTTGCAACGGAAGTTGTCCCGAGCTGTTAACCCGCGGTGAAATTTCGCGACGATGCCTACCGCGAATTGCCTCTTGCTTTCCCAGTTAATGTCGCTTTCATCTGTTTCGGTCGCAAGTGGACACTTGACGCGGTCACTTTTCGAAGTGGTCATTTTTTTTTTTTCGTCTCGACACTTTTCGGAGGTCTATGAATATATATCAGAGTGTCGCGGACAAAGAAATTTATCGGGCAATTTCCATTTATCAGGGGACAATTCACTCCATCGTTTTAGATTGTTATCGATGAACAAATTCTCTCAGGAACTTTGAGTGGCTGAATTTTTTATACGATTCCAGCTATTTAATAATTGATAAATTTTTGACAACGGCCATTGATTTCTGACAGTTATTTTCAATAGTTTTAATAAAATTTAATAAAAATTAATAAATTTCAATAACAGTTTTCTCAAGAGTTCCGAACTTTCAACAATACTGGGAAACAAAAACAAAAGATCGGTTTATGTTGTATAATATTTGAGGTGAATATTGTATAACATTTCCTATTATATATTCACTTTGGCTGAATTTGACTCTGATTTCTAAAATAATCGAAATCGATCAAATTTGATCTATTCCTGAACTGTAATGTTTCAAATCTGCTTCACTTGACAAAATAACGTACATTTAACTCATTATCAACTAAAAAATAAATCCTCCTCTAAGAAAATAACAAGAACTTGATTTATCAGTGTTAGTTTAACTAGTGGCCTCGTTTGAGGAAATATACAAGCATTTTTCAGTGTGCAAATAATCCTCAGGTTTTCTGCTACATCTGTGGCGAACACACTATTGTGACAGAAGGAAAAAATATCATTTCGCGAAACAGCCGTGTATTTAATACATTTTAAACAGCAGTTATCACATTTGTTCGAAAACCAGAGTCAATCTGAGAAAAATTAACATCATATTCGTAACTAGGGGTCCCTAATTATTCAAAATCGACTCGATAAATCTGACAGAACTGTGTACTAATTCAATCTCGCCAAACAGTGGAAAATCAACTCGGGGAAACTCGCCGAGCATCTCTAATTGCAAGTTGCTCGAGAAAAAAAAAAAAGAAGAAAGCAGAACGAAACGGAGCACAAAGCGAAAATTCCATCCCCGAAGGGGCCGCGGAAAAGTAGACGCTCTTCTTCTTTTTTTTTCTCCGATATTCTTTTTTTATATATTACGAGAAAGAGAGAGAGAGAGAGCCGTTAAAAGCCATCCTCGTCCACCTATTTATGCATGCGTTCCAGGATTATGGTTGTTCGCGCTTGGACCCATTTACCAGCGTGTTCCATGGCGGCGAGCGAGGGGTTCGATCCTTTGACAACGTTCGATAATAATTCAAGCGCGGTGTAATGCCTCTCGCACTGCCATCGGACCGAACGACTTCCAACACTTTTTCATTCACTGGGTCATTCCGTCCCTGAAAGCTGAAGCTGCGGACATTTCTCATGGCCGGCGTGCGAAATTCGGTTATTTTAACCGGCTTCGAGTCAACTTGAGTCGAGATTCTACGAATCGTTCCACGATTTCACCTTGCAAACAAATGGTTTGATTGAATTTCTGCTAAACGCAGGACGTTTGAGACTATGATTTCTCGGTGGTATTCCGATAAATGAAGTTCTTTCCGATCCTATCGAATAACGCGGAGTACTTGAGTCGGATTATCGAGATGTTTAATTTCGTCTTGTAATTTTTATTGTTTGCGAGAATGGAGAAATTGGCACTGGAGATGGGTGAAATTAAAAGTTCGAAAATTAAGTAATTTTAGATAAATCACTAACCACGCGTTTTGCATTCTTCGGTAGAAAATTGACAGGTTAGTAGATTGTAGATTAGTAGATTAATAAAATTCAGTGAAATTTAGGATATTTAATGTCATGTTTTTCGTGTTTCGCGTTCCTCGCGACAGAGATTGAATCGAACATTCTGAAATTGAAAAATTTCGTAACTAATCCAATTAAATAGGTAAATTAGGAAGAATAATAAATAAAATAATAAAATATGTAATACGATAATATTACATATATATAAAAAAACTATGTTAAATTATTAATAAATTATATACATAAAAATTATGATGTTACATTAATTATATAATATAATAATAATAAAATAATAAAATAGATTAGAAACAATAAAATTTCCTAGCCTAATTTCTAATATTTAGAATTAAAGAAAAAAGAGAACGAGCGCGTGTGAGAAAATTTTGAAATGTAAAATCTCGTGATGCAATTTTCAGTTCGTCTCCACTCGGCTTTGCGGAGCATGAATAATTCAAAAATCGAAAGAAAAAAAATCGGTTGTCGGAAGCGAAATCCCGAACTGAAAATCGTATCGTATCGTATTATTTTCAGCGAGAAATGGGCGAGAGATTCCGTAAAGATTAATCGATAACGTTTAGGCGGATCAGTGGAGTGATTTTTCACGGACGGAGAAACAAACGGGGACTCGGGAGTGGCTCGTTAGCGGTATCAATCGGCGCGTTTAATTGCTCGACGTTCGGATAATACAGCGCGATGCAACGGCACGTCGTCCACGTTGTGTTAAGATTAAACGAGCAAATCTGAAAAGAGCTCGCGCTGCCGGATTACCGTCAGTCCGAACGAGGCTCGTGGGGTTAATCTATAAATTACGAACTCTGACACGTGAAATGGAAATGGGTGAAGAACACGCGAAAGAGTTTATTTATTCGATACACCGACGGCGTATCCATTGTATCCCGAATCGTTCAACGGAACAAATGGATTGATTTCGGTGCTTAATTTCGAAGTTATTTCGAAACAAAGGTTGTGCGAAATTTACTGACGCGCCGATGGTTAACGAAATTGAACGAGTCGATGCCTCTTTGGCTTGTTTTCTCGTATCCACGTTCAAACTTCTCGCTCGATTTCCTATATTTTTCATCTAGATCTAGGTAGATCTCGTCCTACAATTTTTTGATTTTCCGCGATATACGAGTGTTTATCTTTCAATTTTTCAATCCTCTACGATATAATACTTTTCGCACTGCGTGCTCAATCCTTTTCTTCGTTTTTCACACAACACTCGGGGCTCTCAATTTTCACTCAGCTTTTAAATCTTGTTTTCTGTATGTTTCATGTTACACTTAGATTCTTTTAACCAACTGAATTTCTTGTAACATACGTTCTCTACTAGACGCAGTATTTTCTTTAATTCCGTTCCCCGTGATATTTTCGATAGTTTTCGATTCCTTGTCTCGTCCCAAATTCAATTTATACATTCTTCCCAAAGAGCGGGGAACAAGAAAGAAATTCGAACGAGATCCGATTCAAATGTACTTTCAAACTTTCGTCGCGACGTTGCCAAGGCTCCTTGTATCGCAACTCCTTCAAAGTTTCCCATTTTTGCACCGAGAATAAACAAAACGAAAACGTTTTTCACGTTGCCCGGAACAGGGGAAAGAAGAATTGTACGATGCATCGAAAGATACGAAGCTGAAATTTCGAATCAATCGTTCAAGTTCGAGATTAAATTAAAACTTGTTAAAGTGCTAGAACGTGTATTACGTAGAATTCGCTATAGTTAAGTAACTCGGGACACGCGAAGATCCGAGCGAAATTCGCCGGAATTTTGCACAGAGCCTAGCCAAAGTTGCTACTGTAACGAGATAAGCGTTGCAACAACGATATACGTATCCTAAATTTTCGGAAGCTGCCTGGCAATCCCTTAATCCCTGCTTCAAGTATACCGTCCTTGTAGATCAAATTGTTTTCGTCTTGATTGCAATTTGAGAAAATGAGATTACAATTGGTAAAAGAGGGAAGCGGAAAATTTTCGCGAAAAGTTTGCAATTTCAATCTGGCTATAGTAAACTGGCTATAGGAAGAAAGTTAAAAGCAGAATTTTTAACTTTCACGTTTCTTTCTCTCGAATTCTTTAATCTTCTCCGTGTAATTAAATCTCGACCACCACGAGAGAAAAATTATTTTGCTTCTATCACGTTGTGCTCCATGCTTCTTCAAAGCAAACGATTTGTTCTTCGTCATAGAACGTAACATATATCACTATTACAATGACCAAGATCATCGTACAAAACGTACAATTGTTGAAAGACAGAGGGAAATGAAAATTAACGGTTACAAAGAATCTTTCGGCGACACGAATTCACAGAAGAATTTTCCTGTGACAAAGGAAAGTAACAGAGGCATAAGTTAATAGCTACCTATAAGCGTAACTATAGTTACCCATAACTGTAACTTCCCGATGGCAGAAATTCAATAAAAAGAAAATAATAGACGGGGGGAACCTTTCAGACAGAAATTCAAGAAAAGAAATTTCCTTAGAATGGAAGAGCAAATTAATCGTTGTAGGAACAGCGGTGGCTAATATTACAGCGACCTGGTTATCGCGCTAGCCAGGGAACTGTTTACCCCATTCCCCGAAATCCTCATGAAAGTCCAATTTCGAGCCGCGCCGGGCGGATTTCTTCAAAGTGCCACTTACACTAATGCGATGTAATTTCGCGCTGCAGCCGCGGAAAAGTAACTGCATCGATACACCACATTACGCTAAACACGTGAAAGCAAAGACGTGTTATTTCAGCTAGAGTTCCTGCGTCAAACTACAATGGCCCACTGACATGAAATTTGTTGATTATTGTACCAAAAAAAAAAAAAAAAAGAAGAAAGAAAATAATAAAATCAGAAGCTTGGAAAGCTATGAAACTCGTTCAAATTTTACGAAAACATCGAACTGTTAGTTTCGTGGTTCATTTGAAATTAAAACAGCACTTCAATTGGAGAGAATCCGGACTCTGTTGAAGGTATGTACATTGTTCGATATTCTTCGCTTCATTTGTCTGTTCTTTAACGAACCGATTCCCTTGTTACTCCAAACTTCCCATTGCATAACAGAGAGTCTTTCTGCTCTTTATTTTAAAGAAGCGCTGTTTAAAATTGAACTACCGGATGGTTTCCGAGTTAACTTCGTGGCTACGAAATTGTTGCAATTAGCAGAGAAGCTGAAGCATGCTTCGGTGTAATGATATCACGGAATATCGTAAGATATTCCTTCTGCAATTAATACAATTGAATACTCACTCTTTCGCTTCTCGTTTACCTGACAACGAGATTAACAATAATGAGATGAAATTAAAAAATTTCACAATGAAACGACTCGACTGAAGCGAATTATTTTTACTTCATATTTCCATGACAGTGACTGATAAAAAACGGACGAAACGGAAAATTGTCAAGATTAAATAATCAGCTGCAAGCTGTCAGAATATTAAAAAATTTTGAAAGCAAGCACTTTGTTTGATTTTATATTTCATGTTCCTCGTGACAAAGAGAAATGGAAAATTTCGAAATTAAATAATTCAACTCCATTTTACTTTGTTCTTCACATTCATTATGAACGACGAATCTTACTGGTAAAGTTACCAATTAACAATTACTAAAAATTTTTCAATTATGAAAAAGTCTCCAAAGTTATCAGACTAAATTACTCCTTATTATTTTCATAGATTTATAAACCATCTACTTCCAAATTGTATTTCAGTTGTTTTACATTTTCTATGAACGACGAATCTTATTGGATTTAAGACCCACCATTAACAATTACTAAAAAGTCAACAGTTTTCAAAATTATCGGGTCACTTATTTTCATACAGTTAAGCCACCTAGTTCCAAACTATATTCCCCAGATTGCCTATATTGCAGTCCTACATTCCACAGAAACCCAATTACCAAAGCCTCGATACCGACATAATCACCGACGCAGTATCGTCCCGATTTGCACAACGTAAACGTGCCCGAAGAACTGGCCATTATTCTAAATAACGCCATTACGCCGGAGCCTCGGCGCAGATGCTCCGCTTGTTAGTTCAATCAATGAAAGACACTCGGCCCGAACAGAAGTTTTCAAGTGGTTCCATCATCGCGGGAGACGAGTCGCGCAGATCAACAGCCGCCAAGTGCAAATCGATTCGAAGCGAAATCGGCTTTCGAGTCGAGTCGGCAGCCCTGTAAAGGCAAGGTAGTTGCACGTTTAAGGGGAAAGTTGGCAGCGAACGACGATGGTGGGAAATGTCGTAAGCCCGAAAAGAAATCTAAAAGCTCTCTCTCTCTCTCTCTCTCTCTCTCTGTCGGCGCGAAGCTTTCAAGGATTAATGTCACCTTTCATCGGTGCCGATAGTGATTGATAATTCAGCTGGTTCCATCTGGGAGCCGATACAAAGTCGAAATTCTTCGTCGTGTTACTAACGATCTGACGCGTATACGTGAACGAGTTTGATAAATTTTCTAGTGTAGCGTTCGATTAAAACGTCGTGGAGTGTTTTAAGCGCAATATTCGACTCGATGTTTGTTCATTTCTCTTTCAAAGAATACTTCAACTTTTTAAGAGTCTGGTATTTAATTCAATTTAATTTAAATCTGTTTTTCTACGGGCAGCGAATTTTTAATTTCTACTAAATTCTTCCGTTGTTGAATATTTTAGCTTCTTAAATTTTGTAATATACGAGTATATTGATAAATAATTCCATCTACTAGATTCTTCCGTTGTTGAATATTTTAGCGTCTTAAATTTTGTAATATATAATAACTGAGAGGAAAAAGTATTTACGAATATATTTATATTAAATTCTTTTCTATTTCATAATTTAATAGTTTTGCATTTTCATGTAAAATAAAGTATACGTAACAGGAAAAAATGTACAAAGTGTCCAAAACGCAGAAATTTTTCCACGTTAGATGATTTTCTGAATAGGCGTTTTGTTTTTCTAAATTTCTTCAAATTTTCAGAAATTTAATAACAATCGAAGGAGAACTTATTCTCTATTTTTTAAATTACATTTCCACACGAAATACGAATATACGTAAATATCTGACGTTTGATAATGAAAATATCTTCCTCCGCGCGTACGCGGAGTAAATTTTTATATTAGATTTTTCCTTTACGTAATATATCAGCTTTCGTTTCTAAATTACCTCGATGTTATTTCAAATGTCAGAAATTTAAGGTATCTGATATTTTTACTGGTATATTTTCATCTGTTCAAACGACCCCATCACCGTCGTTAATAAAGATTTATTAATAACAGAATCAGGAGAAAATGGAGCAGAAAAAGCGAGAATAAATTGTCCCATAACACGGCAGGAGTTATACGTCCCACGACAGGAGGATGATTATTCAAATCTCAAAATACAATTTCTAGCATTAATCGCATGGTTTGCAGGTTCGCGGTGTTTCCAGACTGTTTTCGACAGTCGCAGATATACGCGTGCGTGCAGTAATTCATGCTTCGGTAAAAGAGAATTCATCAAAAGAGATGTTTATAAATCTCGACGAGCTTTTATTTATGGGTAATTATTTGCGAATAACGATTCTGAGGAGACAAACTAATTTGTGTACATGTGTCTTTTTCGAGTATTAAATCACGGAGTGGATAAATTGAGTCTGCCGTATTTTAGACAAAATATTTTCGTATTTTGCAATTTCTTTGTGGATTTTTAACTTTCGTATAATGTAGTGACGAATAATTCTGTGTCCAAAATAGCGGTTTAAAATTAATATTTTAACATAATATTTTCTCTTTTTGGAACACGTATTCAATTGCTGATTTAAATGAAATTTACAGTAACTCGAGTGAAAATATTCAGTTGAAACAATCATTAAACGATACTAATTGTAAAATAAATTACGAGAGGAAATACGTGAAAACAAAATACTCGCCTTTTTTTAGAAAATAATAGTTCCCGTATCTTTTAAGCATTTAGAAAATATAATTTAGAAGAAGAGAAAAGATACAGTCTCACAAAATCAAAATAACCTTTCAAGTTAATTTGTCAGTTGCAAACAAGTTGACAAAAGAAATTCGTTCGTCATATAAATTTGATTGAATTCGCTATTCAAGTTGTTTAGTATAAAATAGACAAAGAACAAGATCACAAGATGCACGAAGCTATTCTATTATCCAACTTACTCTCCATGGCGGACAGACGTTGCATAGACACTTTACAATTTGAAGAGGGTATAGTCACTGCACTATAGTCACTGGCAAGTTGTGGTTACTACAAAGAGTTGCATTGTATCGTGGGTGGCTATCGATATAAAAGTAAGTCTTCCTTCACTGACGTTGCCGATGAAAACATCCGTCTCGTACACACAAGTGAGAAAAAGAATCGAATTTCAATCGACTATGACATTCGTTACGTTGAATTTATCTCATTTTATTTTCCGTAGAAAATATAAAAATAGCAAAATTTTATTTAGTAATATAATGAATATTACTGTGCCGTTTTCTAAAGCAGTATTTTGAAATATTTTTACGAACGAGGAGAATTATCGTCTGTTCCTTTTTTCCTTTGATAAAGCAGAGTTCTTTTATCAAGAAAGATGACTAGTCGATTTAAAAAAAAACGAACTGTTTCTTGTGCCTTCATTTTTAAATATAATAGATAATATTTTAAATATAATAGATAATCTGTTTTTTAGTATAATAATAGATAATATAATTTCCTCTGTTAAATAATAAAATATAATAGATGATATAGTTTCCTCTGTTAAATAATAAAATATAATAGATAATATAGTTTCCTCTGTTAAATAATAATAGTAAAATTATAAAAAAATCTTTTTTTTTCATATGATAAATGATAGATGAATAAATTTAAAATAATAATACAAATATGTAATGATATAATAATAATTATAAGAATAATTTAAATATATAATATAAATTCTATAAACTCTATAAATGTCTTTCGTGAATAATCACTATTCTTCTTTCTTCTACTCGATAGAACTAAAGTGACTGAAGTGTTATTAAACGACGCTTCTGGATAACTTCGCTGTCCATAAAATCGGCCATTTCGTACGTAGGATGCAAACGTTATTCCCTCGCCCCCCGTGTTGGCTGATGTATCACGCTTTCCGAAACAATTTCGCACCCCTGTATAATCGACGGTGGACGGCAAGCGCGCCGCGCAAATGAACAGTAGATAATGTCAGTCGTTGGTCAGACGTACCGGCGTACATTAGCTTATTGCACTTTCCTACTAAATCAAGGACGATAGCGATCGCTGTGCGCACACAGCCTGTCGTCGCTAACATTCAACAAGGTCTCGAGGTCTGCTTCTATCTATCTGGCAAATGTTTTTCCGTCGCGACTGACTAATCGTGTGTGCTAGAATAATATTTGCAATTCTATTTCACGTAAAATCCTGTTCAGACCACTCGCGCTCAAATCCTCCCGACAAATAGAGTGCCAATTTCATTTCAGCTGTATCAATGGCACTCTATTTACGAAAGTATATTTTGTGATTAAGTACACATTTTCAGAATTTCGACACCGAAAGTTACAATATCGGACGAATATCGGAGAAATTAGTTTCCGAGTTCAAAGTAAATTTATATTAATAAAGTTCGTCATAGCAGACTGGCTAGTAAATTCGCTTAGTTTGCCATTAGTAAATTTGTTACAACTCAGGAATAGTTCAGTGAACGATAATCGGTAGAAACACGAAATACAAAAATAATTCTTCTTTCGGTGTAACGAAGTTTCACTGCAGTTACAACGTGTCATGAAGAAGAGAGACATTTACTTTTCGACACGAGAGACATATCTGCCAAGACTTACGACGCTCGTAAACAATCGTACACAGAAACGATGCGTGAACAGAGAGAGGAACCCTGGTGCAGATAATACGAGCCAGGCACTGCACGATCTCGAACGTCGAAACGGCTCTGTTCCGATCGATTTCCTCTAGGTTCGACCGTGCAAAATCCGATCTACACACAGTGTACACACACACAGATATATATATATATATATACATATAAGTGGAACGAGTTGTTGATTCGCCACGAAACAACGGAACAAACAAGACACGAGCGAACAACGCGGGCGAGACCAGCTATTGGCTGGCAACGAGCACAGAGATAACTAACAGGTAGACAAAACGCGTTCGTCGGATAGTGAAACACAGTATCAATCCGCGTTAAGCCGATACTCCATATCGATGGACTAAAGTGTAGCTTTTTTTTTTAGACTTGAACGATCGACGTTTGTTTCTGGATTTTCGATGGAAATCGATGCACGCCCGAGTATGTTCGAGATTTACGTAAAAAGCGTCGAAAAAAGTGACACAATTTGAGGAAACACGCCGGTTAGAAGAAAAAGAGAAAGGAGATTAGGCGTTATTTTGTCAATCGAAGACACAATTTAGGTGAGCACGCGTTAATAGTGATTAAGAGAAAATTTGTGGCGAGACGTATTTATGGAGTAGGTGTCAGATGAATCAGGAAGAACAATATACATAACTGTATGAATTGTGAAGATCGAGGACTGTGTCTGCAACATTTTTGCAATTTTTAAGTTGCAAGAACTTACGCGCAAATTGATTTCCTGCAGAAAGATAAGTAAAATACGTAGTATTTAATAAGACCTGACATGTGTAATTTGAAAGAAATTAGATTCAAATGAGTCTTTTTTTTTTTGAGAAATCGAACAGATTTTACACAAGAGAAGTAATGATAAATTCGGTCGAATGGAAAAATATATAATATATAATATAATATAATAGAGATAAATTTAATAAATAAATATTCTGCGAATTTAAAATAAATATAGAAGAAAATTAAGCTAATTTTATCAAGAGAAGTTTAAACAATGTAAAAATAATAATTGTTTAAAATACAGCCCTATATTTTTCTTACTCTTCAATTAACAGAAAATTTAAAATATAAAATACTTTACATCAAAATAGATAAGAGTTCGCCCAATTGCTGGAACTCGGACGAAGGAAAAGAGTTGATGAGAGAGCGAGGCGGGATCAAACGATCCACTAATTTGTGATAATTAATATCAGAATGTGTCTTGTAAACTGGGGATAGCGAGATCTCGTGAGATTTAATATCGTGCATCGGCTGGGGGGTTACAGAGCGGATTAGGTGGAAAGTTTCATCGTTACGGGGAAACATGTCGCCTTGCCGGAGAATTAGTCCAGTGTTACCTGACTACAAACACCTTTCGTCCTGTAACTGAAAACTCATTACCCAGAAAGGACGACAGAGCTATATTACGAGTACGTCATCTGCATAATATTTCAATATTCAATACGAGTACGTATACGTATGTACGTGGAACTGAGAAAGAAGAAGAGCAGAATATCCCAGGATTACTCTTCTGTTCCATAAATGTATTCTATAATCTTGTGTCAAACGAAAATTCAAAAATAAAGCATTCTAATAAAATGCAATTGACAATTGATAAATATATATGTATATAATAAAAATATCTAGCGTCTTGGATATTTAGTATATAATAATCTACAATTAGATTAACTTAATATATATATAATAGATAAACGCCTGAATAAGTATTCAATGAGATTTATATCTAGTGTGAAAGACAATTGATAACTGATGGACATATATAAAAATATTACCTAATACATTCTTGGATATTTAGTACATGATAACATCCTGACTCATAGTTATTCCTTAAAACTTGAAATTTAATTTCAATTGAATTTACCCATCACCCAGATACTACAATTAGATCAACTTAATATCGATAATAGATAAACGCATGAATATTGAATGAGTATTCGATGATATTTCTGTCTAGTGTGAAGGATCAGTTTAAAGGACGAGCGCGAGTGGGAGAGAAATGTAACATTAGGTGCGAACAAGACAGATAAGACAGCAAACACGTTGTGAGAGTTGTTTAAGACGTAAACCACCGGTATGTTGAGAGAACTTGCCTGGAACGAAAGCTCCACAACTGTAGCAAAACTTGCCAACTTGTGCAATTTAATTAGTCGGAGCCTTCTGCTTGTCCTCGAACCCGCTGTCCGCGAGTAATCTCAAAAACTTTTCGTCCACAAATATCCAGCCGGATATTTATCAAATAAGTTGATGAAATTAATCACACGAATCCTCGAACTTCACAATCCTCGAATGAAACACAATTCCTAAATTAATCCCTGGAGTTGTCAAATGTAGTGACAATGTTATAAAATAAACGACAATGTCGATTAATTTAATAATAATTATTATATTTCTTCTCGGAAATATTTTTACTGTCGTCAATAATTAATGTAATATTATATCGTATACTAATATTTGTATTTAGTGTTATTTCCTCTCGAATTATTCTACGCTGTTCAATTACTATCGAATCAAATTTTGCCAACGTTTATTATATATAATAATATACATAATATTAATAATAATTATATTATATTATATTATATTATATTATATTATACTATATTATACTATATTATATTATATTATACTATATTATACTATATTATATTATATTATACTATATTATACTATATTATTCTACATTATATTATATTATACTATATTATAAATATTATAATGTAATATTTATAATAATAATTTTATATATATATAATAAAAGATTATTAATCGGATATTTTTAGTAAGAAACTTGTTAACTCGCACAGTATACAAATCTCTAAAGAATCTTCATTTAAGTTAATGCAAATTTCGTGCCTCGTCGATAAAGATGGGAAAAATTTAAAAAATTCCGACACAGTGTTAATGCTTCTTTCCCACTTTCTTTTTTTCATCGTGTACTTCGGCCACGGAGTTACTCAATTCGGTTAACCATCTAGTTAACTCTCTACACGTATACCCCTAGGGACGTGCGGCAACTTTAAAAATCCATCTCGCCACAGTTGAAGGGATTGTTAAAATGCGTCTGCACGTTTCCGGGCAATTTCCGCGGTTTTTGCAGGGACGGTTGTCCGGACGTTTAAAAACAACAACCGCAGGTTTCCCCCGGCTCTAATTAGACTACACTTTTGTCCTTCCTGATTCCCAGTTCTTTCACATATTTCTAAAGCCACTCATCTTCTTTTTTTTCTCTTTCTTTTGTCCTTCTTTATCCACCACGCTCGCGAATTAAAATTGCGAAATTAAATTTCCAGTTCCCCAGAAGGGGCACCGACTGACTGAATGAATTTTCTCGCTCGTCATCGGGCCGAGCAGATTTTCGTACGTCACTCGGAGAAAGAAATTCAGCAAGCAAGAGATATCTGCGATTTGGGATGGAATTCGCTCGATAAATTGAAACGAATCTGACAACCAGACAGCGTTTCGTCGATGAGATTGTAATTAGATGATGATGATGACCTTGGCGTGTCAATAACACCGCGAGATCCTCCTCCTCCTCCCCCTCGAGTTGGCAAACTTGGTCCAAAGATTCGCGTCTAATAGCGAGCGAATGTACCTACTTCTTGGAACTCTCTGTGTGTGGAGCAGTCACGATGTACTTCCTTGATTAAGCAAGTTCGTATCGGCGAAGTGGATGAGCGAAAGTTTGCGTTAATCGGGGAAAGATAGATAATTATGTGCCGTTATAGTTACTAATCTGTGTCGTCTAGTGACTGATACCACGTGCGTTCGTGACAATGATTTTCTACGGGATAAGAAGAATATTTCCCTCTGTGAAACTCAAGTTGACGTTTTAGTTTCTTAATTTACATTTCGACAACTATTTTATTATTCTTATTTGGTTGAAAAGTGTCATTGACTCAAATTACATGGAGAGATTTTAGAAAATTTGTACCAAAGAGATGGAGTGAAGAAGAATTCTACTTTACTAAATGTATATTCGACATTTTGTTTCTAAAACAATTATCCCACTATTATCATTCGTCGAGAAATATTATTCGAAAATAAAAATTTATTCCTGAATTTGAACGAAGAGACAGAATTAAATTGTAAATTGTTTGATAAAGCTTCACCGTACATTCAGAATTTTATTCCTTTCATTTTTTTCTCATTTTTCATTATTTCACTGTCACTTGCGTGGACAAGTTTTATCAACGTTTCGAAACGATAAAACGAGTGAAAAAATAAACTTACAATTAGTGAAAAGTCTAGCTGACTAATGACAATGGCTAGCTGATTAATTTTATTTCCACGACGAAGTTATTACTGCCATTCCTGGAGGAAGAGCTTGGGATATCTGTTATAGAAATGCCATGGACCCATTTGCAGATCTTTCTCCGCGGAATTCTAATGATCTCGGGGAACTCCTTCAAGGGCTTGTTCGTTCTTCAATCTTTCCAGTTGAATGTTCTTTTCCAGATAAATCCGCTCACAGATGGAAAATGGGTCGTCCTGTGTAAATTTGTGGAAATTCTTTGTGCAAGTCGCGCCCGGGGTAAAATGGGTCAGATTGATGTTGACTGATTACTGACGAATAGCTGATTCGCGTTATTAATAATCGCTCTCCCGGAAACCCCCCCGTTTGTACCTTCGGAAACACGTCTGCCACGCTGCCTCATCAGCATTCATTTAAACCTAAGTAGGTTTCCTCGAAACGCGCGCGAGACAATTTGCTCTTGCTGTAATTTACGAGGTGGCAAAGAAGCTCTTCAATTTGAATGGGGCTCGAAATTTGAACGACATCTAATAATTACACTGGAAATTTAAAGAGGATAATTACTCAATTCTGTGATGTTCAACTTGATTTAGTTGGTCAATCAGCGAATAACTCTATATTTCAATAATCTAGAATTTGTAACAAATCACTGTATAAATCTTAACATGATTTTCATTTTCTGAATAAACTAACGTGGATGTGCGTACAAAGACAGAGCGCTGGCAACCGATTGCGGACCATAACGAGTGCCGTATATAGTAATTCGTCGCTTTCTTTTTAAACTCGACGATATGATATCTTCACTGGATAGAAATTATTGAAAAATAATAAATTTATTATTTGTTGTTGCCTGGGTTGTGCTTAAATATATTTAAAACTAGGGGAATAGTGCAATTTTGGGACAAAAATAATTCTCGACGTGCGTGGCACGTTATTCCAGCGCAAGTAGTTAATGTCTCTTTGCCGTGTTCGGACTTGTTCAGTTGCAAAGAAAAAAAAAGTACATAAAATTCACATCGAAGGATAGACGTAAAACATACACACAAAGGACCTTCAGATCTTTTAGATACCTGCGAAGATCCCTATAAAAGACCAATTATTCATTCGGAGGTCAATTGAATTCATGTACATGTGTCTTACACAGTCTAACCTTAATTCCCAAATTGGCAAACTTTATGTCTCAAACTATACTCGGTTGAAATTTCCCCCACACTAACGATATCCGTCACTGCATCCACTTTCGCGCCCGCTGCGAAAGTGGAGCCTGTCAGGCTTCTTGCCGTCATTTCTCAAACGGACGGAGGGAAGGGGCGAAGAAAAAAAGGAAGAAAAATCAAGCACGAACGGTCAAACTAGGAGCAAGAAGCCGGAGGAACAGGAGCGCTTAAAACCAAGTATGCCGCATCCTGTCTGCAACTTTCGCGTGTAAACCCGCCCCCCCCCCTCTTTCTCCTCGCCGACGTCGTTTCACATGTTCCCGGTACAAGTTTAAGGAGGCAGCTGAACGTCATTTCGGTTTGCTAAGGGGAAAGGTATCAGAGCCACCGCCGATGAAAAACGACCGACAAGACGAATGATCTCCAGCAACCGTTTGCTCGCTGGCTCTCCGCCGCCATAGGGCAACAAACTTGGAAACAAATGGTGTCTCGGATGTACATTTATTACGCGCAGAGATGAGATCGAGTGTCTCGAGCAACGATCGATGCGATCGGATCTCCGGTCATTGGGACTTCGGTCACTCTGACGATTTCCAACGGTTGAAGTGCACTCGCGACAACTCGATGGACAGTTTGCGAATTTCAGTCTCGCGAGATTTTCGGAATAAACACACAATGGACAGTACGAAGCACGATGAAACTACGTTTATGTGAACTCCGATTCTATCTGAGCTCGTAATAGAGGAGAGAATCCCTATGAACTCCAATTATACGAACTATTCCGTCTTTCGACTGAGTTCTATTGTAAATTGCAACGGATGGATGGATCGAGTGCCGATGGAAGTAGATACGCATCAAATGTTATTGACTTGACGGATTTTCTATTTGAAGTAGCATCAAACGATCACCTTCGGATCGAAAGAGACAAATCTCGCTTTTCGAGACGAATCACACGGTATAATAGTGAAGAGCGTAATGAAAAATTGCGAATATATAATAATCTGAACTGATACAGCTCTGTTTAAAAATATCGTACAGTGATTCGCTTGGCCTCATTTTGATTTTGATCTTCTAGTCGCGGTACAGTTTTCTCGAAAATTGTCAATATTCAAACATGAATGTGAAAGTATGAGAAATTTCTTTTCGACTCCACCGTCTTGTTTTCCCCTGCACAACGATTCTTTAAAACTTTTTTTAAAATTTGCAAGTTTGTAAAAATATGAAATTTTAAAGTCTGTTATAGTTTGTAAAATTTAGCCCGAGGCGAGCATTCGGCTTCGACCGAAATGAGTACAGACGGCGACCGTAGTACCTAGAAAGCGAATTTTAAAAGCGTCTTTAGGCGCCTTTAGGTAGCCAAAGGGTTAATTACGTGGTCGATGCGAGTGTCTACGACGACCTCGATTGCGAGGCGTGCACCGACCTCGTTGCGATGCGTCGGTCCCACGGGCCGAGAAACCACCGACCGAGGGGAAAAAGCGGAAAAAGCCAGAGAGACAAAGCTACTGTTCGCATCGTCGTCGGTGCCCGGTTTCTTTCCGACGAAACGCCACGGCTGGGAAAATAAGGGGACTCCGGCGCAACAACGACCTCGATGCGATTATTTCGCTGACTTCGCTTGTTACGGTTTCGGGTATATGGCTTTTGTGGCCAAGCGCGCGTTTCGCTGCCTCGGTGCGTGTTTTTCCAGAAACACGTACGGTTATCCCCTGTTTCCTCCCGTCAGCGTGGAGGATCGAAATTTTTGACGACTGTACTCGAGAAAAAATATATAAATATATATCTACCGATTTCACATATCAACGAATATATATTATCCAGTTGGATTAGTTTGGGCTTTGGGTTGGAGTCTACGTACGTTCGAATTTACGTATTACGGAATTTCGTATTTGCATTTTTTTGGTCTTGTCGTTGGTGAATGAAAAATATGCCATTAGCGAAGCTGTCACAGTCGTATCGTGGAACAAACGAAACACGAAACAAAAATTCGGTTGTGTCGTAATGTTCCTCGCCCAGCCAATGGAATGAAAAAGGCTCGTGCTCGTCTCTGCATCAGTAGAACGAAATCTCGTATAAATTCCAATTTCTTATTTTTCTTTTATTATTATTATTTAACTGAGATCCACTAATTAACTTTATCACGAATTATCCATTTTATCGACAGAGTCTATGAACATATTTTACAAATTCTTTCTGTCGCAGAGTGAACTCTACTTGGAAATTTCATATTATACATTAACACTTTAATTATGTTATATTTGCACCTAGATTTTGAATACGGTGTCAGCGTATCTTCATTAACAACGTTTGCTTCGAGGAAGAATTAAATGTCTATTGAACGGTGAAGAAACAAATAGGAAATGTATCTGTCGCAACGTAACAAACGCGACGGACAAACGCGTTATTTTCCACGGGACCGACAAGGAGAAAGGGACGGAAGTCGATTGAGAATTTAAAGAGATTCTTTGACTATTAAGTAGATTGGTTCTTATTCAGGGAACTTTCTTTGAGCACGATGTTGGAAACTGATGAAAGCAAATTGACTCGCTTTTGTCCCCGCGAATGCGAATACGATAATGTACTTTTGATACGAAATGTAACAATGCATTAAAGAAATTGGATATTCGCCTGGCCAGACGAATTATTACATTCAGGCAACTCGAGATAATTCGTTTTCTTCAATTAATAGATTGAAGAAAGGACTTTTCATTCGGCCATGAATAAAAAATAAAGTCAAGAGTATTAATTTATTTCTAAGAGAATAACGTGATTGGCACAACCTTTGTCTTTTTGAAAAATTGGTAAATAAATTGTGTACGTTGCATATATTTAATAGACGAACGATTTTCAAATTTTTAAGACTTTTATACGTATGAAATAAAATAATTGTCGTTTCTCAAAAGTAAATATTTACTCACACGTTTTTAATCTGTTTCTTGAGACATTATATACCAAAACAATTTAGAAAATTCAATGCATTTTTTTTCCTACTTTTTATTTTATTCCCACTTTTAGAATTTAAGAATTTTTCACACGTAATTGCTACAATTTTTTTTTTTTTAATAATTCACTAAATTTAATTTCACTTTCCAAATAATTTATTAATTGAAAAATTGTATCTCAAATTTTTTTTCATGGAAAATTAAAAGATTCAAATTTCTAAATATAGAAACACGTAAAGACAGCACGACAATACCAAAATATGAAATGTTTGATAATTAACAAACGTGATTGATAATTAATAACAGAATAAAATAGTACTAATTTCATATGCAACAACCTAACAATCCCCTCACACAAACTACGAACGAATATGCATTTTTGGAAAAATTACATTTCGAAAGAATCATTTCCCAATGAAGTTCTCACTAACGTCACCCACGCGTGAAGTAATTTCTTACACGCGTCTCTCGCTTTTTACGACTTGAAATTGGGCATTACTCTCCCTTTGAACTCTGCTTCCTCCCTCCTACCCTTCCGCGTTAACTTTCCGCATTAATGGACTGTGACGCTCCATTTAGAAAATAATCACCGCGCGCATCGTCCCGCGAACAAGTGAGTAGTCACGGTTTAATAATTCGTGCTTCTGAAAGCCGTTTTCCAACCGAGTTCTTTGTTTATACCATGAATAGTAAATTGCATGGTCCTTTATGACGACAACAAATCCTTCCGCTTTAATATTTCCCAGTGTGTGTGTGTGTGTTTATGTGTGCGTGTGTAGTACAATAGCGGTCGAATTAAACTTTAAAATCACTCTCCTCGAAACCATTTTTTTTTTCTTTTTTTATATCGCTACTTATATATAAATATTCCAAGTAACACTATCAACGGCCAACGATCCCTCGAAAGAAAAAAGAGGGAGAAGAAAATGTGTTGTGTATGTATGAGAGGCTTTCGTAAATTTCAACATTACATTACGAACGCTCCCTCGATATTCCATTATAAGGATTCTTTAGCACGGGAATACAAATTTCTTCGCAATGCATTCGCTCTCGTTACTTGTTTATGTACTTTCAATATTGGCGCAGTAAATTGCGTCGCGCCTTCTGGGATCTTCGGAATCGTTTCTCTCAGGAATAATAAAGCTCCGAGTAATCCTCTTTCTAAATATTTTCGTATTTGGGTTGTTCGGAAGATCGAGGAAAAGTTTCGACACGTTAAAATGTTTATTTGCGACTTTCAATCAATTTATATTTATTACATTTACATTCATTTTCTCGTACAATTACCATTTATTCGCTCATCGATCGTAATTTTCGAATTTCTCGGCGTTTTCTAATTTTGCATATTTGGGATATACATTTAAATCGAGTTTAGCCGCTCTGTATTTTAAATTCTCGAGGAATTCCAATTTTCAATTTCAAATATTCTTTTTCGTCAAACGAATCTTTTTCCCGGAGTTTTCGTTACTTTCCTTTCCGTATACCACGATGATATTGTGTACTCACTGAATATTAATTCCGAAATATTTTTCAATTATTTCTCAACAAAGGAACGCCGTGTTTAATAAAAGACTACACCGCGTATACATATTAAACTACAGATAAACGAAAATGCACGGGATATTCGTAATGTGGAAAAATGTATAAAACATATGAAACGTTTAAATTGTGTTCGCCGTAATATACGGCCGACGAAATAAAACCTCCACTTACGTTTCGTTGTTTCAATTACATCCGAGAAAATATATACAAATTTGCATAAATATTCACTGTTCAATTATCCTGGTTTACAGTGTTCGAAGTACCATCAGGATATTTTTTTCTGTGACCATTGAATGTAAAAATATTCTCCATTAAATTTCTTTGTAGAAAAGCAAAAGCTTCAAAACGTGAGCTCCGGTTGGTCGAGTTTTTGTTTCAAATTGTCTGCTAAAGCTTTGATTTCAATTGAGCAACAAATTAATTAGATTCACTCGTATTTCGTAGCTATTTCATATTTCACCAAAGTGGAAATATCCCGAGTAAAAATAAAGGCACAACGCGAAGTGAAAACACGCGGAATTCAATCGTGGAGGTCTGCTTTGATTTAATCCGCGGCAGCGGACTACTTCAGAAACGTTTCAACTGACAGCGCGAGAGAATAGCCCGAATTGCGAAGAAATTTTCTACTTCTCTATCGCAATGGCGTTGCGCGGCCAACGTTCGTAAAATTGAAATAGACTTTTTGCCGATAGTTGTCTAGATTTCCAATAAAAAAAAAAAAAAAAAAAAACACCCCCGAAACTTTCGACAATGTTTTCGCGTTTTTGAACGTGATTTACAGACAGAAACTTCTACACAACTTTGTGAAACTTTCGCAAACCAAACAGTTGGAAACAGTTTGGAAAAAAAAAAGAAAAGCAAAAAAAGATTGCAATCGATCGTTCGTGTTGGAGGTGAAACGGTATTCAGACAAGCGTGGTTATCGCGGCGAAAAGTACTTGGTGGCCGAAACACAGTCGAACAAAGCGCATATTGAATAAAAAAAACTGTATGAAAAACTTCCCGCGATACACAAAGGGCTAATTCACCTAATTCGCGTGAAATTTTGTTAAACCTGGTGCGCACGTACGCATCGAGCCGACTTGTTCGGAACACGAAGTTGCACCAATCAATATCATTGGTTCGAGGATCGGTATTTTTTCGTAAAAGCAACAGTCTTCGTTTCCATAATTTCTTAGTTTTCGTCGTACAAATCATACAATACAATCATCGTACAATACATGTACTATTTTAATTTAATTTAATTTAATTTTAATTTAATTTAATTTAATTTAATTTTAATTTTATTTAATTTAATTTTAATTCATATCAATGTAAACTTTAGTTAACTCGTTGTTCATCGTACCGTTAACATAAAATAGAAAGAATCAAGACTAGAACGACGTAACACAATCAAGTCGCTCTTGATTTTCTCAAATTATTATTCATAAGGGATCGGCCTATACACGCTTATTCAACGCTATGTAAATGCAGTCGAGAGCAACCGCACGCGCATTTATACTCTAAAAGATCATTAATTAGCTCAGTGCCACGAGAATTGGCCTCGTCAATTCTCTCCAAAGGTCAACACCGTGGACACTCGCGCGCGTTCTCGTTTTTTTTTTTTTTTTTTCGGACTTAATTCGCCCCAATTAAGATATCGTATTATTCAGACCGGCTGGCAGACCGGAAAGGTAGGGAGCGTTCCGGCATCGATCTGGAACGGCGAATGACGTTCGTCTACCGACATGGCGATTGCAATATTCATTAATTGGGAACGCGAGGGAGAACAAAAGGTTCGCGTCATTTATGGAGAATTTCCTGGCGAAACCGGGACAGATGCCCGATCGCGTGATCGAATTATTCCCGACTCATTCTCACGCGTCAATGACGCGCGAAATATTCACCCGGCTGTTTCCTCCTCGAGGAAGGCGGCGGTCCAGCTGCCCGAAAGAACATTAATTAAGCTGTCCGCGTGTCCTTTAGGCGGTTCGAAAACGCCCCTGTATATAAAGCCTGGCTGGTATGAAAAAAAAAAAGAGAAAGAGAGAGAGAGAGAGAGAGAGATCTTTCATTAGCGCTAATGGGAAGCGGCTGAATTCACGTTGAAAAATCTCTCCCTTCGCCGGCCCTTCTTCCTCCCCCTTTCCCCCTTTTTTGCCAGCCGATTCTCCGGCAAAAGATCGGGATTAAAGCGCTCTTGGACCAACTGCACGCCACGAGATGATACACCATCGATCGAAAGTTTCGCGTCGATCGAACCACCGAACATCTCGCATTTCGCTGATTAGCATCAGTTGGCTCGGAGAAGTCGAATTTGAAATGGAGCACGAGCTAAACGACCGCGTTTAAGTTCCCGGAAGATTTTTGTTACCAGCGTGTATAATCTGCGAGTTATAATTCGAGGTGTATCTGACGTTAACTTAATGCCCAAGACAATGAACCTGACCTGCAATCTAACTGGCTTGACCTACTTTCTCGCCGTATCTCGTCTAATTTCACATCTTGAAAAGCCAACCAGTCGATGATATAATGCGTCATTAACCAATGTTTTTAATTCATGCACGAAAGGCGTGTTTCGCGTCATTTAAAATCTCCTCCAGGATATTAAAGCCAACTGCTTATTACGCGGCCTAATCTCAACCCTGTAATCTAACCTAACCTATCTCTTTGATACTCTGCGTGAAAGATTCCCCACATTTTCACCATATTCTCCGAGATATTAAACCCAACTGCCCATTACGGGATCTAATCTCAACCCAGCTTATCGTTATTAACAAATCCCAGCAAGAAAGATTCCCAGTTTGTTTTGTCTAATTTCCCCGTCTCATTGTCGGAGAATTAAACACCCTCCCTGTCCTTGTTCGTCGAGCAAACATTGAGAATTAAGGACCGTTTTGTCTTTCGCTGAATGCAATTTGCGGGCATTCGTTCCCAGGTATTGTGCTCCCTCTTTCTCTCTGAGCGCGTAGTTTTTCAACAAAAAAGAAAGGAAAAAAAATTACAAGTGACTTGCTCCCTTCGCTGAAACGATATATATAATTTTATATTTGTCCCGGCGGTGAACAACTTCCTTCTGGGCTTCAGCGTTGCGCATTAGTCAGCGCGCCGTTTGAATTGTCTTTAATTGTTTCGCGGTTGAAAACTCGTCCTTCTAAACGAATATTTAGAGAAAGAGATGGAAATTTCAAAGACCAGTTTTTCGTTATTTAATTATCTCTTTCTGAACTTTCCTTTTGAGAGAGGCACGTGCCGCTGTTGCTGTTGTTCCTCCGTGTATGAAAGACTTAACCTCTTAGCGCGAGAAAAGTTATTACAATTTGTTGCTTGAATTGAAGTTTTCGTGAAAGATAAAATATTTGTGAACTTTAGACATTTTAGAATATCTCGAATATTCTCTTGCTATCAATATTAATTATCACGAATTAATATTAATCAAGTTAAACGATAAAATCATTGACTTAAAAAAAAAAAAAAAAAAAAAACTAGTGTCATGCGTTCCCTGCAATTTAATTCAATTTTACAGCAGCTGCACATACTCTGTATCGTCATTGTACAACGTGGACGCCCGTTTTCAAAAGTGGCTGAGATGTTGAAACATTCACAAGACAGAACAAGAGAAATTCTATCCTATTCCAATTCATTTTTCATTGAATTGCCGAGACTCCGCAATCCGAGTTAGAAAGTAGTCGCGTTCGGACTTCTTGACCGAGCATGTACCTATGTACGTCAAAGAAGAGAACAGGAGAAAGGAAATCGAATTGCTTCCAGAGGAAGCTACTCGCCGGGACTAACGTAACGAAAATAACATATTCCTGCCTCTCGGGACCAGCCATCGCAAACAATGACTTTGTAACTCGTGGAGGATAGCGATGGACACGCGGAGTGCCCGTCCCTGGCCTCACCGTTGCCAATACCTCTGGGGCGAAGTTAGAGACCCTCGCCCCTACGCCGATGGACAATGGATCCCCCTAGTCATTATGAAGTGAACTCGCCTCCGTCCTCCACCGATGGCTAAATCTAATTCGACGCTCGTGCCGAAAGGGTCCACGGGCACGAAGGGTTAGGCCAGGTTAGAACTATCGCCAGAGGGATGCCGATGGTGGATCTTCACTGTGTTCGCGTGAAATTTCCAGCCGGTTGCTCGGGGAAACGGTGCCCGATGATATTCCGAATTGGTTAATTCATGGATACAGGTGTTTGTCTTCGATGAAATGAAATTAGATGGAGAGAGGAATCGGAACGACGTTCTCGACATCTAATGGAGGAATAATAGAGATGATACTCGAGTATCTCGTAAGTAGCTTCGGACCTTGTTGGATTGTGATACGGGATGGAAAAGGAAAGTTCGTGGCTATCGTAGAGAGAGAATTCGACACCTTCGGTTTGATGGAGATACGTGTAAAGAATCTGCTGTGAAATTGATTTGTCCTTGAATTTTTAAGTAAAAAAAATTTTTGTTGTATTTATCTATTTTACTCATCACGAAGGTAAATCTTTTCCAAAGAACCATAGGTCGCAACCCAATAGTTTTCTTAAAAGATGGCAAAGAAATTTTTTCTTTCTTCTAAAAAAAAAAAAAATTGTCAATAATATCTAAATTTTAGGATTTTTCGAATTTTTCTCGATTAACTACAATATTCGAAATCTAATAAAATGATGGAATGAAATGGTATAGGAAGTTTTAAGGGCTCGTTCTGAAAGGAACAGTTCAATCTGCAAGATCATGGTAAATTTAACTACGAAGAAAATTTCCCCGCTATTTTAGAGATCTTTGAATGAAGGATGTTTCAATGAGATCAAGAGATCAATTTTTCGCGATGTAATGGAACTGCGTGGATACGATTTCGAGGATCAGTATGTACAGGTCGCTGGAAGAAGATGTAACGGAGCAGCGGAGGAGGAATGAGTTTTTGGGGTATAACGTTACTCTGTGTTACAGGTAGTCCTCCCAATCAGGATTACATTACACGGTTTTATTGGTTTATATCGAGTGACTTGGACGCAAAAGATACAGGCCTCGTATTTGCGGTAACTAATTTCGTTTCGTGTTACGTGTTACGTCGTGCCCGATTTCCGTCAGCTACTCTGAACCGACGAGGTTCATCATGAGAATCGATTGAACACGAGAACCGTTGCAATTGCAATGACAATTGCATTTTCATCCTTTTCGAAAATCTTAACTTAACAACAAGTTAAATTATAATTCAGTTATAATAATTATGTTACCGAGATAATAAAATCTGGTCATCTCTACATCATATATTTTTACACCATTTATTTTCTTTCTCTGTCTTTCAAATTTCCTACTAGTTTCAAAATTGTGTTGTTAGAGGGTTACAGATGGGAGTCTCGAGAGATTTATTATTGAGCAAAACACTTATCTATATAAAAAAGTATTTAGCTAATGAAAATATTCAGAAGGATTATTACATTCTTTAATACCAGGATTATTATATTTTTATAATATTTTTTAATATTTTTAAATATTTTTTTTTAATAAAATTGAAAAAAATAAAATAAATTGATTGATTTGGAAAAAAATTAAAACAATTAAAATTTAAAAATTTTAAATAATAATAAATTTAACTATAAAAAATAAATTTAATGTAATAAAATAAAAATAATAAAAATATAAATTATAAATTAAGTATATATTAATATAAATTAATTAAATAAATATAAATAATTTAATTATTAATAAATACATAAAAATTTTATTATTTCAAAAACAAAAAATAGTTTTAAAAAAATAATAACTTTGGGAATTATAGATAATTTAATAAAATTTTTTTTAAAGTTATATAGTTTAATAAAACATTAATTTTTTCGTAAATTAAAATTTCGTAATTTATAATTATATAACTAACATATATATTATATAGTTAAAGAATTAATTTTTAATATCGTAAAAAAATATCTAACTAACGAAAATATTCAGAAGAATTATTACATTTTTTAATATCACGTGCAATAATTTCACTGCGTATAAAAAACGTAACTATCTGTTATTGTTGAGACTCTTGCTGCAAAGAACTGCGTGATACGAGAGAGGGGTCGAATCGTTTTGTCGAAGGACGGAGAATCGTACGTCTGACAGACGAATCGTCGCAGTGGCATGGTTCGAGGGTAGCGATCTTCCTTCTCCGAAGAGAAGAGTGAACGGCTGGTCTGAACGCGGCGTTCAATCTCCGCTCTCGATCCTGGTTAACCGAATGGCCTTGCGCAGCAACGTTCCCCAGATCGTCTGTACCAATTAACACCGACCGCGCTCACGAGCACACCTAACGGGCAACTCGCGTTACCAATAAACCCATCCTCGCATAAAATACGAACCGATGTCATTAATCTCAATAGCCAGTCTGAGACCGGTAATTAACGCTATACAATCGTGGCCAAAAGTTCGGTGGAACGCGATCGATACTAGATCGCGCTACATCAAACGTCTACATGTACTTTTTTCAAATAAAATTTCATCTTTGTAAATGGTGAGAACTTTGAGAGGCCAGAGAAGGAATTTGTTCAGTTATGACAGTTTAACAGTTGAGATAAATCTTGTTTGTCCATTTTTCGTGTGCTTTGGACGTCTTTTTTTTTATCATATGTTTCGTATTTTCTGTTGTAGCATGTATAATATACATGTTTATTTTATGTATGAACAACGAGTCCTGAAAAGAAATCTGTAATTTTATCAAACAGTGGATTTTTCTATATTTATAGAATGCAAAAATATTTAATATACAAAAAGTATATTAATATATTATTATTAAGTTACAATATTTAGTATTTTGTAGCAATTTGAATTGTAGATTTTCGGCTATATTTCACAAAAATATAAAAATTCCACGACGATTCGTTGTCTAATCAGTAACGAGTGCTATACTACTTTTGATATTTAATGCATTTTATACATTTTCGCAGTCTGCACTCGTATTTTTCTATATTAAAAGTTTCATACAGCTGCATGAAAATCCGCAGTCTACTAATGTCGAGTTGTTCAGAATCGATAACGATAAGATAAATAACTCGAAGGGCAGAGAACGTCGTCAGAACGAGCGTAATTCGCGAAACATGAGAGCCATCGAGAAGAAATAGTGCCGGTAAATCAGAAAACTTTCGCCAGAGAGAAGATAGGCAGTAGCCTGAACGAAATTATATTTACCCCTGGCTGCTTGAGGGATATATTATTATTTTGGGGGAGACACTTGCTAGGATTCCATATCCACTAGGAATCCCTACTTATTCTCTACGACAATGGAAATTTCGTGGTAATTCGATACCGATTTTTCCAATCTTCTCGACTTTCGTCAACTTGTTTTATCATTATATTCTCCCTGCTCAATTTCATCATAGCACATCGAATACCTAATCTTCTTTTCTTCATTTTTAACATATGGTAATTTAACCTTTTAGACAAGTAAAATACCAAAATATTAATTATAAAATATTGAAAATATTATACATAATTTGCACTTTAATTGATTCGATATTATAGGACGAGAGATTGAGAATAACAAGGATAGTTAGGGAATGCAAAAAATTAGTAATTAACGCACAAACCTATTTCTGTTCGTTTCGTAATTCAATTCTAAGGGGTTAATCATCCCTCGAGAGAAATGTAAAATTTCGTTTAGGATGAAATATCTCAAGAATGGATGCAAAAGGTGTCGATGAAAAGATTTAAACAAAAGTTACATGGTCCTCTCACATCTGCAAAGCTACTTTAAAAAACTTCAGAAAATAAAAAAATACGAATTTTTCAAAAAATTTTCTCTTTAGACACATTCATCTTCAAACGTTGCGTCCAATGTTCCTCCATTTGTATCGACATAAATGTGTCCGATGCTTACGGGAAGCTTCACTTTTGGTCGATCACGAATAAGAAACAAATCTCTGGCAATTGCATCGCCGACTATACCGGCCCGTTTTCCCTTGAAAATTTATCGAGGGAATCGTCTCGGCTCAAAGAGACTCAGCCATACCGAGGAGAGAGGATTCGTCTTAATTCCCGCGAAGGAAGCCGATCCTCGTCGAGTTTCGGGACAGGCTTCAGCCTTGGCAATGGGATTACCCGGTGTGGAAAAGCTTCGGCGAATTTATCGCCGAAGACTTCGTTAGCGGGTCGGTGCAAATGAAAACTTATGCCAACGTTGGGAATCCACGGGCCGACCGCTCTATTGCATCGGGGTTACAATGATCGGACTCTGTACCGGTTTAAATTGCTTCTCGCGCTGATTTATCGACGCCGCCGACGCCAGCCCGGATACCGCCGGCTCTAAATCAATTCCGCTGCTCGCTGGACCGTTATCAACCGGTGTCTTACGCGCGTAATTGTATCGAATTCTTCGCAGATTCCTCCATCTCTTCCGTGTTCCGCCGCGTCTTTGTAAAAATTGCATTACCAATAAAAGATATTGTTAATATGTAAAGATATCGTTGCCAATAATAATAAAAAAAGAAAAAAAAATTACCCAAAAAGATATTGTTATCGTCGAGTTGTTGGGTGCTTAATTCTTGAGAAATTTATCAAGTATTCAAAAAAGTTCACTTTCTTGAAAACAGAGCTCGAAATGCTGCAATTCAAGTACACTTGACTAATTTTCATATTCGATTTTCTCGGAAGTTTTAAATAAAAAGAAT
Source organism: Frieseomelitta varia (assembly GCF_011392965.1). Taxonomy (NCBI): domain Eukaryota; kingdom Metazoa; phylum Arthropoda; class Insecta; order Hymenoptera; family Apidae; genus Frieseomelitta; species Frieseomelitta varia. The sequence continues at coordinate 184,264 of NW_025110249.1, forward strand.
TTATTTTAAATCGCGTTTTTATTTTTTCTATATGTCATTGGAGACTATAAAGTTCATTCGGGTATACAGATTTTAGTTTATAAAATCATCTTCTAGACTTCGCACAATCAGTTCTTTTATGGATCACCAATTTGCTTCTGTTTGACGATTTTTCACAAAAATATTCATTCTGTGTTTGATATGCGCTACAGGAAATAGCTCATCTTAAACAAATTTCTGACTTATCTATTACGTAATCTTGAAACTTAAAAATTTATTGATAAATAATGAATTGGCTGTTTTCTGAAATTTTTACGATAATTTCCCAATCTTAAAAAGAAATTCTCCGCTCTCAAAAAATGGTAGAAGCGTAAGTTGATATAATCAATCGAGTATATTTAAATAAATAAAAAGTTAACAATATAATTAATCAAGTATACTTGGATATATCTAATTCAATAAACATGTAAAGAATAAGTTTCGGAGTATATTTTGTAGCGAAGCTAAATTCATCAATCACGATGTAACGATTTTCAATTGCATGTCTTCCAATAACTACTTCTATTTTATCTAATGTCACTTTCATTTCCCACAATTGCCTAAGAATCCACAGTCTACCAGTGATTCATGGCGGTATTCATAAAAGTTTGCTGCAGTAAGCGTTCTGATGCTTTCGCAAATCGCTGTTAGGTATACAAAGTGTCCCATTTAACAGTGACTCTTTATTAAGAGAACGTAAAAAATATTTTGTAATGACGTTAAGTGACCATCCTGCTGTTTCTTTTTTCGAAACTCATCTTTTTAAACTCATCCATGTTTTCTTTTTCAAATTTTTAAAGTCACGTTTCTGTTTCTGTTCATCACAGAGCTCATGAAAAAGAAAACGTGTATTGTGACATAACCTTCAAACGAAGGTTGAACGTAAAAATTATATCTGGATTTCGAGGAGAATGACGCAGGCTTTGCGAGAGACGCTGTAAATCCCAAGAAAATGTTCTTCTGTCATAAGATGATGGAATGGAAACTTGTAAAGCATTTATCACTCACTTTCGTTCGACATTTATTCTTTTAATCACTTGCGTTGGAATGACGTGCCACGCACGTCGAGAATTATTTTTTTCCCAAAATTGCAAGTGTTTTCTCAGTTTCAAGTATATTTAAGTATAACCCAGGCAAAACAGATAATAAATTTATCATTTCTCAATAATTTCTATCCAGTGATATCATACTGACGAGTTCAAAAGAGAAAGAAAGCGACGATTTGTGTTGTATACGGTTTGTGGTCGCTCGTTATGGTCCGCAATCGGTTGCCAGCACAAGCGGTTAAACGTTCGAAATGTCTCTACGTGAACTCTTCGCGTTCTTCTCACCTGTGAATTTACCATTCATCTGAATGAACGTTTGTTGATGTACACCCTGTACAACAGACGCGATTCTTGTTAAAAAAATCCTCGTCGTAATTTCATAATCCCGGCCGATTACGCAAGCCGGCCGCAATGTTCTCCCCTAATAAACGATGGTTACGGCTGGTTGCATTATAGAAGGCCGGTATTTCGCGATATTGTGCAGGGTCCGACGAGCAGGCTGCATTGTCGTTTACCATAGGGGAAAGGGATCACCATGGATGCGGTCTGGACGTTAATGGCATGTGCTACGGCCCGCCTGTAAACGCGACCAGCCTGCATTGCGGCTGCACCTGCACTCCGTCGCGATTCCAAGCCGCCGGGCTCCGACATTGTATGTAGCTGACCGCATCGAGCATCGCTCGTCCTCGCGCTATATCGTGTGCGAACACCTTCTGCCGGATGCAGCTGGCTCATCAAGGTGAGAAAAGTACAATCGCTGGCCGCGTGTTTAAAGGTCCTTTCCCCTTTTTCGAAACGCCAGTCATCCACGTTTGTCACTTTTCGGCAATGGCTGTCTCTTCGAGGCAGCTGATTTCCTCGTCAGGGGATGTCAAGGGCGAATTATCCTTGAGTGACAGTAAAATGACTTTTGTAAATGGTAAGGTTCGTAAAAAATAAATTTCGTCGATCATTCTTTTCAATGTACGTAGAAACGAAAGTGATTTTTTTTTGTAAGTGACGAGTAACAAAAATAAATTACCCACGTTGTGTACACGGCTACTGTTAAAATCTACGTTGCACTCGTTCGAGAGGATCACAAGAGGTCACAAGACGAATTGATCCAAGTATCTTATCGATTCAAACAACGTTTGAAACTCTTTTCTTCAGAGTTGAGAAACTCCAAGCGAACAATGATTTTTCTTTGTTTTTTCTTTTTTTTTTACTTTGTGTGACTCGCAATTAATTCACGCTACGCTCGATTCCTCCGCCACGATTACGTCGCCACCGGATGAAGTTCCGCGCGTTCGTCACACTCTGATTCCTCCGGAGCATACCAGCCGAAACGAACCCGAAAAGGAAGCAGCGTAAAGGAAAAAAAAAAAAAAAAAGAAAATTAAAACAAAAAAGGGAAAGGAAGGAGAAAAAGAACGTACCGGGGAGGAACGAGAGAAGCGCGAAGAGGGGAGTATCGGCAAAGAGGCGGTAGGAAGCACGCCGTGTTATTGCACGCGAATGTAAGCTGCGTGTATAATCGCAGGCCCCCCGAAATTGTTCGAAAAACGCCGCGACGCCTGGTTCGTTCACCCCTGTGAACGAACTTTCTCCTCTTTGTTGCTCGTCCCGATCGGATCCACGCGATAACATCTACCTGCGATTTTTTTTCGTCGCACCTGCAACGCTTTCACCGTGCTCCAACGCCATAACGTTTTATCGCGAAGTTTTATTTATTTATTTATTTATTTATTTTTTTCTCTCCAAGATCCATCGCGATCCATAGTTACCGCCGACGCCCGGTTACGTTATGAATTAATTCGCAATTCCTTGAGATGTAAAGTCACGTCATGTGCAACGCGTGTTATCGACAGGCATTCGTTGTTTTCAAGGAAACAGTTTTGTAATGTTCTTTTGACCATAGACTGTCGACAACGGGTTTTTACTTGTACATACAGAGCACTTTTGTTTTGGCCAGTCTCAGTCGTTTTGCGTGACTTCTTTAATACCGGTTTTACGCACGTTGTTCTAAGAAAGAAAAATTGTTAAATGAGAGAAATCATTTCCACACCCCATCTTTTGTTTGACGAGCCAGGATCCTTGACTTGATACATCTCATCGTATAATTTTCATTATATTTTTATTATATCGTTACATCGTTGTTGCATTTATTCTGTTTTTATTCTATTTTTTTCATTGTAAGTTGCCACATAGTTTCTCACCTTATAAAAGACAACTATTGTTCGCTACAGCTACAAGTCGCGATTATCACAAAGATAAGAATATCACAAAAATATGTGTTACATACTTCTTTTCATCCTGCTGTGCACGCCAATGGGTCGAGAGATTAACAATTAAATGTCAGCGATATTTCACCGAGACGGAGGACGTAAAATATTACCAACGAATCACTTCGATGGCCAAATTCACCCTCTCACGAGGAAATGGTCCCGGAGGTGGAGCGGGGTTCCGAAAAACTTTCTGCACCGCCTAATGGCACGAGAAGTCGAACGGGGTCTTAGACGTTTCCGTCTCACAGCCCTCCGGTTCGTCAGGCAGAACACGCGGAGGGTGTATCCGGATCGCGTTCCCTTAGGACGGCGTCAAGCAGACAGCGATTGCCTGCCGACGTCGCGCGCGAACGTTCCCCCGAAACCAGTGAAGAAATTGAGCGACTCTACGGGGAAGCAAACGATTCGTGTGTTCTTTGATTTGCTCGTTTGTTCGATGAATTATAACTTGACGGCGAAAGTATGTTGCGTTTCTGTTGGAAACTCATTCACATTCGGACAGTATACATATATAGTTTCTATTTTTTCCCTTGCATATTCTTGGCATACGCGAAGAAATTAGCTGAAACAAAATTGACTCGACCGCGAGCAACGTTGTATTTTGCTAGTCGATCTTTTATTTAACGTTAGAACTATCGACGTCGTTAAACTGGAAAAAAAATTTTCGAAATTTACAATGCAATAGAGTAGAAAAGTACCTATTTGTACAGTTTACGTAGAATAATTCAAATCAGTAAAAATACACTTTTACGTCTATATATAATATAGAATTTCTAAGAAAAATTATAAGTTAACACAGGATAATATAGAATTTCTAAGAAAAATTATAAGTTGATCATATTTTGATCGTTTTGGTAGTTTTAGTGTTAAGCAATTATAAGTTATGAACGATGGAAGATATTTAAGGAACAATTACATTGTTTAAATAACTTCTTACGGAACGATTAAAATGATCAATTTATAATTTTTTGCAGGCATCTCTCAAATTTATAATAGTATATTTCTGGCAGTTGAGCAATTCTTGTATTATAAAATATACGAAAACAAGCAATGTCATGTGAATAATTTCATCTGATGATGAATTTTCAATATCATTTTAGTCCACTAACGAAGAAACAACTATTTGATGAATTTAATTATATTATTCACGAAACGAATTAATACCTTAATTATTCATAAAACAGTCTGTTAAATTTGACAGCGATACAAATCTCAATCTGCATCGCAAAAAATGTACAGTTTTCGTTTATCCCTCTCTCGTATATAGGGTGGGCCAAAAATCACTTTCAACTAAAATAAATCCATAATTTCAAATTTAATTCAAAATCAATAAAATTTGTCTTTTCTTATATTTCAATGTTTCATTGAAAAAACAAATTTTGGCCTATTCTGTATATTATCTAGACAAATTTCTCCAGAATTATCTATCTTTTCACACCGTTCACTACCGTTTTACCTCCTTCGATACTAACGTTACTCTAGATAATTAAATTATTTTGTTCTCGTTGCGTCGTAACGTAATGTACGTAACATTGTTACAAAGGCAAGAAGCTAGAAAATAGCTTGGCCGAGGCCACTGACAATCTTTCTCGTATGATGTACGCGACCCTCCAGGTGCTGGCCGCAGAGATCCAGGCACTCCTTGTCTGCTCTCTATCGGTCCCTTTTAATGGATTGAGTTATTCAGACTGTTGACAGATACCTGGTCCATCGTTGGGTCGCGTGGACTCGCGTATTCATCACGCAGCACGCCGCTATCGATCACCATCTTTTTCGCAATTATTCACGCGTTTAGCGCGTCACGCAGTCGTCGCGGACTCGGCTTTAATCGATAACTGTCCATCGATAAGCAGCCATCGATCGTTCCGCCGCTCCGTAAACAGACGCACACCTGCGTGCAAACGCGCCGATAGCAAGACGAATGTCCACTTTCGCTCCAGAGGATTCTTCAAACTTCCAGCGATTTTCGTTCGTTCGTTCGTTTTGGAATTACGTTTGCTCGATGCACGCATTCGTCATTCGAACTGACTGGTGCAAACGATCAACGATCAACGAGCTTCAACGTTGCTCGCTTCGAACGGACTTGTAACTTTTCATACCACCTTTCCAGCTCGTTTCTCATCTTCTAATGCATCCTAATCGCTAATGCGTTTCCTTTGAACGATCGCTGTACGCGAAGACCATTCCGTGCAATCATCATTTACCGACGGTTACTCTTCCTTTACGCCAATGTGCCTCTAACTGTGATTGCTTGCGATTGATAGCGAGCAATCGACATTGCATTACCTCGGTTATTTGGAAAAATCAGTTTTCTTTGATTGATCGATGCACTGCGACGATATGATAATTTGAAGAGCAAGTTAATCGCTATCTTGCAATTGTTAATGAAAAACAATTCAAAAAAAGCTTTGATTGCAATTGAGGTTTGCTTTGCTATCTTGAGCGACGTGTTAATGATTGATTGATTAAAAGAAATTGTAAACTCCGTAGAAAGTTCTTCCGATTCTTTTTAGGATCGATGTTACTATGATCTCAATGTCAAAAATTCTGTGGTTGTAGATGTCAACTTCCATAGAATTATATATATTAAAAAGTAACTAACACCATATTGGAAATCTTTCTTCGATAGATCAAATTATCTCCAATATCAGTTACATGTATATATAAATTATAACTTGTTAAATTAAATGTTAATAATATAATATGATTAAATAATAAATATTAAATTAATATAAAAAATTAAATATTGAATATAATATATTATACAATATCTATCTGTTATTTTATCTTTCATTTTCATCTGCTACATTTTTATATTTTTCGTATAAAATTGACCTCCTGTAGCTTATATTCTCCAAAGTTACGTTTTTCTGTTAAAGAAACATCGAAGATCTTGTCAAAATTGTGCTTGCCTTCGTTCTTTCGCTGCGTATAACTATAATTGTTGTTCTAATTATAATTTTATGTATTATTGTTAATAATAAATATTATTACTACAAAAAAGAGCAAACGCGTGAATCAATGTGTTTCTTGTTGCGCGAGCGAGCTCCACTGGAGAAATCGTGTTCTTCGAGCGGTGACTGTACCGGGAGCCGACAAAAAGGTTGCGGTCGTGCTGGAAGGTGGTTGTTTTGTCTGTGAAGGAGGCTGACTGCGCCGTCTGGTCCTACTGCTTGTGCTGCTATCCGCGTGCTCCTCGGGATCGAGGTCACGGGCTCTCGGTTACGTAACACGAACAGCAGGAATAAGCTGGTCGTAGTTCGCGAGCCGACTCGATGACGCACAAGCAGGATTGTATCCTGCGGTTGCCAGCTTGTCCTCTTCTCAGAATCACGCGGTTCGGCGCCAGCGTGTTCGGTCAGCGTGAAATTTGCACTGCTGAACGAACTGATTCGTGTTCGAACCAGGTACGAAGAAGAGCGAATTTCATTTCGGACAAAAATTGGAAGAATGGAAGGAAGTTCTACTTTTAAAACGAAGTTGAAAATAAAACCAGTCGGTTCGAAAAGGAAGAGTTGTTTCGTTCTATTGTTCGTCTGTTTATATATGAGACTGAATGGAAACGTTCCATTTTTAAAACAAAGTTCTAGTGAAAGGTCTAGTAAATTTTTAAAAAACCAAGTGGAAATGGAGGTGGTTCGAGAAAGAGTTATTTTGTTCTATCATTGTTCGCAGGTTTAGGACTGGGATCTGCAAAATATTCCAGTTTTTAGTCTGGTCAAGTTGTTCGGTAGTTGTTTAAATTGATACTACAATTTTGATAACAGAATAAATGATTTTAATAACTTCTGTCATCTCCACTGGTAGATTATAAATATTAGCGTAATGTCCATCGTTATTGTATTATAATAATTCTTACAGTAATAAATAAATTTTTCCCGATATATATATATATATATATATATATATATATATATATATAGAATATTATATACAATAATTGGGGATAGAATTATTATAATACAATAACGATGGACTAATATTAATATTAATTAATATATATTAATAATATTAATTTATATATATATAATTCTTTCTACGTTATATTATCACAATATTATCGCACAATGATAATAGTTGGTTATCAACGACTCGTCTAAAAGAGATTAATTTTTGTCGTCTTAAAAATAAAACCAAATTGAATTCAAATTAATATATATATATTCAATAAAAGAGTGCATGTAATCTAAATATTTTTATTATCATTCAATAAACAGTGTGAAACTTCCTGCAATTAAATTTCTTGTAATACTTACAACACAGATCAACGATAAAACTGTAATACGCTTCATTGAAATATAAATTTTCTGACCGTTCTTATTATCTTTATCTATGTACAATATATTCTAAGCACTGAAATTCGACAAGCGATCTCTGACAAATACACTTACACACCGTCGCGTATGATAAAAAAACGTGACAACAATTTTTTGAAATACATTATGTCAAAAGTCGGAGGAAATAGATTCTCCACATTTCAATATATATTTTTCTAATTGAAATTCTCACAATGGCCTTTTGAGGGGTTAATTCCACGCAGCAAAATCGAGGAAAATCGAGAGAAAATGGATGACAACGGCGGGACGAAAAACCATTACGTTAACGTATTTCCTCGTAATATGGAGAATTATGTAAATGCCGGAGCGTTACGAGCGAGCTGGGGTTGTTGGTTAAAATCGAAGCGTTATTTACGAGCGGGCAGCGCTGGAATTCGAAAGCGGACGGGCGCTTCTCCCCTCCTCTCTTAACTCTCGGCATTATGCGTCGTTAAATCCGCAGCAGGCTTTCTCTCGCAGCGAGTACAGGCTTCGTAATTTAAAAAAATATTATAATTGGCACGTTGCGCGTTCTTTGTCATCTCTCTCGCGGGAACGTGAGGCCGTTCGTTTCTTCGAGCTCTCTTCGGTTTCCATTTCGCCGACGATCGATCGTCGGCGAAACGTTTGATTTTCAGGCGTGTCGTAAGTCAAAGAGGATGAAGAATCGCGTGTTAACGGCAGCCATCAGCCGACGGTAAGTGGAAAGAGGCGTAGCAACCCAATTTCACCGCGGAGGAAAGAGCTTCGATTGCCACATACTGGCAGCCGTCACGAGCACTTCCACCGAGAGGGAAAAGTCAAAGCGGGGCAGGGGGAGGGGGGGGGGAGGGTGAAAGCTCGACGAGCGACGACGGCACGTCCTATCTAGATGAAAGTGTGACAAAATTCATGCAATATTCAACTTTTGCGAAAAACCTACCCTCCATCGTCGTGGAGTTTTAACGCCGAAATCCAACAATTTCAACGGTGGATTTCTCCTCTCGGTAAAGTAAATTTCGTGCCCGTCAAATTAATCTCACATCCGTTAGATGTTAGCTTGATTAAGTGCGTGTAAAAAATTTCGAACAGTTAAATTTTGTTTCTCACCTTGAAATCACGTACACTCGCGCTTTTTATTTTTAACATTCGGTGTTCATCGTTGGGTTATAAAATTTTTAATCCGTCAAAAGTATGCTAAATTTTCAGAATTATTTCCAACTCTTTTTATTTTGTTACTTCACTTTCTTATTATGTTACATGTTATACTGTAAATTGATATATAATAAAAAAGGTTTCTATTAAAATTACACGAGTTTAATATTCGGTGTTCATCGTTGGGTTATAAAATTTTTAATCCGTCAAAAGTATGCTAAATTTTCAGAATTATTTCCAACTCTTTTTATTTTGTTACTTCACTTTCTCATTATACTACATGTTTATATTGTAAATTGATATATAATAAAAAAATTACTATTAAAATTACACGAGTAAAGCTTGCAATTTTTATAAACTGACATCAACACTTGACAGACTTCTTTGCTCTATAAAGTGTTATGTCATTCCTGCAGTTTCGAAATAATGGTATTCCTAAGACTTTTGAGTGGAGCATTCATTGCCTCGAACAAACGACGAGAGTAATAATAATACCATTAATTGTAAAATAAATTCGTTCGAACGACCATCGAGCAGATTCTAAAGAACGAAGAATCGATCGGCGAGAAGTTCCGATAATTAACCGCGTCCTCGATGGATCGACCGGTGATGGTGATCGACGAAGAGAAAAAGAAACACGCCGCTTGTTATTTCAGTTCCCGAGGTAAAACGGTGTTTGCATAGGGAACGGAAAAGGTTCCGTTCTGGCTGTTTCCATCCGTCGTCCACTTGGCGGAGCGTAACGACTAACCAAGCCAGTCAGCCAACCAACCAACCAACCAACCAGCCAGCCAGCCGGTTGGCCAGACGATGGACTGGGAACTGTCTGGTAGACCTTGAACGGCCCTTTAACTGGTTGCACTCCAGTCAAGGTTGCCTTCTTCCTCTTTCCACGCCGCTGTTGCGCCCCGCGGCACAAGGGACCGGATGAATAGGGTCGTGAGTTCGCCACTTTGTCAAGGTCGTAGCCAGCCGCCGACGGAACGTACTCCGCAGACCGGTAAAAATCGTACGGCTGGCCTTTCAGCCGGCTGATTTTTCAGTTTCGCATGATCGAACGCGACCAAGTGACTGCGAGCCAAGCCGCCGTCACGGTAAAAAGGGAATAGGTTATTAAATGATAATCCATCTGGAATTTTTAGAATAGGCTGAAAAGGTGTTGGTAATAATTGTTTCTGGATCAGTTGGTATGAATAATGAGCGTGAGAGATATACAAGTGTAAACGATTGAAGTATGCGATTCGGTAAACAGAAAAAAAAAAATAAAATAAAATAAAATAGAAAGCGCAATCAAACCGAAGGCAATTCAAAGATTATTATTTTGTGTTACAGTAAAACATAGATCATTCTTTCCTCTTTAATGTTATGTTTCAATTAAATTATATTTTAATTGAAAGCATGTTACAAACTTTTCGTTGAACGAACAATCAATTCTTTCACCAACAAAAGGACTCCTTGATTTCGTTTAGCGTACACATAAGCTATAATATATTGTTATCGCGTGTGAGTACGTTCTTTCGTTTCGAGAAATCGATCGTTACCGCGTTCTGTTTCTGCATGTATGGAAGAGGAGAAGGAACAGTAATTACAAGGAAGATATTCCGTCGTGAATATCGCAAAGTGACGATAGACAGTAATCGATGACTGGATGTACGCACCATTCGTGCCATTCTTCGTGTTTCGGAGTTTACGTCTTCTCTCGAACGTAACAAAACGAGGCTCGAGAGGATGCAGCGAGATGGTTAGAGGGTAGACCGACCCGGGACGGCATTCCTTATCATTACGTCCCATAAACACTATCCTCGGTTCCATCGAGAATGATTCCTCGATCCGGCTACAAGGAATCGTGCGGAGGTAGCACGTAGCCGACCAGTGGGAGGGACGGAGAGCCACGTCGAAGGAGGAACTCTGGAGGAAAGAGGACGGAGAGAGGGACTTGGAAGGCGGCTGTAAACGGTTCCAGTCGAACAGCAGAGAAGCGAGATTATTTCGTTTCTACCTTAATATCTTGCGCGTACCACTCGAATTCGTTGATTGCAAGCTTTGCGAATTGTTTCTCACTTTTCATACTTTATACCGCTCAATGTGTATTTTTTTCTCTCTCTCTCTCTTCTTATCTAAGTTAATTTTGAATCTGGACATTTCTGACAATAGCGACGGTACGCACAAGTTTTGTAAAATGTTACATCGTCATTTCGCAAAAATTCTTGTGAAACAAAGCGTATCGGGTTCACGCTGTGTCTGTTTTATTTGTTCTAATTAAAAAAAAATATATAAATCTTCATAAACGATCACAGTCCTGCCATTTCTACAAACGCTAACCTCACGAAGGTTTTCAAATTTTTGACCGTCATTGTGATTCGAGGAAAAAAAAAAAAAGAAAATAATAGAGAACAATTGTACGAATTCAGAAAAATTCGAAAGGATTTCTGAGCCAGTAGAAACGAGTATCCAATATTCAAAGTGGTCGGTGGGCGCGCGTTTCGGGCACCATCGGCGTAACTCACCGGAATATCGTTGCTCGTGACGGTCTTTTCGAGGGTGCGCGAGGGCCACCGCGTAGCAGAGAGTGTACAGAGCTGATAGGAGCCACCATTACCCACCCCCATGTACCAACAGTCCCGTGTACAAGACCGTACAACCCCTGTGTACAATCTCCGCGTGGCCAACAGACCGGCCGAGAGCCCCGGGGCCGTTCGTTGTCTAGCGCAACCGGTCACGTTCGATCTGACTACCCTTCGGAAGCTTCCGTCCGATGCTAATTAACTGCTACATCCGATCGAACCCGCTCGACTTCACGCCATTCTGTTCGAGGAACCTTGCTTTATCACCTGGCAATTTGGTTAATTGAGATCTCTGCTGTGATAGCGTTTTAAGAAAGGCTGAGGCAAGTGGCGGAGGTTGTTTAACGATTAATCGATACTCGTTAACGCTATCGTTTACGATTTTTGGTCAGACGATTTCAAGTTGACTCGATCTCGTGTCGTTCAACTGCAAAGTTTACACCGTCATCTCGTCAACTTTGTTGTTCAACCATTAGCTAACACGCAAACAGATTTCACGCGTATCGTTGGCAATTGTGCAATTAATTTACCGTGCCAGTTGAAAGGAATAATCGTTCGGAAAATGTCGGTAGGCTAAGTGAACAATTTTTGATCAACCGATCGGGTGGATCGATCTCACAGTGCGACTTCGTCATCTGACATTTTGTTGTTCGATCATAGTTAGCGCAAAGAGATTTTACGTATATCGTAATATATCGTTAGCAATTGCAATTAATTTACCGTGCCAATTGAAAGAAGTGATTGTTTAAAAAATGGAGAGAAAAGAACTAATTGTTTAAAAAATAAATAGAAAAGGATGAGGGTTACCGTAAGTGAATCCAGTTACATTATGATCAATCCGCCCCCGAGTAAAATTTCCAACACGCTCCAGCTTGCGACTTCGTTAACATATTCGGGGAACGAACAGCGATCCTCTTAGAGATTCGAACGTCCTCTCTGTTTGTATCAAGAAAAACAGTCTAACCGGATTATAATTTCCTCTGGCATCGGAAGACTCCCTTCCGACCAATCTCGTTTCATCCGAGACCTTTCATCCCTGGGGTTCCTCGGTGTTCCTCCGCGAATCGATAAACAAAACACGCGATGCGTAAACAACCTAACCCCCCGTGCGTAATATTTCCTCGGTCGCAAACATCAATCCCGGCGAGTAAATTCTCCTCGCCGAGTCGTCAAATATTCCGCGGCAGGATCATCGCGGGATCTGGTCTCTTCGTGCGACGAAATCTGCCGGCAACAGGATGCAAATGACGCGAAATTGATATTCCCCAAGTTGGTTTGTTCGTCCTTAACGACAGTCGATCGGGAGAAAATGGAAACCGAGGAAATTGTTTTTCGTTTTGGTGGGCCAAAAATCACTTTCTACTATCCGTAACTTAAATAAATAATTATATTATTAATTTAAATAAATAAATATATCCGTAACTTTTTTGTTATATATTTGAAAAAACTTTTTTTTATAGAACATAATGAAAAAATCATGTTTGAGTATAAATTTGATTTGAAATTAGTTTTTTCTTATAGTTTAATGTTTTATTGAAAAAATAGGAAAGAAACTTAAAAACACAGTGTACATCAGTAAGAAGAGGAACGTTGAAAATTTTATTTTACATGCACAGTGACTCACGAAAGTATCTGAGTGCTTACGAAGATTCATAGATGTATCATGAGTGTTAAACTTTTTGAAGTTGTATTATATTGTGAGAAGCACTGACTTTACTGATAAACTTTGAAAGTATATTAATTCAATTCACAAACAAGGGTGGAAATTTGATTTTGACACAAAATCAGTAGAAATGTGCAACAAATAGAAATGCATTTTATTCTCAGAAAGTATGAAAGGAAAAAGAACAGATCACAAACTAACAGAATTAACAAAATTAATTAAAAAGCGAAACTTGTTAGTAAACTATAAAAGAGAAAGAAACAAATTTCGTATGTGTCTGTAACAACTGAGAAAATGACTTTACATTCATTAATAATCAATAAATATAAAATTATTATCATAAAATATAAATAATCAATAAATATAAAAAATTATATTAACGATATTGAGCGAAGCTACTCTTACACTCAATGAGAAAACGACTTTATTACATTCATCAATAATCAATAAATATAAAATTATTATCATAAAATATAAATAATCAATAAATATAAAAAATTATATATTAACGAACCTCGATATTGAGTGAAGCTACTCTTACACTCTAACCTTAAACATTTTCCACTCGATTGTTTCAATTGTTAGAAAGATTAGAACGTAGCAAAGAGATACTCGTAAACGAAGCTACCTCGTAAATATACAGCTCGGGGAGAAACGTGCATTTATCGCGACAATTACAGCAGCCAGACTGGGTCTTATAAATAATAAATAATCACCGGCTGCATCGGACCGCCATGTCGTCTTATCCCGCGATCTTGTTAATTCGTTCGATAAGCGAGGCTCTCGAACGAAGTGATAATTCTCGACGGAACTGTCGGTAGCTCCGACATATTCCACTTTCGAGTTCCTCGCCTCTCTCGTCCCGTGCATCGATGAATATTTATTTTCCCACCGATAGCTTGCCGATTAATTCGTTCTTTAATGCCGACCGGTTTCTCGGCGTAATTCATCGAGGCTCGAAAGCGTGCCTCCTCGTTCAGGGGCTAAGATTGATCATGCTCGACCCAACGTCGTGTTAATTTACGCCTGCACGATCGTCGAGCGTCTAATACGCGGTCTTCGAGATGAAATCGACTCGAGCCGAAGCTGTTTCTCGGACGCACGTGCATCGTTAATCACCACCTGTTCTCGTCCGCGCGACTTCGTGGAATTCACGTATCGCCAGGTGACTTTTGATGGATCGTGAAACGCCGCGAATTCGCCGGGATTCGCCGATGGGAACAGATATAGTCAGCAACGCGAACGTTTGATTTCAGACTGTTCATCGCTGTAACGCGACGTGATTTACGACGGGCACACTTATCGTAATTGGCGAATTATTAGCACTCGGGGCAATAAATTATTATTGACTTTTGAATATTTTTTTAGCTTTCTTGAGAATAACGCTCATCGAAATATTGGTTCGGTAATAGTCGTTCGTACTTCGTACACGGTTACGATTAATGTACAAAATTCAATATGTTAAGAAATTTAAAATTTTTCCGAATTTCAGTTCTAACAAATAGAATGCAAACACAAGTCTACTTTGAAATTTATATAAACATGTCAAAAATTTAGTAGATATCGAGAAATTTATCAAAATTAAATATTCAGACAACTAATCCGAATGTAACAAGTCAACGAGTTGTTAAGTTGAATTTCAGTAACCTAACAAACACAGATACAGTTTCAAATCATCAAATTCCGTATGACTCTCAACGATTGTGAAATTGGCCATTTTCTATGCAACAGAGAGAAAGAGAAACTCCAACAACAGATAAAGAAATCGTCTATCAGAAATGTATATCTCTGTCCTCACTGAAATCTCAATTTCCCAATATCGTCAATATTCCTTATCTCGGTATTCTGGTAAGTTGATATAACGCGAGAGTCCTACAAACTATGTAGGTCGACGAAACGACCAAAATCGAGTCAAGTGTATTCATCGCGATCGATTGTTAAAAACGTTCGACCGATTTACGTGTATTCGGTCGGAGCGATTGTTATCTTTGCAGAGAGTGACGTAATTGGCTGAATATAAAATTCTTTCGGGAAGTTTCTACAACAGTCCCGTTTGAAAAACACGAGCCGCACTGTGTTGTATATTTGTTTCTCGAAGAAGCGTTTACCAATCATTTCAATACTAATTGACGTATACAATATGAGATAGCTGATAGATATCGCATTAAAGATAATGCCTGTTCTACCTGATGATAGCTAGATTCTTTATCCATTCTAAATCGTATCGTGATCAGTCCGTGGCAAGTGGACGACGGAAGAGGAGCACGATTTAACGACACAATAAAAACAATATGGAACACGGCAGAGGTGACAAGAAAGGGAAAACGCGGATAATTCCTCTTGCTTTGGCATTCGTGTTTTTCACGAATAATTTAGTCAACGGTAAGCAAGCAAAACGAATGAACGCATTTTGATGAACGCACGCGATTGTAGCAGTTGTTCCATGATTGTTTCATAATTCTATGAAATTTTCTATCCTTATGATGTGTATCGTTTATTATTTCATATCGACGTAACCCTTAATTTACGAGATTTTGAAAAACAATAATTTTTATTTACCAAGACAAAAGTGAAAAATTAGACAACAATTTATGAAAAACAGTTTAATAGAGGAGAAAATTGATTCTAGAAAGTTTAAAAGATAGCCTGCGTGGCTTTATAATTTTACCACGTGCAATTCTCTGTTCGTTTTCATTTGTTTATTCTTACGTCTTATGATTGATTGCAAGACACAAACGCGACAAAGTGCGTATTTATATAATGGAAAAAATGTTATACAACAATCTGATAAAGGAGGAAAATCAATAAAACGAAAATTCGTAGCATATACTGTTCTATAATTCTACAACGATGTGCAATTCTCTACTAATATTCGTTTATCTATCGACAGAACTCGCCGTACTAATTCTTCAAAAGATCTAAAGATTTCGATCAACGAAAAATACGAGTGTATCTTGAATTGATTGAAAAAAATATTTATATGTATAATTATATTATATATCTTATATTGTTACATTTATATATAATTTCTATAGGTTTCGTTCCACTGTCATCAACTGCTCGAGAGAACAAGACCAACGTGGATCCCAAATTAATGGTAGAATGGACACCCTACAACTTGCATGGGCGTATAGTTAACGGAACAAAGGCGGCACTGAGACAATTTCCTTATCAGGTACGCGTCGCACCGTCTTGTAAGATCGAGTGCTTCCTTCTTCGATACGCCAATTGTAATTACACGGTTCGAGGAATAAGTAGATTGTCTTCTTGGAAATGATTCGTAGGTATCTTTGAGAGAAACTCACAACTTGGAACATTTTTGCGGAGGATCCTTGATAGCTGAACACACGGTGCTCACGGCGGCGCATTGCATGTTCGAAGAGTGAGTGGCGTGAAATTCCTTCGCAACGCGAATTCTGAATAATTGACAGGCCAAATATTCATCACGCGGCGAGAATTTACCCACTCGCGCGCAGCGACACTCTCAATTCTCAACACTTGTGCAAATTCATATTTTCGTAAAGTTACAATTTAAAAAAAATTGCAACCAACGCGCGAGATTTGTTCAATCCTTTACACATTACAACAGGTGCTTCAATTTGGTTAAATCGCGCGTATTCGTCGCGCGTCTCGCGCGTTTTTGCATATTTAAATTCCTCGTAAATGCGTAAATGTTGATTACGTTGGGCAGACGGTGGACGTTTATGCAAATCCGTGCCTCTGAACGTAATGAAGGTAACCAAGGAAAATGGAATTTCAACAAAAATTTGCTTCACTTATTCAGCGTCGCATCGTGCATTCCAATTTGAATAATTCGTATAGTTTTGAATATTATGGTAAATCACGTCGTTGCATATTTAAATCCCCTTACGAATGCATGAACATTCGTGGCTCTGTTTATTAGCAATCGTTTTGAATCGCGTGTGTCGTTTTCACAGAACTGGCGACCAGGTGCAACCGTGGAGAATCACGGTAGTTGCTGGAAACCTCAAACTCAGTCAGTTGAGCGAGACCGGTCAGAAAAGGGGTGTGGACGAGATTCACGTTCATGCCGAATTCAATCCCAAAACACTGGAGAACGACATAGCTCTTCTTGCTGTACGATCGTTTAAATCTTTGCCTCTTTTTGTTTAATTGTTTTCACTTCCACGTGTTAATAACAATAATTCTACCTCGCTGACATTTACGTTGCAGCTCAAGGTGCCGTTTAAATTAACGCCGGAAGTTAACGTTGCTCCCCTCGCGGATAACAGCCCTATTCCAGACACCATTTGCCAAGTAGCAGGATGGGGTTACCCAGCGGAAGTAAGTTCGTTTGCTTCTTCTATCATTAACTATTTTTGGAGAACATTGCGTAGGTTTGGGTACACCGTGATTAATTACAAAAATTGAAAATCAACGGTAATTTATATATCAGAAACAAGAACGTTTAAATAGGAGAAAGTCTTCGATTTTATAAATTTAACGAAAGAAATGAGTAGATACGATATATAAATGACTGTCGTTGTAATGATGATAAATAAATATAAAAGTTATTAATTTTTACCATTGAATAGATTAATTTATTAACTTTCAATTTTTATTTCAATATCAATTATTAATTCAATATTGATTCAATATATTAATTAAAAATTAAAATATCAATATCGAGATATTACTTTAATTTTAAATTTTCGATCTTCCGCTACTATATTCAGAAAAATTAAAAACTAACTATAATCGACGATTCGAAAAATATCTTGGTTCAATATGTGAGACACTTTTGCGTAGGATTATCCAGTGACGAGCGAGAACCTTATGTACGTGGACCTGCCATTGTTGAGTCGCGGCACGTGCAAAAAACTTCTGGAAGACATAACTGATTTCCCACCAGGGATGCTCTGCGCTGGGTATATAGAGGGCCAGAAGGATGCTTGCCAAGTAACGTATACGTTCTATTAAAACATCGAGCAATTCTTGCGAGAAAACAATTTGAACGACGCTAATCGGGTTAAAATATACTTTGTTATTCTGACAGTGACATATTAATCACTTTGCTAAAGGCTCCTCTTTCGTCGCGTTAGATACAGTTGCAAGCTCATCGTTGATTAATCTGATCCTTTCGTCGCGACAAATTTGTTGCTACGTTTCGTAAGAATATTATTTTATATGGATCAATTCAGACGAATTTTTCGAATATGAAAGTAAAACTCGCGGTGCAAAACTCAATGCAAATCGAAAAAGTGAATGAAAATGTAAACTTGGCGAATTTATCGTAAACTTTCTTTAACCGAATGTTGCATTAACATTTCACCAAAAAAAAAAAAAATTTCTTTCCGTAAATTTGCAATATCCAATTCCGTTTTTTTTTTTTTTTTTTTTCAATACCGACGACTATGAAAAGTAATTCCAAATATCTCTTTGATCACCATTTCATCCATTTGGATTCTATGGTAATTGAAGATTGTAAAAAAAATTATTGCTTGCTTCTTTACGAATTGAATCTTTCTTCTTTCAAGGGTGATTCCGGAGGTGGTATGATCTGCAAGGGAATTCTAACCGGCGTGGTTTCCGGCGGGAATGGTTGCGCCCGGCCACGTTCACCCGGTGTGTACACCGACGTCAACTACTACAAAAAATGGATCGCAACACGTTCCAGTGTAAGAACACAGGCGACGAAAATCCCATTTGAGAAACAAGGCTCTGGCTCGGAACAGGTGATGGCTACAACGTTGTTACTCTCGATTCTACTTTCGTTACTGCTCAACGTTTGACACGACGAGGATGTTTGTTCTAGTTTCGCTTTCAAATACTACAGCTACAGTAACGCCCACTTAGTTGCCAGAATTTTGAAATCTTATCGCGAAAGCAAGGCGTTAGAATCAAGTAGATTAAAGTGAGTTGCATCAGAGATATAGAGAAATCTCGTTGAACGTGATTGTTCAAAGTTTAATTAAATCCTGCAACAACGAATAGGAATTACCACTATCAACTAAGTGGGCACTGATGTACGTAGTTTTAAGACTACAATCGTTTACTTGATTGCATAGCAATGGTAAACGTGGAACCCCAATACTCGAACAGGTCCAGTTTCTCCGTGAGAAATAAAATTGAATTAATCTGTCTCAGACTCTCAAAACTTCTCCAATATAAAACGTTTCAAGTGCCTATTTATATATAAAAAACGTTTTAAGCATTTAAAGATTACGTCCAATAACGATAAAATAAACATGTTTAAATTTGAGAGAAATTCACATCGAATTTAACTATAACTTGGTTGAATCTTTGAAGGAGCGACGAACAAAATTTCATTCGTTGTCTGATATTGATTTCTCGAATTTTCTGCTCGAGTCTCCAATTTTTCGAATGTTACGTATTACATATTATACCGAAACGTTACCATGTAACGGCACGAAGACAATGCTATGCCATCAAACAAGCGACAATTCTCAACCAATGATTTCCAAACAAACGCAACCGAGACAACACCAATTTCCCTCGTAATGTTACTGTTCGCAGATTCACTAATTTCATTATCCGAATTATCAAATCTCGAATGGAATTCATTCGAAGTGTCACGTTCGCCACCCTTGAAATCCCACGGTTCGATCATTTCGACGGTCAGACGATCACTTCGGTGGATGACTTTCATGGCGGTTGGTTGATTGGTTGGTTGGCTCGCGTTCACGGGCTGGATGTTAGCTCTGGTGAAACGAAACCGGAGGGATCACGGGGAAAAATACACATCTAGCCGGTCGCTTTGATGTTGAATCAAGAGC
This sequence comes from Frieseomelitta varia, assembly GCF_011392965.1. Taxonomy (NCBI): domain Eukaryota; kingdom Metazoa; phylum Arthropoda; class Insecta; order Hymenoptera; family Apidae; genus Frieseomelitta; species Frieseomelitta varia. The sequence continues at coordinate 204,027 of NW_025110249.1, forward strand.
TTCGTGCAGACGCGCAGAAAGCTCGCAGCTACTTAATACGATGCTCCAGAGAGAACGATAACGAAAACGTATCAGCGGTATCGCCGATGGCGATGGTGTCGAACGATATCTCTCCGCCGCGTCTGACGATTCCCGCTTGTTTCTACTGAATTTCACACTCCTCAAAGGAGGAACGCTCGTCCTCCAGATATTGGAAGAAAATATTTGTCCATCCTCCACCCTCGCCGAGGGGGATAGAAAAGTTGATGAATGTACGAATCGAAGCAATTACTCGGTAGAAACGTCGTAGGGTTGGATCTCGATGGAATGGACCGCGGAATGCGGATGGGAACGTCTGTTTTCGTTCGATTAGTTGCACGGCTTCTGTAGTAAGCGCGGTTGCTTGAATTATTGTACGTGACACGGTCATTTACGAAGATCGGATGGAATCTTCAGAGGTTTGATAATCTATAAAAAGAGATATTTGATATTTTCTCCTTGGCTCACGTTTATCTTAGATAAGGTTTAACACGTGATTTGAATTGCGTCTTCCGTATCGGTGTAATTCGTGTAATAATAGCGGACGTACGCTATTGTGCCTGAGTATTTGGACAGTTGTTTACTACAGATAAGTAAAATATTTATTACAGATTAATTTATTTATTACAGATAAATAAAATATGAATCGCATGAACCTTTTTAATTAATATGTAACAATATCAATATCAGTAATAATAATATGGTATAAATAAAATTGAACGTCACTGAAGATTAATTTTGCAAAATCTTAGTCAAGTGACTTTAAATGTGTCATGTTCAATGTAATATTAGAAGAAAAAAATATATATATATATATTCTTCGTTACATTTAAAGTTATATCAGTTAGTTATGAATACGGGACTTTGTTTCAGAATAAATAAAACATTTAATCTCCGTTATGGTAAAAACAGTAGAAAACAGTAGATTATTACAAAACAATAGTATTAGAAAAATTAGTATTATAAATATATAGTATTATATAATAATATTTATATTTATATATATAAATAATACTAGTATTTATAATACTACAATAGTATTATAAAAACAGTAGAAAAATGTGTTGATCGTAGCTACAGAAATGAAATAAAAATACCAATCTTTTGATAGAATTACACTAGATGTCCAATTATTTATGCACAATAGCACTTGTGATCGTTACATTTGTTAAATATAATATAAATAATTGATATATATTATTATACCATTATTATATTGTATCTTTAAGCGTGTTATCTTAAACGTTATGTTATGTTCATAATAAATGTTTTGTAGCTTCTGTATACATTTTCGAATCGGTTTTACCAGTACAATATTCGGATCCCATTACAGTGCGTTCATAAAGATACGTAAGTAAGTGACGAACTATAAAATCCGGTGCAAATATAACTTTAATAATCTGCGGTGTTTCGAAGAGAGAGCTTTTACGCCAATAACCAGATTCGACTGCATTGTTTCGATTCTCTCGTTCGCGTGACAGCAATTTCCCTCCCGGGAAGGCTTCCGTTTCCGAAAGTTAATACACGTTGAAACCCGAAAGGTGGTCGGTACTCGGCTGTACGTTGCGACGAAGGGCATCGCGGATCGATCGAAACGCACGATCGTCGAGAGCCGCGCGAGAGAAACGGAAACGGAGGGTGGCGAAGGAAGCTGTACAAGGGTAAACTTACCTACAGCCTGGAAAACTGCGCGCTTCATACGATAAACGTAACTTCTGATACACGATATCCTCCCGCCCTTCGCCCACTCCGTCCACTTTTTCTCCTTACCCGAGAGCTTACCGAGAGCTTCGAGTTTTCCACCGCGTCCCCCTCTTTCTTTCACCGCCCCTCGCGACTTCTTTAATTTCGGCATCGAATAAGAATTCATTAGCGAGCGGGGCCATCCCTCGCCTCGCCTCGAATATCACGGGGATTTTAAATAAATTAAAAGTTTACTTTTTTTCTCTTCCCACCCGCGCAACTTGGCCCGCTGTTCGCGACGGAGTGGTTTCAAGGAAGGAATCGAACTCGCGCCGCTCCTCGCCGCGACTCTTCTCTCTAATTACTCCTTCCAAAGGGGAAAGCAGAGGGGGGGAGGGGGGGGGCGCAAACTGGAACTTTCAGAAATCTATTCGCCGACCGGCCGGCGTCGTCGTCGTCTTCGAGAATTCAAACTCGACCAGAAGTGGAGGGGAAACTCGCCGTGAGTTTTCAGACTTTGAACAGGCGCGGGCCTGAAGAGAGTTCGAGTGATATTTTCATGGTTGAATATCGGTGTTAATATTTCGCAATACTCTCGCGGCGTTCGAGTTCGAGTTCGAGTTCGCGTTTCGCGCGGCGGTGAGGTCGCGGTTGAAATGAAACTTTCGCTGGGATATTAGCTTCGAGGATTCTACGGTTAATATCCTTCTCTCTTCCTTCTTTCTGCTTCTCAAGTGAAATAGGCAGCGAGCCAGGAAATTCCAGGGGAGTATCTTTCTATGTGCCAATTATAGAACGTAAACTGCTTGTTGGTTATCGCTTTGGTTACTAAGATCGAAGAAATTATTTCTTACACAATTATTGTTACACAGTTTAAATCTCACGTTTAATCTTGTTTGGCAGTTCGAAATCTAATTTCACGATCGAATATTTCACGTAATATGTTAGAATCTGAATCGAACGAAACATCGATTAACAGAAAATTTGGATGTATGGTTTTGAGAATAATTGTCAAAATGACCTCCACAGGATTTTTTTCTTAGTAACATCAAATGCGTTTCGAAATCGTTTAAATCCTACTTGGTCTTTTTTTCTTCTTCTTAACATTAATAGCACCATTAATAGTAACTTAGACGTTCGACTTGAAGTTAACACCCTATGCTTATTCGAAAATTTCTCTCTTCTCTTCCCGTTTAATAACCAGCCATCGATTCACCTCCTCTCCCACAGGTACAAAACTACTCGTTTCTATCAGAGTGTGAATTCCACGATGTCTGGAGGAGACGCGAAGGGCGAATCCCCCCCCTCGCATCGACGCGATAAGAAATAATCGAGTTTATATGGCACGAAGCTACCCGATGAAGCCTAATTGATAACACGAACCGTTTACCGGAGAGAGATACTCGTTACACGTGGGCTGAGAGAGGGTCGGTGCTTAAATTGTGGCAAATTGCGAGCCAACAGGAAAACCAACAGGCAGCCGCTCCATCGCGTTATGGAAATTTCGGGGCCGCGCAATTATTTCGATCGATCGTTTGCGAGGGCAATCTCTTTGCTCGTTCGCGGTGCTCCTCCGCAACGGAGGGGAGATCAAAGGGGCCGCTTTCTCTCTAATTACGGAAAATTTCGTTCTCAGAGGTATTTAGTCAGACGAGAGGTGAGAGGAGAGAGTGAGGTTGGGGTAGGGGGAGACGTTTCCTTTGCGATACAAGGGGGAAATCTTGGCGAGTCGTGCCGAGATATGAACGAAGCGTGAGACACGCGAGGGACGCCGGTGCTTGTTCGACGAAGCATCGACGATGATATTGGAAGTCAATCTCTTAACTTGGAAACCATACCTTCCGTGAGTGAACGTTAATTTCAATCGAGGAGGGGAGGATCGAAATTTTGTTTGTCTTTGTAAATAATTTTGAGAAACCGACGATAGGTATTCAACATTTTGTAAATTTTTGCAACAGTTTTATATTTTACAAATAATAAAGATCATGGGATGAATAAAGATCCTGTTTCGTTAATGAAATTTCAGAATGTTCCTTCTAATACGCACATACGTCTCTATGATAATTGTTCGAGAAGTGAGCTTTTTCACTTGTGTTTTCTCATTTTGATGCAAATTGTTGAAAAATGGCTATATATTTACGAGCGACAGAAAGTACATCGAGAAAGTTCTCTCTGCGAGAGGATGAAGTCGATTAATAAAGAGTGGATGTTAGGGAATGAAGAGGCATTCACATTGAAGAAACTTCTTATGAATAAAGTTCGTTAAACCGCGTGAAAAATTAAGCACCGAATTAACAACTCCGATATCCTCCCCCGATACTTTCTAATATCATAGTCTCCGAGTTGAAAAACTTCTTATTAAGCATTCAATTACGTGTAGCCTCGGAGGGATTTCGTAAAGAATCAAACTTGACGCGGTTGAGGGGTGTGACTTCGCGTTACGTCGACCTCTTCGTGGAATAGGTCAATTAGGGTCAACGATCGACAGAGGAAGAAACTAACGGAGGAGATCCACACACGATCGCTTTTGTGATCGAGGACGATTTTATGGCGCATTTAAAGTAGGAGAGAGAGAGAGAGACCGTGTCAAGAATGAGTCAAAGAACGAAGCTCGTTTATTAATGACCGAGTTACGCTTTAATGGCCGAGACTTCCTCGAGAAAAAGTCATTGATCCGCGATGTGACCGGGAATTCGAGCGGCAGCATGTTGAAAGAGAAAGTTCCTTAATCTTCGAGTCGATCTTTTGTTCATTCACGTCGTATGAAAAAAAAAGAGAAATGTTTAAAATTGATGACGTGTACGAGACTAAATAAAAAAGTTGGGTCAACACAGCTTGGTCCTCGATGGATTATTGATGGACTAGAAAATATCTATATATTCTATAAAACATAACCTCGTCGGAGGTAAACTCCCAACAATGTTCATTTCCAATTCTTCCCCGTTGAAACTGACCCACAAACCGGCCATCAATTCACTACACCGTATGAAAAATAGATACACGAAGATTCCAACCCTAATCTCGCTATCCATCGTTTCAAATTCACCCCGAAAGCTTCGGAGGAGCCCCGGATCCAAACGACAGTCCCTGTTCCCTGTCCTTGGCCCTCGACTTCCGGCATACAACGCAAACACAAACTCGCGCCTTGAATTATAGCAGCATTCACCGTGTTCCACAATGCAATAGTTGTCTATTCTTATTTCAATATTTAATTTTTATTTAATTCTATATTTTACACGACAATTTCTATCACACGAGATACAGAAATATAAATGAAAGTAAAGAATGAGAAAATTTATATTCGTACGGGTCGATTACGACTTAGCAATTTGGAATTAATTCTAAATTCAAATTAAATCTCAAAACAAGTTAAGTTAATTAATTTAAATATGAATTAAATTTTTCATAGAGCGAAGGATTTGGATATTCACTACGAGGAGGATTGTTTGCTGTCAGAGATGTAAAAACATCACAAAGAACACTTGTTCGTAGAACAATTTTTCAATCCTCACGAAATTATTGTTTAGTTTGGAATCATAGCACAGCACTTCTAAATTTTATTGAAAACCAGAGAAATTTTCTATTCTTAATCAGAAAGTCTTTGCAAGATTATCTTTCGCAAATTAAAAACAATCAACGTACATTAACACGAAAATTATGTACTGGATCGTCGTTTATTGCGAATTTAGATACGTAAACCTCTCCGTAGAGAATTCGAGAATTCGTACAGCGGAACGTTGAGTTGAATTCTACAATATCAGGAGATACAGCATTGTCTTGTTCTTCGGATTGGCCTCGTCCCAAAATCTGGAGAATTGGCTAATAGTCGGCGATGTACGCTTATGATAATGAGCCGGGTGGTTTCGCATTTTGTCGCTGGTTGGCTTAAAACGCAGGCCCGAGGCGAGGCCTAGGCTTGTCCGACTATAACTCGCGATTCACCCCTTTTATGGGATTAAGAGATGCTACTGATGCCCGCGCTTTACGAGGCGGGGATAAAGTCTGGAGGCGCGCCAGAGTAAGTAATTGCCTGCTGCGGGTAGAGATAAAACGGTCAAGCGATATGTACCTTGAATATGTAATTTTTCGGCTCGAGGGCTGTTCCTCAGCCATTGCCGGATATGAGCTTAGTTTCAGCGAGTTTGCTACGTTTTTATCAAACGACCTATTGTTTGATTTATCGCGTACCGAGGTTCTAGGGCAACGACTGATCTCTTGAAAGTGGAATTGAGACGAGTCACATTCTTAATTTCTTTAGAATGAATTACAAGTTAAAATTAGCTACCTGTTTTAGAGGTTGATACGCCAAATTTACTACTGGGGGTGAGCCACCTATTTTCTTTTAGCAAAACGTCAACATATAAGAAGAAAGCAATTTTATTAATTTTAATTTAAATTTAAGTTCAAATATGAATTTTTCACTGTAAAGAAAAAAATTTTTTTTAAACATATAATAAAAAAATTTTTTTCTTTACGGATTTATTTTAATAAGAAATAATTTTTGTCCCACCGTGTATCTTTTATAGAGATAGTCAAGTTGTCAATCTGTTACATGTTAATGAAACTTTTCACTTGGTTTTAGAAGCACGTGTTTCTTCTTATCTTCTTTAGAATTTTAAAAATCTTGTTCCCCAGTAGAATAAGCCTAGACTATGTTACTAAACAATTTCTATTTGGTTTTCAAACTCAGCATTTTCTAATCCTCTCCAAAGTTACATAAAAATTATAAAAAATTCATGAGACGTTGAAACATTGCTTGTCACAACAATCAACCGAATCCCTTATCACGATCTTCAAACGAATACCCTACAAAGGATATACCCTCCTGGGAATACTCTCCCCTCCCATACTACTAAAATTGTCTTTCTATTTGGTTTTCAAACTCAGCATTTCCCAATCTCCTCGAAATTATACGTTTCATCAAACTTTGAAATATTCCTTGTCCCAACAATCAGCCGAATTTCTCATCACGATCTTCAAACGAATATCCACCTCTCGGGAACAATATCTGCGCAACAGAATCGAAATCTGGAGCCAGCGCGAGCAATGCACAGTCAACTAATTACTCGAATCGCGGATCGCGGGACGATCGAGTAGAATCGTCGTCTCAGTCGTTGTCGCTCGTGAAGAAGGAAGGGGTGCAACGGAGGCCAATTAACCGTCTGCGAAGACACAGCCCTTGAGTAAACGCAAATAAGTGACTCCGGGAATTTCCGAAGCTCGGCTCGCCTCGAATCTGAAACGAATCCGAAGGAGGCGAAGGTTGACGAAGCGATGACAGCAGGGAGGGAGAGACGGGGCTAAAGAGGCTGGCAGACGGCGGACCGCCGCTGGATGAGAGAGCAGAAACGGCGAGTTGGGTTTACATTTAATTAATTAGACGGCCGGCGAGTACTGCTGAAAGGAAAAACGAGGAAACATCGCCGGGGCCCTGACAGTGAAACGCGCGGTTTAAAACGCGCTTCTTTCATCTACGCGCGCGCACGCCGTAATTCGGTCTAGCTTTTTCAAGGATCCGTTTGCGGCTGGCGTCGCGAGCCGCGAGTACTCACGGTTAAATAATTATCGCGACATTTCCGCCGCTGGATTGTCCTTCAGTCCGTTCGTCGGAGACCTGGTGTTGTTAAAATTCCACCAGACCTTCGGGGGAGAGCTTTGGAGCTCTGAAGCACCGCCACTCGCCGCGGACGTAACGAAAATTCTGGCATTTGGGAAGATCTCTTTTCAGCGGTCTCTTTTTATTTCGTTATCGTTCTTTGTACGATACATCGCCGTTCTCCCTGGCTAGGATGTTTCAACGATGAAATTAAACCTGGCGAATTTACGAAACTGTTTGAACTTTGAGCCATGGGACTGACTGCAGGGAAAAATTTCGTCGTTTCTTCTTTTAACACTCACCAGTCAAATTGAAACGTTTTCAAACCTTTGCGTACAATTTCCTACATCGTTATTTATCTCTACGACTTTTTTTAAAATATATATATAATAAATTTTTATTATATATATATATATATATATAAATTTATATATAAATATATTATTATATTATACATCACACTGAATTAGAATTCAAGACACTTCACGTCTGATTCAAGCGAGATTTCCTGCAATTATTGTCGATAATATTACGAGTGCCTTTAGTTTGAGCGCATATATATCTCGGAAGCAAATTTTCAAAGCGCCTTTAGGTTTAGCCAACGATTGTTGAATGTAAAAATTCGATGGCCATAACGGAGAGATAAAGCCAACTGTATCAACATTCTGAAACAGCAAAATAGTCCTTTGTGCCTTCCCGCCGCGAATAAAGGCACCGGAATAATCGTCGGTTAAAACTTCGAGGGAATCCTAAAGTCGGTTCGTCTCGCGGCGAAACGAGTTTCCTGTACAGCGCGAACACCGATATCCTGGTTTGTTTAATAGTTCTTCCGCAACGATTTGCCGTTAATTCCCTCCGCCGCGTTTATTGCGCGCGTTAATGCTTCTTACGAAATTCGCGTTAACCTTGCGTTTAAGCTATCCTCGGTTCTCTTTCTCTCTTTACTTAGCGGCGCTTCCTTTTCGTGACTCGGACGGCAAAGTCGTTAAGAACTTTCCCACTCAGCTTTGCGGCTATGGAAACCGACGAGATCAGTCTGTCGTTATTTTCCCCCGTGTCGTGTCTCGATGGTTCCTAATGGATCCAGCATGGCGGGGAGGGTCAGTTCACGGCCGTGGTCAAAACGTTTTGTCTTCCAGATGGTCCTTTGCCCTCTCTCCTCGAGGTTGACGCGACCAGACTGTCGCACCGTGAGATAACAATTTCGCGGTGAATCAAACTCGGCCGTGGATACCATCGGAAAGTAAATCACGCGGAATTATTAGGGATTACTCGCGGCCGACTAGGTACGCTCTTTTCGGTAACAAGACCTCTTCCCCGGCTCGGCGAGGGAGAATTCCGACGAGATGCGACGAATCTGCAGCTTTGTTGATTATTTAGATGTCGGAGAACGAATAATTAGAAAATCGCACAAACGTGTAATTAGGGAATCGTTTGTTTGTGTCGATGAATTGTTGAAGTTGCAGTTCGAGATTTTTTCTTTCATTCTGCGATGAAAGAAAAAGGACTTCTTTTAAGGATATCTTTATTAACTCGTGTATTTCTCGAAAAATTTCACTTCGAATTTTTGGGAATCTCTCATGGATTCTCTAATGGGAAGAAATCCGAGATTAATCTCAAGTATCTCTCGTGTTTAATACTGCAGATCGTCACTTTCACCCTTGCAAATCTCACAATCCTTTGTCAACAAACATTAATATTTCTTTGGCACATTGAGAAACATTCACTCAACGACGAGAAGTGTCATTAAAATCAGTGTGCCTACAACACCTTGCGAGATCCCCTTGTTAGATACGAAATCTAAGGCGGTGTCGAGAGAGAAAGATAGATAGAGAGAGAGAGAGAGAGAGAGAAAGCTATGGTAAACGAACAGGCTGTCCCATCATTATTTTCCTCATGTCTTCCTAATGGTTTCGACGGAGGGGTGCGCCACACCCTGCGGCCAAGAAAGATCACCACCCTTCATCCACCGAAAACATTTTGCCTTACGTGTCGTTTTCTACGACTCTCGCGACCTGACCGAGCACAACTTCCTCCAACATGTTCTCCCATGTTTCATCCCTTCTCCCTCCACCCGACTTGGCCGAGATCGAACGAGCTCGGGTGGAATGGGCATCGGAAGGGAGTTTGTACATCGATGGATCTCATCGATAAAGATTTCCACGGTATGTCGAAGTCGTGGGACGTTTGCTTTCGCTGTGCTTTCGAATCCTCCTTGACCTCCCCCCCCCCTTCGCTCTTTCTTCGCGAGAGACCGGTGTCTGCGCGATGCAATTACTTAAAGCAGAGAAACGCCACCCTCCTCCCTCCCGATGTCTGATGAAAAACGCGTTCTCCCCGGTGGTTGCGCCGCTTAAATCCCATCCATTTGTCAGCTCGCCCTTGGCCATCGGTCGGCCTTTTTTTGCTTCTGCATCGTCGTGAACGCGCGGAGGTCGCCGACCGTCTACCACCCCCGGTAGCCTCCTACGGATCCTCGAGGATCGTCGGGAACGTCGGTTCGACGACGAGAAGATTTCTTCACACAGCTGCTGTCCAGAAATGAAAGGCATAAATCACTCGGTAGACGGTAATTATATAGAAAAGGACGTGGATCCAAGTTCCCGTTCGTCTTGATGCACGTTGCCGAGGTCAACGTTCTGCCATCGTTCGGATTTAGACTCTGGTACATATCGAAATGTATTTTCTCAGAGCTACGAATTCAGTTTGCTTTCCTCTATTTAATTATTAGAAGTCGAGCACCTCGCAAGTGGTATATTCGTAACCTTTTCAATATTGTTCAGTATTGGTTATTATAATTAATTTGCAGTTATAATTTTGGTTATGTTTAAATATAACAGATGGCCAGTTTGTTGATCATAGAAATACACGCATTGAAAATAAATGCATGCACTGAACTCGACTTCTGAACACTGCGAGTGTTCTTGACTATGTGATATAATTGTTCACACAGTTCGCTTCTACAGGGATCGAGAATTAAATGGCAAAGAATTAAATATTCATCCGGTTCGTAGCATCTTCTTTCTGATTAAACGATCAGGTTAGCAGCAGCCGGAATGAAATTGGAACTCGTTGGCAAATCAACGTTATCAGCAAGAACTCCCCAGCTTCTGCCTGCAGCGAGCATATAACAATGATTGACCAGAGGTTAGTTTTGCTCCGGTGACAACGCGAAGGGACTGTCTGACAGACGCGTGTGCGTCGCTGTGAACGCAGTTGCCAGCACGACGTTTCTGCCAGGCTAACCCAATTTGCCTCCCTTTCGTCGAGGGTTGTCGTAGATCGATGAGTCCAGGTTCCTGGCATCTTGCTGCGTCCCTTTCGGTCCCTCGAATTGCGACGAAACGCAGATCTGCGGGCGCAGCGTGCACAACGCCGAGGGTCACTCCACCGATTCTATCCCTCGTGGTCCCGACTCGCAGAAACCGGGACCGAGTGGGATTTCGCAGTGAAATCACGTCGTTCGTCCGAGGGAGCAGGCGAGTAAAATTTCGCCGGAATTGGGGAGAACACGTTGAAAATCGAATTTGAGCGAAAAAAATACGCACTGTCAGGCGAAAGTAGATTTGCTCGTTGTAGGTCAGACGTAGTAATATTCGACGTAGCAATCAATAATTGTAAAGATATCTACGGTGCCTCTGTTTACGGTGTTTTCTCATTGAAATTAGAAATATTCGTGTAATTCAGGATTACAAGTGGAAGTAGAATGGGGTCGTTGTTGGTCAGACAACGATATTCGACGTAATAGCAAATATGCGTAAATATGAAGGTATCTATAATTCTTTTGCTCGTGTTTTATAATTGAAATTGGAAATATTTACGAGATAGTTGCGTTACAAGTGGAATGGGATCGTTGTTGGTCAGACAGCGATATTCGATATTTGTAGACATATAGATATTTATAATTCCTTTGCTCGTGTTTTTTTTTATAATAATTGAAATTAGAAATATTCACAAGATAGTTGTATTGATTGCGAAATTTATGTGAAATGTGTACTGAAATTAGATTCGGTCGTTATACTAATAAATATTTGTAGGCATTGTACGCACGTAAGTATTGTCTTATAAGTGTTAAAATATCTTTTTGAATTGATGCGAATAATATATAACATTATATATATATATATAACATTAACATACATTAACATACTCTCCAATTAATTCTTTATAACAATAAATGAAAAATAATATCACATGAAATCGCATCTTCACCTATAACATGTTGTGATCATTCCAGTCGCGTCATCTATTTGACTTCCGATACTTTCTACGTCGTAGTGTCATCGCGAAGAGTCGGAAGGAACGGAAGTTGAAAAGTGGGGACGATTCATCGGCGAACGAATTCAACACGAGCACGCCATCGACATCGAGTTACGTATCCAGAGCGTCGTACATTGGCGCTCGAGTTTCCATCGCGTCGGCGAACTTTGAAAAATAGTGGCCTTCCTTCTGAAAAGGATATCGTCGTCTCGAAGAAAGCCGCAGATAAATCCCGCTGTGCCGTCGCCGCGTTATTTACAGTCAAGTCGGTTTACGATTCGTTCGATTCCCGCGGAAAGTTTCGAATTTGCAAGCCGGTGGTCGCCTAAAACCAACTGACAGATGATATTTCTCCTTCGGCCTCCGCGAACTCTCCGGACGAGTTTAATTGCTGCAAAACTCGCCGCGAGCTTCAAGTTTTTTCTTTCTTTCTTCAATCGAAACTTTCTCTTTCTTCTCGTTAATTTTTTTCTTTGAAACGTCGCCCCTCCTCGCATTGTACGCAGTTTCATTCCTCCGTGCCCTTCTTTCAAAGTCGATCGTCCTTTGTAGCTCGATCTTTGATTCTTCCGTTCGCGCAATTCGAGTTCCAGATAGCCTATTTTCTCACCGGGGGACGAAGTTTCCTTTCCGTGTCTCCCTAAGAAACTTTTCCTCGTTTCTTCTTTGTTTCCTCGTTTCGCTCGCTTCTCATTGTGACTCGAACTCTGGTTCCACTGTCGTGTAATACGACTTGCAACTAGAATTCTTCAGATTAACCCTAACGTTGGCAACCCACTCATTCGTGGATTCCTCCAAGAATTCACTGGACGCGTGTATGTTGATTTTCGTTTTTTAAAATGAAATTACGTGCACGAAATTTTAAATGGCAAATTTAAATGTCAAACGTTTATTGAATAATAGGGACTGAATAATACAATTATACGGAATAATAAGGGAGTGAAGTATGTATATTTCAGATATTTATAACTTTCGAATATGATATGTTCACAAATTCATAATTTCATAAAAATGGAATCAAACATATCGTTTAATTACAAATAATTTTATTTAACGATCGTTTATTCGAGAATCTGGGCCCTAAATCTCGTAGAGAAATAAATTCTTTTTCATTCGTCGTTATACAAGTTTACGTTATCACGCTTCAGCATAAATAAATTATTACAAGTTTCAAAACACATTTAAAACAATTGAAACAACATGACGGGCTTTGAATTTCCTTTTCTTAACAATCTCGTAAAAGATACGAGTATTTTTGTCAAAATTAACATTGATTCCTGTTTGGACGGAAACATAATTGTACAAATCTATTCAATTTAAGTATCATCGTTCAAATTATAATGGCTTGTGCGCAGAATATATTTCAATGCGTATTAAACGTATTACGCCGATTCTTTTAGCGTTAACAACAGAGACGATTTCACATAAAAGATTGTAAAAATAACAGAAAATCGAGATAAGAGATGCATGAAAATCCATTGCGAATGTTTCGATTGTCTACGCGAGAGGATTTAAATGGGCTCGTGCTCGTCTCATTGGAAACAACAAAAATAAAGACACGGCACCACGTTTCGCCATTTTAGTAGCAAACGTCGGGGCAAAATTCAGTGTCGAAACGAATGGTCGGATGATTCGAACGAAAACGTGTCACGCATCGTTGCGTGGCGCAATCGTGAAATTCGATTATCGGGCACGGGCATGATCGCGGATCATCGAGCCTGACAATTAGCGTTCGGCGTAGACCGGCCGTGTGCCAGAGCTTTTAAATTTCCGGCTTTGGGGTGCAGGCAGCTGGAAAAATATTTGGAGTATGGCGGTGGGTGGAAAACAGGAGGCGAAATTACGCGGCGCGCGCATCGAAATGAATTCACGATGGCTCTTAGCGAGCGGTTTCTGGTTCTAGCGAGCAAGTTTCATTGTTTCTTCAGTAATTGAGTGGCCGTGGCCATCGTATTGATTGATTCGTTGCGAATTAATCGTCGGGTCGCCTTCTCGTTGACGATCGTCGACTCACTAAATGAGCGTTGATCTAACGAACAAACGCAAATTTGTCGAAATAAAAACATGTACCGAGGAACGTTCGTAATCTTAACTGATTTGCATCACAATTTAAATTGCATACGTCCACGTGTACCATAATTTGTCAAATCTCGATTTAAAGATTTTAATTATTCTGTCTTAGTACTGACTAATTACAATGAAATATAAGAATACGAGAGTACAAAGTACATAATGTTATGTGAAAAACTTATAATCTGATCAACGTCAGTTACTTTACTTTTACTTTTGATTAAAAATATTATTAAAATAACTAAATTACTAGAAATAAATTATTCTAAATTGTTATTTAACTATCGATTGATAGCTTTAATGACAAAAAGAATTTGTGTAATACAAGCAGTTTTTAATAAGAAATCACTTGCACTAATTAATAATAATTCTAAGCCTTTTGTACATATATTGATAAATATAAGATTCTGAATCGCTTCTGCTCTAAAGCCTTAGGACATTTTTTACTCTCAATATTTACGATATATTCAATACAATTTTTAAGTTGCATGTTCGTAACACATTATTCCATATCATAATACATATTACATATTATAATACAATTGTTAATACATTAACATATTATTTTATCTTAAAATTTTGAATTTAAAATTCATCATGAAATTACGTTATTTTCAATTTTGAATAACAAATGAATGACCTAGAGTGTACATGGTACCACTAAAAATAAAGATATCAAAAAGTAACGGAATTAAAGTATAAAGCGAACGCTTTCTTTCTCAACGTGAAAAATTCGTAGAAAAATACAGCAGCAGAGAGACAGCTAAAAATACGGTTCTTTGTCGGGTGAAGGTAGCCGCGAGTGGTTTTAGATCTCGCCACGGAAAAAAAAGACACCGCGAAATTCCTGTTCGTCCAAAATTGGAATCGCGCGATGGTTCATCCAAAATTGTCACCGTAAAGAGAGAGAGAAAAAAAAAACGCGGGCGTTATATATATTTAATTGTTCGACGTGTCTGGCTGAAATTGATCTGACGTTCTCTTTGTTCTTTTTTTTTTTTTTTTCGATAAACGAAACCGATTTCCGGGCCAATCAAATAACAATACCGCGGTCGATTCGAAAAATTTCACGCTGCTAATGAAAATCGCGGCCGGATATTAAATCGAGGCTCGATGAAACACGACGTCGGACGAATTCGTTCAGCGGATGCGATTTTTGTTGGTATGGAATGCGGCATATGCTGTTATCGATATCTGATTGGTTACGTTGTATTCAACGTTGTACGGAGTATTTTCTGAAAGAATAGCTAGTCGTGGTTGTAAATTAAAGATTCCATTTTTTTTTCGTCTGCGAATTGTGACATTTGTCGTTTTCTACACGTGTTTAATATATCCTCTTTCCATTCTCTCTTTTTTTTCTAGTTTACTCTGTTTCGGTTCCTTTTACTGCTCTTCTTTTTTATACTTTTCATTTTTATCTGTTTCATATTTTTGCTTCTCCTTTTCTCTCGTATCTCTCGCTCTCCAATTTTGTTTCTCGTCCTCTTCTATATATGTTTTCTTAATTCTACTCTCTCCGCTCTTCCTTTTCTTCCCTCCTGATTCATTCTCTCCTCTCACAAATAAATCGCATAACACGACACACAAAAAGTTTACACTTTTCTAATCAAACTGTCCCGGCAGACTCGCGTTTTCCCAAAACACCTCAATTCGTTCGAGAAAACCACCAAAGAACGTATCACGTCGCACCCTCTCCTCCTCTTTTGGTCATCGCCCATAAATCCGAGAATTACACGCGACAATGTCACCTCTGTCCCGACCCGAAAGGACGGCAAGCAAATATTTGTCGGTGATCCTTGCAGCTGTAATTCTAAAATACGGTCACTTGTAGCTTAACCGAGAACCGGGAGACATCGTAGCTGTGTACATTCTCCTTTTGTTACTATGCACACACACACACACACACACACACAAAGAATTTCTCGATTTTCCAACCAGCAACAGCACCAGCAGATGTTTATCTAAATTGCATCTGAGTGCCCGACTCTTGACCGACTTCCTGATAATTAGCGCCAATACGGTTCATTTACCATTTTATCTCGCTGCGAGAATAGCATTCTTCCCTCTATTTCCCTATGTCCTCTTATTTCATGATTCCCTCTCGTTGCTCGTATATTCGGTCCAGTGGTCTCTTTTTTTTTTTTTTTCTCCCGTGGTAGTTCGCGCCAGTTCGTTCCCCGCGGCGCGTTTTATCGCGATAATTGCTCGATTTATCGCTACCGTAAATTCCTCCGCCGAAAATTACTGGTCGCGAACACCGGTGATTATCCTCGCTTCCGGTCCCGTCCCGCGATGGGGGATGCCATGGTCCGACAGTCGGGTTAACTGGCCCTCCAGGGAACCGATTCGATTATCTTTCCACGGAGAGCTCGATATCGATGGGAAAATCGCGCTCCACTTTCCTTTTCTTTCCTCTCACGTTGCGTCGTATTTTGAAATTTCGGAACGTCGTTGCCGATATCTTTTTCTACGTTAAATTCTGTTTTGCATTGAATAGTCATATATTGCGGGAAACAGTAATTCAAATAATGACGGCTTGAAACACGACCAAACGGATTCATGGAATTTCAAAATTTTCGATTTATAATAATCTGATAATTTTTTAATTCAAATCGTAATACTCTTTGGGTATTTGAAATTGTCGAAAGTCTAAATATTTAATACTGAATGAAAAGAATTCATTGTAAATTATTTTCAATGTATTGGAACATCTTCATACTCTACCAAGTACTTTGAACTGATTGTTTTATTATTCATTATAAGTAGACTGCAGACATTTATGCAAATTTATATCTTCAAAACTGTAACAAAAAAAAAAAAAAAAAAATAGAATCTTGTTAGAAAATTGTATTACATGTTAAATATTACAGAAAGCACTATACTTTTAAAATTTACACCTTTTTTTGCTACATACATTTCGTGCAATTTTGTACTTTTAATTTTCAAATTTAATTTAAAATTCATAATTATATAATTACAAGATTATCTATGTATGCTTTAGTAATACTTAAAGGGTTAACCGTTTATGAGCCTTAACCTTCATTCATTCATGAATTTCTCAAAGCACATTTTTGTTATTTTTAAAAAGCTTTTAACTGCTCTATAGTAAAAACTCTATTAAATAATCGAAAAAATCCATTTTTTGGAAGTCTAAAAAAAAAATTGCATGTGGATGAGAACGACTCAGTCTTTTTCTATGAACAACTGATAGTGCAATTTAGGGTAGTTTTCAAGACAAATTAGATACTTGAAGTTCTCACGGATTCTTGTTTTTAAGGAGAATAAAAACCTTTCCCAAAGGTCAGCCCTCGCGAGTACTTTTCCCAATGGAAATCATCTAAGAAGAAACACGTACGAAACATGTCGAGTTATTGGGATAAGGCCATATATAACATCACCTAAAGGTACTTAAAGTGGCGTTATTGCTTTTCGAGCCCGTTTAAAGATCGAAGAGAATCCTGAGTCCGTAAATATACTGATTCTCAAGGTCAGTTAAAGATCACGGGGTCACCGAGGTTGTATCATTCGTGCTCGATATAATTTCATGATTGCAAGACATGTGTCAATGGTTAGTAAGAGGCATTGAAGTTATGTCACTGGCAATTGAGATCACTTAAAAATCACACGAAGTGGCATTGATACCTTTAAAATTACCAAAAATAAAATAAAATTCTTATAACTTTAATCCTTCAAGGACATTTGTCCAAATAAACTAATTCCTATGAAATCTCTACCTGAAGTCATCTCACATTTATTAAAATTACTAAACTGTATGAAAGTTTATTAATAATAATCACCTGGCTATAAAAATAATTCTTAAATTTATCTAAATATTGCTAAATTATCAAAGAGACTAATCATCAATATTAGGGTCAACTAAATCAACAAATATTCATCAAAATTAAACAAATAATCGTCAAAAAAAATCGAATCAGTAACTCTCGCGTAGCCGACACCGGGTCACCGCTGACCCAGAACTTGATGCTATATATGTATAGGCAATGATAATAAATATGGCACCAAATGTCCCAAATGTTTACGATTTATATGCAAAGAACATGCAATAAAACACAATAACGTTGTATGTACGCAGTGCATATAAATAAAAAATATGTTTATAAAATTTTACATTTTTCAAGCAAACTCCTTGCCTCCCCATATTATAAACGTTATTAAATAACACCCTGTACCAAACAGTTAGGTGCAAAGCAAGTGTAGTAAAAATTCAGCTATGGGTCAAAAGTGACCCGACGTTGGCTCGCCGAGTCGCTCATTTACGTCGGCTACTCGAGGGTTAAAGAATAAAGTCGATCTAGTCACAATTCATTTTTAACAAAAGATCATCGTAAATATTCTCTGACCCCCTGGTACGAGACTCGATGAAGCTCTTCGAAACGAAACAAAAAAGGAAGAAAGTATTTAGAATATTTGTCGATGTGACAAGACTCATAACGTAATCCTTTAATTAACGGCGCCGATATTCCCAGAATTCTTCGGGAAGCGGAGTAAATTCACCGGGTAATCCCATGGTCGAGCGATCGCGTCCCCCTCTGTCAACGAGATACGGGCCACCGTTTATAAGAATCGACTGGAGAATGTATCCCGTAACAGGCGCACGAAGGACACGAAGCCTGGTAAGGTGGTAGTGGAAGCGTGCTGGCACAATATCTGCCACGATATATTTGGCCACGGGCCGTGACTGTCTCTTCGCGGCCTGGCCGGCCATTATATTTACCAGACAGCCACCGAGGGATGAAGGTAATTGCCGAGAGCTAGCCCCTTGCTCTTTCCACCTTCGTAATACCGTTATTTTTATTAAGTTTTTCCACGGTACGGAGTAACTCATATGGCGGGCGTCTGCTCACGAGGGGCGCCAGCGATAAACCAGGTGACAAACAGCTCGGTGCCGGGCAAGCTAAGAAACGCGGACAGGAAAGGCAGAAATTGTGAAATTCTTTGGGAGAATGAGTTTCCATTCCGTGGAACGACTATTACGAGAAAGTGGAAGCAGGATTTCATTTGGAGACTATCAGGAACGGGGTATGGTAGGTCTCCTATTCTTTCACAGGGAAGAAATTTTGGTACGTTTGGTATACTGTCGAGCTTGCTATTTGATTTTGGAATTGAATTCTTTGAAAACTCTCAAAATGTCAAACGTTAATGAAAGTTAATGTTGCTTTGCAGCTGTGAAACGGAGCTACGTGTGTAAAATGAACTGATGTCAATAGCTGTGATTTCGGCTTCAATAAATCTTTATCGACTTTTCAGATGTATTTCTTGTTTCCGTTTTCGTTACGTGCAGAGCTCAGGAGCTAATCAGTGTAAATAATATTGTATTAAAAGTAACCTTGTACAAACATATTTTTCTTATCAAAATCTTCAGTCCATGGAAGTTAATTATAATATCGTAATAATCATATTATAGCTAATTTGTCCCGTCGACTGATAATATCCATAAAGGAATTATTTCCGAAAGGATATTTGTTATTAAATTATTTACGACGACAGGTGATTTCTGAATCTTTCATACATATCACATTGAAATTTTCTTGTGTAGTCATAAAGTGGCGTTATAGTCGGAAAAACAGATTGTTTTCATTGAACAAACTGTTCAGAAAGAATATACGTTTCCAAAAAACAATTTAACGCTAAAAGAGTTAGAAGATGAACAAAATGATTGTAAATATTCATTCATTGTATATAACATTCTAAATGAAGGAATGCTATTTTATTCGAAGAGTTAATTTCTTGTTCGGTGTCGTAGTCGATTGTATAGTATAATACTTTCGAGGCAAGCAGAAAGGAAAGGGAGTAGTTTGATAAGATAAGCGTAGTAATAAGAGAGGACGTCGTGATATAAAGCGGCGAAATTAAACGGAAGAATTAGTTTTTATGAAAGCCCTCGAGAGCCGAGGTAAGCATTATTGCATGTTTATGATGCTGCCCGACGCATCGCGGCCATTGTTGTCCCCAACTTCCACGTTAAACGGTGCTCCCATCAGCGCGGATATTTGATTTCACTTTCGTATTTAACGTTTTAATATCGTCTGTTGAACATCTGAAACCTTCCATCGTCGCATCAAGAAATTAACGAAATAAAAAAGAGATCACCTCGAACTTAATTTATTTAATCAATTAGAAATCTTTCGGGGAACCGATTTTCAACAAACTTATTCAACGAGTTGTTCATTTTTCAAATATCTTGGCTATCAAGCAACGCTAATATTACAATTCATTTCTTTTTTTTTTTTTTCGTACGCTCTTCATGTTGTTTCGCCGCTTGGTTCCTAATAAGCTAAAAGGGAAATTAATGGCGCGTGGCTCGATCAAAGAATTCAACTAGAATCTTCATCGAGTCACTCGATGCTCCTTCTCAGGCGAGGCCCTGTTTACTCGGTAATTAATATCCCGACGGTGGGTCGATCTAATTAAAAGCGAGATTCCTTAAAAAAATTAGCAGAGAGAGAGGTCGGAGAGGTAGGAGAAGGAAATTTCCGATCTGGCGAACCGACCGACCGACCGACCCTTCTCTCGCGCGAAAAGCCCCGAGAATGCACTCGGAACCGACAACGCTATTAATTAAAGGGAAACTTTTTTAATTCGACCGCCGCGTGTATAAGTGGCCCTCGAAAAACCGGCCGGCTTTCGCTCTTTCTCTCCTTTCTCCCCTCCATGAATAATAAATAAAGCGTCGGGCGAACTTTATCATAAATGTTACACGCGGACGCACTGAATATTTACTCGTGCCGCGTTTGCCATGGACAAAGGGGAACGTGGACGAAGAGGGAGTTCGCAAGGAAGAAGAAAAGGGGCAGGGAAAAGAGGGTGAGAACTGGCGGTGATTTATTTTGGAAGAGGCACCGGGTCTCCTTCTGACCCCTCTCGAGCCGATCCTCCGAGAGAAGTGCCAGCCGAGAAGGCAGTTTCTACAGGTGTGGCCATTAATTCGGCAAAATTGTGGAAAGTACGAGACAAATCATCATTGCTAGGGCGTGAGACTGTCTCGCCCTCGTGTTTGTCAGCTTCTCTCCTTCCCTCGTTTAGGACACGGCAGCCTCTTTGCGATTAATTAATCGGCCTCTTTGCGCGGCAACGTGTGAGATCTGTCTTCCGTCGAGGGTTGAAAAGTACAGAGAAAGACGAAAGAAAATCTCTAACGGACGGACTCACTAATCTCCTTCATTTATCCCAATCGACCCTTGTCGAGTAATGATTATTAATTAGGATCTAGCCACAAATTTCGAGGCTTAAATAAAGGTTTAGATTTAGGGGGAGAATTTTGTAATTAATTTTAAAATGTTGGAATATGTACCTATATACTATATATAAATATGCTAGTCTTGTTGGAAACATGATAATAAGTTAAGATTGATGTAGAAATGATTTCTAAGATTTACTGCCGGTAGTTAATAGCGAATTAATAATTTTTTGATTACTTCATTGTGAAAATTTTGATCCGTAGATTTGTATGTGAAATACATAGAATAAAAAAAAAGGAGCAGCAAATTGATTAACTATATGGTACTCCTACACATTTTTAATACTTTGGTTGCTTAAAATCATCAAAAGTTTAAACGTTTAGTATCGATGATGCAGCAAGTTAATATTCACCTTTGAAATATATATCTTTCGATATATTTATTAAATATATTGTAATATGTTGTTTTTGAATCAATAACAAGTATGAATAAATTATTTTATTATTAGTTGTACGATTATCTTGCACGTGTAATACTCCAGTACGAAATAAACATTCAAGATTTCATATTTTATATTTATTTTATTTTACACGGAATCTAAACCTGGCTCATGAGTTCATTTGTGAAATACGTGGAACAAAAATGCGATTCATCAACAATACGATAATAATCCTTCGTACATTTCACTCTGCACATAATGTCCTAATACTCACAGAATTACAAATTAAAATAAAAATAAACAAACAGATTGAAATTGAAATGAAATTGTAAATAAACTCGTGTCAATGTTCACGGCTCGAAGGCATACCGGTCCGCTTTTCATAAGAATACCAAATTCACTCGCCAGCTTATCAATTCCAACTTTCTTTAAAAACACTCCTGATTCACCCGAGCACCGAAGACATTCCAGCGATCGCCACCCTCGCGAAGGAACTTCCATCACGCTCTGTGAATCCAATACGCGGGCATTCCGTGAGATCCTTAGCGACGACGTCACGATCTATTTGGAAAGAGGAAACGGAGGCGGATGGTATTCCGGTTCGTCATCGAGCCCCTGGGTCAACCGGGGACGAGGGTAGGACGAGGATTTGGTCCTGGTCGAATTCCTCGACCGTTCCTCCAAGGAGGAACTCCTTGCGCGTTTCCAACGCGTTGGCCACGAGAGTCTGAATTAATCAGCAGCGACAACGTCTCGGAAAAAGCCCGCTACGAGGCCCATAATGAAATTGTCCCGGCGTACAATGCCGACGGCTGCTCTAGAAGAGCGAGGCCGTTCATTGTCTCTGGCTGGATTCATTAGGCGATGTTCGCGCGAACAGCAAGATAAAGGCGCCTCGAAGCGACAACGAGAGGCATTCTCGCGTCGTACGAGCGAGACAACGAGGAGAACTACTGAATTCTTGGCCTTTTCTCTGGTTGTCTCTATTGTTTCTGTAACAATTCGATTGTCTCTATTCTGGAGATTAGAGAGGACTTTTTTTTTTCTTGGAGAGAGAAAAAGGAAAGGTGACTGGAAGATGACAAGAGGTTCTTTGACTTTGGCTCTTTGACTCTCGCGTCGCGGTATCGAAGGTCACGCGGTTCCCCTCCAAGTTTCCTTTTCCCCGCGGTGAATTTGCTTCCAGGCCGCGTCTCTTATCGGTTGTATCGCTCGACTCAAAGGGAGGCCGATAACAGCGACTCCCATTCCGATTCTTCCGCGTCGCTGGCAACCGCGACGAAACTGTTTCTGCGATAAGTAGGACCTCTGGGATGATAGGAAATAAGTTCGGAGAAAATTTCGTTCCTTCCTTCTCTCTCTCTCTGTCTCTCTGTCTCGACGTTTTCAATTTGAACAAGAAGACGAATGCTCCGAAACTTTTAATCTTTTGCGAAATGACGTTTTCATACGGTGAGAAAGAATTATATCGTTGGATGCAGGAAAGATTCTAACAGAATGTTCTATGTTTTTTTTTTACTACGTTTACTGTGCAAATTTTATTGTTATATTTTTGAAAATTGACGGAAATTTTCCAAATCAATGTATCAATAATCGATCAGCACTTGTATTCTTTTAGTGTTTTAAAAGTATGTTCAGGTCAAGGATTGTCCAAAGGTCAATCATTTTCCTCATTAAATTAGAAGAATAAAATCTTCAGATAGTTAACGAAGACTTTTACATTGTTCTCATAGTTCATTTTTAATTATATTATATATTTTGTTGTTGAACGTATTTTATATTAGTTCAATAAAATGGTAAGGAAATATTGTACAGTAGATTCTAAAAAATCGTTGTAAAGAGAAGATTTCATTCTTCAAAATTAATTTAGTAGTGAAAAAAATTTTTTATTATTCTAAAAACGAATTCTTACAATTTCCATTACTTTCCTACGTAATATAAAATCATCTTTGGTAAAAACGAACTCAAGACCGTAAAAATAGATATCTTAAGCTCCAAAATAAGACGAAATTGATTTTTATTCATAATAATTTAAATTATCGACAATTTTTCGTCATTACTGGTTCAGTCATGCTCTTCACTGTGGAACTTCTAAACGTTCTTTCAACTTCTAAACGTTCCGAGACTTTGTCACTGACTTTTGTTTCAGAGATCCTCCTTGCATCCAGCAGTAAAATTTCGATATCCAATCTCTGTCTATTCTACCTATATCTCAGTACACGGTTCGCATAAATTTGCACGGTCTCGAGGATAAATTGTAATATTGTTTACGTTCCGACAAATATTTACAGCCGCCCTTTATGAACGTAACGTTCCGGCTCGCGGGATCATCCGACGCATCCCTTCTTGACTTTCGTGTGCTCGACATCAAACGAAGATTTTCGACGGACCCTCCTGAAGTCGAGGGAGGTTCCAGGGAGACTAGCTGCTTCACGAGACACCCATTTCGCATGTTCGTCACGCGCCCGTTACCAAACTTCTGTCTCCTGTTTACGCTGTCATTCGGACAACGACAACCGATTTGAATTCGGCTGTTTCTTACTACCCTCTTCCCGGGAGTGATCGGCGCTGAAATTGCCCGAGGAGAGCAGAGCAGGAAACGAGATGCTTTTAATTCCGGCTGTTTCACTCGACGTCGCGGAACGAACCTTCCCAAATTAATTCGATCCCCGACGAAATCCATTGAATTTCGCTTCACTCGAAATCCCTCGCCAGCTGCGAGCCATTCAATATAATAGTAATTGGCCATTGTGTCTGTCCACGTGTAGGTTTGTACTCAATTGATCGCAGTCATCGAAAGGGCATGAATCCTTTTCAATCCATTGGAAGTTTAAGCAGAAGTACAAGATTAATATTCAATTCTCAAGAAACGACTAATTTTCATGAATTTGTTTCTGGAAACGAGATGAGGTAGAAATATGGTTGAAAGTTGTTTTCTCTGTAACTTCTGAACGATTTACAATGAGAATGTTAATAGTTTTATTAGAAAGAAATTTTATACCGTTGACAATACGTTAGAATATTCTATAATACGTTTTATAATACATATACATATACACGTATGTAAATGTATTTAAGGTAGTACGCACATATTTTATATTAACTTCATTAACATCACTAATAATACATTATTTTATTAATATTATATTAATTTCATATACGCGTGCATATAAAAGAATTATTAAAAGAAGGGAGAAAATATTCCTTAGCATTCATCGTAAGCAATTTGATTTGAGGATAAAATTTGTTCATTATGGAATATCCTGCTATATATAATTAATGACAACATACGCTTTAGTAATAATAATTAACGATTGCATATCGAAACTGTAAGGTTTCAAATTAAAGAGAACAGTTCTTTTGAACGAAATATAATTTGTCAATAGAATCTCGCTTCCTTCGCGAATCGTCGTAGCTGGCAATGGTCCAACGACTCGTTAGCATGTCCAAATTCGCCGGAGTTTTCTATTCTTTGGTGCTCGAGTTTCGACTCGAGCTGTCACTCTGGCCGGCTAACTCAGAAAGTCAACTTCCGACCTTTGAAACGAGGCCGGATCTGAATTGAATTTGACGAGTCAGACGATGGACATCCTCGAGGATATAATTTTATCGTATTATAATCGTTTCCTTTCTTGCTATTTCAAAGCGTAGAATCAGGTTCCTTTGCAACGTGCATGATGCAAATTTCGCTATAGAATCTGCATCGAACAATTGAAACTATCTGAAATTAAACTGTTTCTTAGGTTTGAAGACTCTGTATCGTCGTTGTTTTTAATTTTCGATAACTTATTTTTAAAAAATAAATTTGTTTTTCGTAACATTTGACTACTCTAATGTCAAACTTTAATCTTACAATTAGCGTTTAAATGAACGAAATTCTAATTTTTTTTCTCTCGATTTTTGAAATCTTTTTGTCTGAAAAGATAGTGAATGTAATTTCTCGGTTGAAACACGATCATTCTCTCGACGAGAGAAGCATTAACACTCGTCCAATCAATATTCACGAGCATTGTTAATGATCATCAGTGATCAAATTTCCACGTGGAATTTCTAATATCATTGAAACTCTACGTTCAAACCACAAATACCATTGAAACGATACTGGTTTCACGAATTTCATTAATTCCACAGAACTGAAGAAATTTAGTTCTGCGAGAAAAATTATTTTTTTGTTTATAAATTACGAATAATGGATAGATATTTCTTTAGATGATTTTTTTTGAATCAATATAAATATTTTTTGAAATACAAAATGTCTCGCTATTTACAAAATAAATGAAATTCTTCATCCACGATAGTTTCCTATTATAACTTCTCAAATATATTTAGAAATTAGTTTGGTTTCTTTCGTTAAATGATAAAATAAAATACAAATCGTCTTTTGATTAAATACAATTGCCAAATCCTCCAATAAAAAATCTTTGCTAAAATACACTATTGAATTATTTTCACACCTGAAATTACTTTCCACTATTCTCGTCCAATTAATCAAGTTCAAGTACAATTGATGAATTTTTAAATTTTAATTTTCTTTAAAAAAAAAAAAAAAAAAAAAAAAAACGAAAAGCCTTGAACGAAAAAGATATGCTCCTCATTTTCGTTTTATACTTTTATGTCCTTGTTCAATCACCGGGCCGTATCACGTTTTATAAAATACAGCGGGAGGTAGATCGCTGGAAATCTGTCGTGATAAGATAAGAACATCGTCCCTTCGGTTCGTCGGCCTTTACAAAGTTAGAAGCGTTAACAGTAAATTTGGCAGCGTTCGTACGATCGCACGGGCAACGACTTTACGACCGGGAATGTGTCTATCGCCGAGTGAAAGTCGAGTGAGGTCTGCGGCACTTGTGAACTCGTTGCGAGGTAAAGGCCACCCCTTGGTGGAGGGTGGGCAGCCTCGTAAAATGAAATCAATTCCAGAGGGGGAGGGGGGGGGGGGGGGGGGGGGAGGAAAGTCGACGTTAGAAGCCGGATATAGGGGCAGTTAGGAGATATCGGGGGAGCGAGTCATTTGCGAAACAAAAGTGAGCCGCTTATATAAACGCCGTTTACGAACCTGCTGGTCGTTTCGTTGTTTAATCTGGCTCGCGATTTCAGCCCAACGATACGGTTATCGACGAACCATCGCGTCGAAACCGTTTCCCATGGATTATTTTTTATGTCCAATTTTTCTTTTCTCTGTTTTTTTTTTTTTTTTTTTTTTTTTTTTTTTTTTTTTTTTTTTTTTTTTTTTTTTTTTTTTTTGTTTTGAGCGAATAAAAAGTTCGTGGTAGAAGCGAGCATCCGCTTCGTGGAAACGGATAAAAGTGCGCTCTAACCAGCGAACGAGAAGGGAAGAGAAGAAAACGGAAACGAATCTTTCCGCTCGCCGCGCGCTCCTCTCGAATTTTCATTCAGTTCGTCACGTTGCCATAGACGGAACACGCCGAAAAAGAAAGAATTCACGAACCTTTGTGTGAACGTGTGGCTCCTAAATGCCCTAAGAAAGTGTGCGTCTCGGAGCGTGCTTTCAACAAAAACTGATGGCAAGATAACGCGCGAGTGACCACGTTCGGTTTGAATTCAGTTCTCTTTCACTCTTTTTCGCGCCAATTTTCTTTTTTTTTCAATTAAAATACTATATACTTCCGCTCAGAAATAGAATACGTGAAATTTATAACATATATTTATAATGAACTATATTATTATTTTTTATACGTAATGTGTAACTTGAGTGTATAATGTCAAATTACCTTTTGTTCATTGATCCGTCGTTCATTTATAATGAATCGAAAAGGAAAAAATTTTAATCTGGAAAATATTCTTTAATGGTTAAATTAATCTTTGGTTATTAAGTTTAGGCAACTTACTGCTGTGCAACGTTCTGAAGCTTCAAGTTTTTGATTTCTACATTTAACATTTTTATATCAATTTTATCATTTCTACATCTACTGTTGAAGCTTCTTTAAATAAATTCTTATTCGATATATATCTAGAAATGTAAAAACGAAAAGTTGAGTTGTATCAAGATATCACGAAGATGATTCTGGAAATGATTCAGTGGTATTTCGGCAACAACACGAGTAAAAATAAAGTAAAAATAAATAGTATATATATACATATAAACTAAAAGAAAACTGATAACTATTTTTTTATTACTATTGACTTGATGAATTATTGATAAAATGTATTCTCCAGAATGCGAAAAGTTTCATCAATCTTCAACTGAATTAAATACAAGAATTAGGATACAACGTATAAAAATTCAGAAAATGTCCACGAACTTTTATACCTCACCCTTTTATACCCTCGATGATATCTTGCACTTACGTTTAAGATACTACTACTCCACTGAAGAGATACTCTCACTTTGCTTAATTACCTTTAAAGCTGGCTACATTGTGATCACATAGTAAGAAGCACCTTCACTCTACCTGCCTGAATCTCCTACCGTGGTGATCACAGACCGAGAGCGATACACCGAAGGAGAAACTCAGACTTATCGTCCTACGGTCACGAAACGATCGAAGACCCTTGACACACGGAAACGATCGAGCACGGCGTCTAAAATCACGAAACTCAGAGAGAAATGGGAAATTACGTTAAACAACGTCCCTTTGACGAGAGTGCTGCCACGCCGGGACAAACTATGCATCGCAGCTGTGCTCCGCGAGTTCAAAAGCTTTTGTAGAACGTTTCCATTTAAGGGTTATCGTTACTGGAACGCACGATTACGAGATCTATACACAGTTATCCGGTATTTGCCTGTCCCTTAGACAGCGCGCGAAATGTTGCGCCGTGTGCTCGAGAATTCGCGAGAACGAGGAAGGAAGGAAGGACACGACTATATAGCGCGGGCACGACTTCGCCCGAGCATTCGCGAGTGCTTCTGCGAGAGACTCGAGGCTTCCTCCATTGTATCCCTCTCTAAGGGTAATTCGGAGGAGCGAGTGCTGTTTAAATGTAAAATAGCGTCTCCTCCTGCGAAGCACACTTCGTGCTAATTGACAGTAATTTAATCACCCTGAAAAAACTACGACGCGAAAGAGTGACTGAAGGAACCGAGATGTTTGGCAACAAAATGACAGCTTGCGACGAGACACGTTCTCAAGTTTTTGAGCCGGTAATTAGCAGACTTGCGGATTTTCATGCATTTTATTCTTAAAGTGCAAAATTGCAATATAAAGTAATCAAAGTATAGTCGATCGTAGTTCTTATAATCTTGTATACGTGTATAAAATAACTTTCTGCCGATGTTTTATACTTCGATTACACTTGTATACCCGCAGTTAATAATTAGCCTTCGAGGTAATTATTTTTAAGAGTTGATAAAAGTTCGTACCCATTTAACACATCAGCACGCATTTTAGATACGCCTCGGTCTATTTATATGTATACTCATATTGGTCGGGTAATTTAAAAAGTTGTTCCCAGAGGTTTCATTGATTAGATTTTCAATATTCAAAATATCCCGTTCAATACAGCAGTCACGCTGCTAAATATTAATTTAGATTGCGTCTAAATTGCATCTGCGTTTTTGCCAAAATTAATATTCATTTCCATTTACACAAGCACGCGGCTACATAGATCTATTTATTTCAATTATTATCATCTATTCTCACGTTAGAGATCAGTTCAGGGCTTGGTTAAATTATCTAACCAACTTCAATGAAATAATATTGAGCTTCCTTGATCACTTGTATTTCTGGAACTAATACCCAACTCAACTTGAAAGTTTTTCCACGACTGATCTGAAATTTCGACTTTCGAGAGATAGATTTTTAAAAGACAGATTTTTCGGTCACTCGTCCGACTACGAACGAGCCTACTCTACTTTATCGTCGCGGCCAGTTTAAAAACCAGTTTAATACCCTCTCTATTAATCCGAATTTATCCTAATTGCTTCGTTCGACGAGGATATCCGCGATCAAAAGATGATCCTTTTTGGTGAGCGTTGTTTCGTCGAGAAGATTAACACGATAACGCCTGCACTTCCTTCCCCAACCCCCATCCCCGAGCATGATACGCGCCTCTTTAAGCACTTGATCCACTAAATCCGAATTCGTGACTATACATTGGCCTGTTGGAACTTCTGTTCAAGATACTTGAGCCGAAAACGGGTCAGGGACTTGGTGCTTTAAACGTGAGTAGCACAATTGGGGCGTCCGAGAATTACCATTTACCTCTTTAATTACAGAATTAAAGCGGATGGTGGATTCTTTCGCCGCCGGGATATCCGGGACGACCCCTCGCGCGCTTCACGCGTCGCTTTTTCTTCTTTAAATTCGCTAGAAATCCACCGGGATCTGAAACGAGGTCTATAAACAAAGAACAATACTAATATTTTCGAGTGACTTCTAAATGTTTCACGAGCTAATCGAGGGAAAGGGAGATGAGAGTTAAACAGGAGAGTTTACTCTGCTCAGAAAGGTAAAATTTTCGACGAGCGGAATTTCTGCAAAATGTTACGGGCACGTGTGTACACCCGAAGCTGAAATCGAAATCGTTCGACGAAGTTCTATTCGTTTGAGTTTGTGATCCTTTTCTTCAAAAATTGATAAATTGTTGTCAATTTTAAGGTGAAACAATTACACAAGAGTCGCCATTTGTTTTATCTTCTGTGTCCATCCTGCTTTCGACATCTTAAGCAGCGCTAGTTTTTAAAATATTTCTCACTCTTGCATTTTATCGTAAAATATACGATCGTTCAAGACTTTTAATAATTAAATACAAATTGACCTATTAGGACAAAGTTAAAGTACCTTGTGGATTGCTGTTGAGTCAATTTATATTATACAGACTAACATATTTTATTCTTGATTATAGTAAATACACTTATTACGTCCTAACAGAGACAGAATCAAAAAAATGTGAATTTCAACAATTTTTTGAATATGATCATATTAGAATTCAAAGGAAACAGATCTCCCAATTTCTTTTTCCTTTTTATTGCTCCATAAGGTTAAAAAATTCAGATAATCTTTGATAGTTTCGTTCGATTCCTGTTTAAATATAACCATTCTACAATTTTACAATATTAAATTTCCTCTTGCCAATCAATACTATCAATAATATCAACACTTTCCTCGCTGTTAATATTTTCGAGCGTTCTCCGAATATTTAACGACCGCCGAAGGTTTTTATTAATCGAGGGAAAAGAACGCGAGAGAGGAAAACGTTCGCCGTGTGTTTCGCATTCCTGATATCATTTGGCACGGGGGTTAGGTTCTCCCCGCAGGCACGCGAGCCCGCGAGGCCAATTCCCGCGATTATTTGCCGAACAGGAAAATATTTCGTCGCTCGGGAGCGCGATTCATCAAACCGCTTCAAAATCAAGCGTCGCGAAATTTAACATTTATCCCCTGTCCGGCTATAAATCTCACGAAATCGTCCGGCCGAATAATACGCAGCCACGGTTCCCCATTATCGCCGCGGAATACTCGGATCGATGGTTTTTTGAAGCGGCATAGCGCGTCATAGAATTCGGTCGATTGGTTCCGTCGATTAAATTCCGCTTCACCGAAAGTCCGACCACCTCGATGCGGAATCCAATTTTTTTTCTCTGTTTTTTTTTTTTTTTTTTTTTAGAAGCTGTTTGTTGTCATGAAGTAAATTGCACAATTTTATGATTCTTTTATCCGCGACGTATTTATTATGAGTTCGTGTTTAGTGTTCGAAAGAAATATATCTCTAGTCCCACTTTTATGTACACTTCTGTCTATGTGAAATTATTAATACGTGTGCATAAATAAGCGAAATTTGAAACACTTCGATATAGACTGATGAACTTGTGTGTGAAGAGAATCAAGTGAAAAAATAATGATTATATTATTTATTATATATAAAACATAGCAGTCATTTGATTAATAAATTAAATTAAAGCAAATAATAATACATCAAATTTAAAGAAAAAGCACATAACGTGCAATCATAACATATAATAGAATAATTGCAATAATAGAAAATATAGTATAGAATAGAATATATAATAGAATGATTCAATCATAAAAACTATTATAAATATTATAATAAAAATAAAATATTGTAATAAAACTATTACAAAATATTGTAATAAAAACTATTATAAATATTATAATAAAAATAAAATATTGTAATAAAATTATTATAAAACTATTATAAAATATTGTAATAAAAACTATTATTAAATTAGAATAAAAATAAAATATTATAATAAAAATAAAATAAAATATAAATAAACTATTTAAGGGATTCAGAAAACAAACGAAAATGTTAAAATTGTGATATGCTCTTCGTAATCGATAGAATTCACGTATCACGTGCCCGACGACTTACGAACGGGAGTGTACACTGCGTATTTGCATATTCTCTCGATTTTTATGAGATACCCTTCGTCCTTAAACACGATTTCGCAATCGAAACAACGAAACAAGGATTTCCAACGTTCACGTTTCTCACCCTCGTCGAGTCGACAGCGGAAGGGGGGGGGGGTGATATTGTTTCGATATATCGGGTTTCGAGTTCATTATATCCCTTTTCGAAGCGGGGCGCTTCGTTCGAGTCCGATCGTTAACGATGCGCGTCGTTACCGGCACGCAGCTACGCAGCTTCTTCTCGGTTCGATGGCACTCGAACTCTCTCCCGGGCTCTCGGCTCTCGTGGCTCGCTAACGAACGGCAACTTTTCTCGTTTAACGAAGACGGGAACGCGAAAGGGAGAAAGAGAGAAAGATTACTGTAATCTCATCCCCGAAACGAACCAGCCCTTGGCTCGCGGATAATTAAGCTTTCGGCTTCGCTCGATGCGTCTTTAATTGTAACGCCGCAGCGTCATGAATATGCAAGCCATCTTTTTTAAATACTGCCTCCATTCTCCCCCTCCATCTCCCCCAACCCCGTGCTACCTCGTGCTCCACTTGGCCAACGGAAACGCCATCGTCGCAGGAAGTCGTTGCGCGAGCCGGGGATCCCTCGGCAGATAACCGATTCCGTTATCCATTCGTCTCTGTAATCTCCTTTTTTACGGTTTTTTTTTTTTTTTTTTTAAAGGAAACACGTAGTTTGCACAGCGTCGGAAAACTTGCAAACGGAGGAAAAAGAATTACTAACCGTTAATATCTAAGTATTGATTAAGACGTACAAAAATTGGAATGTTTGAAGTTGAAGGAGATTCAAGATGGATCAATTTCAATCGTAAGTCGGTACTTTTAACGATGTAAGAATATATATTTTTCAGAGTGCTTCTCGGACTTCTACTGATCGATTGACTTTTACGAATCAGATTTAACTTCCGGTTGAAGTTTCTCTGACACATGTTCCGTGTGAAATATAACAGTGTGCTCACGTATTTAAATATACGTCAGACATAAAGTTTCGTGTCTCGACAACTGTCAGAAACAAAGAATTCTCCAACTCGATTAAAGTGACATTGCCTGTGTACGAACGCATGCATATCGGACATGTTTGTGCTGATACAATGGAGAAATATGTTCCCATCCGGGTGAGCAAAACGAAATTTAAAATCAAAAACTTACGTACAGAAGAACAGGAATGTATAATATAAGAAATAATATACAATAAAAATACTAAAACATTCGAAAATTGCTCTGAACTAAAAGACGTAAAGCACAGACTATACCGAAATATATCTATCAGTCAGGCAA
This sequence comes from Frieseomelitta varia, assembly GCF_011392965.1. Classification (NCBI taxonomy): domain Eukaryota; kingdom Metazoa; phylum Arthropoda; class Insecta; order Hymenoptera; family Apidae; genus Frieseomelitta; species Frieseomelitta varia. The sequence goes on from NW_025110249.1 coordinate 236,912, forward strand.
ACGCATTTAAATTGAAATGAGAACTTTGTCTAAATACTACGTGAAAAATTATGATATAAGTATTATAAATATTATAATGCACAATAAATAATATATAATCATATTATACATTAGATAACATATTTACATAACATAACATACTTTATATGTGTACAACATATAAAATCTTTTAATATCAACATCAGATATAAATCATACTTGTGTATCAACATGATATATATTATCGATTAATATATAATACAATATGAATTATATTATTATATTACGTTACACCATGAATTTATATCAAAGAATTCTCCAAGTATAATCTTAACATTAGACCTATCGACGATTAAAGCATAAAATTTCCAACAGAGGAGTCAAAAAAAAAAAATGGAGAAATTTTAAGACACAATGGACCATACAAGCTTCTATTCGTATATTTTACAAAAAAAATTATTGAAATATTACAAATACGCTGTTTTGTGTCTGTGAAATGTCTAATAACAATTCTAAGATTCCTTTTCCTCGAGGGCGTAGAGGATGGACAACACGGGTTTTGTTAAAATAGTGGCAGATGAGGAGAACGGAGAACTCGCGTTCGCCGAAAATTGGCACCGTTCGTTCGTTTCGGTGGGAGGGGGAGTGGGAGGACAATGGAGGCCTCGTAAAAACGTCATGGGCAAACCACGGAGGGCGCGAGAGCAAAGACAATCTCCTGCTCTTTTACGGGGCCATAAATTAATCCGTAGAGGCGAAAGGGGGCTACCGAATGTTCTCTGCTCGTAACCCAAGGCGACCTCCTAGGCGGTGGGAAGTTGTACAGAACCGGGAACAAAGGGACTCTGATCACGGGTCTGGAATGTGCTGATTTCGATAAGTCGACGGGAGCGCGGCTAACGTCCGCTACGACGATTAAACGTTCGTATAAATTTACCATTACTCGGTGATGTACGGCCCGACTCTCTCGATAGAAGTAGGCATCTCTTTCTTTTGCTTTATAAGTGGGAAGGAATAAAGTGGGGAGAGAAAGAAATTCTCTCTGGGGATGTCAGACTGATCAACTTTAATATTTATGAAGTTTCTCGTTTCATTGTCACAGGCGCATAATTAATAGACGCTTTCGTAAAATATTTGTAGCTCAAAGAACATACAGAATGCACACGCTTGAATGAAGGTATACATTTTAATTTCGAAATGTAGTTACGTGTGCTTTTGCGACTTTCATTTTCCGCGTCGTTTTCGTCCATTGTTCATTATCATTTTATCATCACGCGATAAAATATTATTATTCACTTTAATAATAATATTAATGAATATTACTTTGAATTTTGCATCGTTTCTCTCTTTCGAAAGTATTACGAAATGAATTTAGTAGCACTTCAAAGTACTATGATACGTCGGATCCCGAAGTCCGCGTGCACGCAAGAAATCTCTATTCCTCCGAACGCGACCACGATTCCTCTAAATCCTCTCGTCTCCGAACGCAAATCTTCGCATCGGCGCGGTCAATGCATCCTGGGGTAAAAGAAAAAAAAAGAAGAAGAAAATCAATCTCGAGGTCCGGAAAACGGTAAGATCCGCAAGGGAAACCGGAATAAAAGCGGAATCCTCGAGAGCAAAGGGGAGGGACGATTCACCTTTCCGCGTGTGCCTTTGTGCACAGAGATCGGGTGAAAGAGCGCGGTGAACCGGTGGCCAAGGAGAAAACGGATCTCGAGACTGTCCCGAAACGGAATTGAATCGACGCGAGCTCAACAACCGGTGCAAAGAAAGAATCTAGAGCTCCCTGTTTCACGTGTGTGTAAATAAACGTGTGACAAACGAGTCCGGATCTTAATCTGCGTAACTTTTAACAGACAGTGTATACATGATTTTAAATATCTTGCGTAACCATCAAAAGTTCCGACAACTATCAAAAATAGAGGAATTTTGATTTGAATTTATACCGATACACGCAGGAAAGAAACCAGCCAGTATAAGCCTTTCCATTAATAATGACATATTTTCGTTTTCAAAGAGTCAACGCAATAGTTTATTTTAGTTATGTGGTAGTTCATCAACTGAAGATTCTGACAATAAAAGAACATTTAGGATAAATTATTGTGAGAAGTAACTTACACTAACTGGCTTCTGAGCTTTCCATATATCCACGTATACTTGTATAATGAAGCATGTTCGTATTTTTCCATACACGACTTTTAGACGTTGCACTCGCGTCAGACGATTCTGCAATGATCGTCAAACAAAATAGACACCAACGAGAATGTAAAGACGAATTTTTAGAGCTCTGCGAGAACCCGAAATATCGGTTCGGATCGGGAACACGAAATTTCGTCTGGATCAGGACGGGTACTCGAAAATTTCGAGATTCTCGAAAGAATCGGGATTCCCGAAAGAGTTGGGATTCGGGAAAGGATTGGTAACAAGAATAAATAATTCGGTAAAGCCCACGCCTTCAACTATATCGCAGATCTAGAACCATCATTCGAGCAATTCCTTCTGTTATATTTTTTGATTTAACAATCTTTCGCGTATCAAATATCGATTCAATTACTTTTCTAGTACATATACTTAGGTTTGGATACATATTCTTCAAATGATGTAATAAACTAGTAGTATTTGCGTGCCTAGCTTTAAATTTATGGTGACAATGCGTGCATTCCGCCTTTGTATCATCTTTTTCTTTAAAATCTTCCCAAAGACAGAGCTTCTCTTTACCTTCTTCCTTTGCACGATGTCTTCTGCACTGCTTCCTGCTACCACAATTTTACTCTCACTATCACTCGACATTTTTTTTAAAGATTTTTAATCCTTATTAAAGTCACAGAGATTTTGAAATATACGTCTGAGCTGCCTGAGTTTCTCAGCGATACTGCTCAACAGCGTACATAATGTCCAAGTACTAAGCACGCAGTCACACGTTCGTTTACATCAGGTCACACGATTCTTAGAATTCCAATGACTTCACTAGCAGAAGAAATTGAACTGTGTATTTACATATTTTGTACGCTGCTATACAGCATTGTAGAGTTCTCGAAATTTTCGGGAATTCGACCCGACCCGACTCGACCTCTTCCCGACTTGTCCCGACCATCGATCATTTTCGGGTTCTCGCATATCCCTACGAATTTTATGTTAGAAATTCCAACAAACTCGACGTTTCCTCTTATATACCGTGGTTTCTCATCCACGAAGAATCTAATTTATAACTCTCTCTTTCTCTCTCATCTCTCATCTCTTATAAGATAGAAAACCACTTCCTGTTCACCAAACCTGTTCACGGTTTCTTACACGACCCAAGATTACGTTTGTTTAGACTCTCCAGATAATATCGAAGCTTAAATTCGCCATCTGCGCTTTTCCCTGCCCCCAGAGAATAAGGGAAGAAGAAGAAGAAGAAGAAGAAGAAGAAGAAGAGGAGGTGGTAACGCGATCTTATTCTTCCTGTCGAAAATCTAACCTCGGGGGTAATTCTTGGGGCTGGCGTTCCCGACGGTGAAAATTAAAAAGCCCCAGCGAAAGAACGAGAACCAGGGGTGTAGCGCGAAAGAGAGAAGGAGAGAGAGAGAGAGAGAGAGAGAGAGAAAGAGAGAGAGGAATTCAATCTCTGGGGATCAGCGACGCGTACACGCGCGTCGTGGCCGTGGGATCAGCTCTTGCGTGTCTTTCGTTGCCAGAAACGAGGGTAAATGCGCGCAACCGCCTCTTTGTTCCAACCGATCTCCTTCAAGAATGTCGGTGCGGCTCCCTTGAAGCGAGACAGAATCGAGATACGCTCATCCCGCTTGGAGAAGACCGTTGAGGGTGGCAGTTTGAATTATGGCTTCGTAAATTCAAAGACATAACGCGAGAACCGCCGGGCACCTTCGTTTTCGGCCTGTCCTTGAACAAGAATAACGCGCGGAGTCTGCTATCATGACGAACAATGTTTGCAAACGGCTGTCTCGCTGAGAGAATAATTTCCACCGTTTTACATCTTTAAGTTTCTATGTTTTTAATATTTTCACGACGGGCGTCACGCATATACTTTTGGTTATGGTTGCCCAAAGGAAACGATACAAGTAAATAAAGAAAAATATCTGTTAACACTAGAACAATCGTGTTAAAACATTCTATATATAAATCATTATAATTTAAATAATTAAATAATTAAAACAAACAGATTTGTACAATTATGTTTCTGTTCGAACAGAAATTAATATTAATTTTGACGAGAATATCTGAGATCAGTCACGTTGACGAGTTCGATTGTTATAATGTGTTAAAATGAGAAAATTGTACACGTAACTGTCGGGAAAGCGTTAAGGATCCTTGAATTATGATTCTGAGGATTCTGAAATTTGAATTTTTGGAATTCTGAACGACGGGTATACAGGAAAATCAGTAATCTCTGTTTTCTTGAACAATGGAAAAATGATAAAAACTTGATTTTTAGATTGGATTGATCAACACCTTACTGTTATCTTACATTCTTTAAACTCACTATAAAAATTAAGCTTTTATTAAATTTAATGTAATTTTGAAATTCGTAAATATCGTCGACTGCTACTTTAATTTAACATTGTGCTGCGAACTTTTCATAAAATTCGACGAAACTCTTTAAATTTAACTCTAAAACTAGATTATCCATAGACTACGCAGAATTCTACAACGATTCGAATAGCTGAACTCTAAGCACAGCTGGTTTCCACATTGACTCGGATAATCGTTTGAACGAACTGTACGATATTCCCTGACGCAACAATAACCCGCACTTAGCCGCGATTTTCTCTTCCAGCCTTCCCTTTGCAATTTCGGTTAACGGTATCGAGCTGTTCTAGATCGATGCGCGATTAAGGAGAAATCAAGGGCGAGTCTGAAAGTGAAATGGCGCGGAACTGATAAAAATGTGTCCATTACCTGGCTCCGGCGAATACCATACCCTCTTTTTCACCGGTCCATCGAGTTACGGACGAGCCTGCAACTTTTTTTTGTTAATTGGAGAAAAGTGTCGGCGATGGGGCGTTCTATTTGGTGAATTTTCAGCAAGGGGTGACCGTCGGAGAATCTCTTTGCCACGGAATCTGTAGATGGAAGGGGTGTTCGCGCGAACGGCGAACAAACCAGGGGATTTTTACACGAGTGAATGTAACTCTTTTAGAAATCAATTATTCCACGTCGCACAAGGTGAATAGTGACAGTGACCATTCTGTTGATGTGCAGCTAGGGTCCGCGGGTTCGCCACGTCCGTGTAGTTGAGTTAACTACCCCTTGCGGTTATAGCAACTGTTGCAACAAAATTTTTCAAGCCACGTTGAAATACGAGACACGAATATATTATGTAAGAGACTCATAAAATATTCTATTCCTATGGTATGACGCAAATACCAATCTGCAAGAGTCCAAGGGACGAGCAGGCCCTTCCTCGTCTCGATGGAATCTCCATCGAACATTTACGAGACATAACAGAAAAGGAACAGCGGTCAGAGATCTCATCGTTCCGCGTCGGTGCTCCTCCGGAGCTACGTCAAAGCAATCCGCTCGATAATCAATCTCGCGACCGATTTATTAATACCGCGTCTCCCCTTCTTTCTTTTTCTCCTAAAACCAAGGGATTGCTGGATAAAACGAAGGACGGTTGCCTAATAAATAACAAAGAGGAAGACTTCGCCCTGTTGGTTGGGTTAGGTCTTCCCAATGAAATCACCGTTATTCTTCGAGATATAATAACCTCACGGCGGATCGCGCGATTTAAAGATATATATATATATACAGGATGTTCCAAAAAGGTTGGAACCAAATTTAGACTACGTGTTACTGAGGTCAAATAGATGAAAAAAGTTCATATAAACTTATGTCCGAAAATACTTTACTGAAAAGATATTTATTGTGACAGTTATAAGAAATGTTCGAAAATTCCTCCTTCTGCAAGAATGCAGGCTTCCATTCGTCGAATTCTTTTAAATATTCCATTTGTATTGGGAATAATAGTAAATGCATTTTGAATACATTCCCAAAGTATCAGGTGACCAAGGAGGCCAACTGATTGGTCCGCCGCGATCGATCCAACGTTGAGGGAATTGTCTTATTAAGAAATTCACGTTCATTCCATCAAAAATGTGGGGGTACCATCATGTTGAAACCACATTTGATAGCGTGTTTCCAACGAGATATCATGCAACATATCGTGAAGATTATTTTGCAATAACCTTACTGAGAATTTGTAATACGTATACGATTGTGTACAACGAATTGTAAGATGAATTTTGTCCATAAATCTTTGAACGCTTATATCTTTCCAATAAAGCATTTTCGGACATAAGTTTATATGAACTTTTTTCATCTACTTGACCATAGTAGCACGTAGCCTAAGTGGTCCCAACCTTTTTGGACACTCTGTATGTATATATAATAATCGTAATACATGTCGTATAAGATCGTGTTTGAAGTGATAATGGAACGAATATTACAATTATTAGTATATTATTATTATTATTATTATTATTATTATTATTATTATTATTATTATTGTATTACGATTATTAGTAAGAACTGAACTGATTTAGAGAGTATTGCGAAATTTGCTGAATCTTCAAATAGTCACATGAAAGAAAATCTATTAGTATACGCAACATCGATTGAACACGCTGAAATACTATGAAATAGAATAGAGCAAGGCTTCCGACAAATTCGAGAAACACCAGGAATAAATAGAGAGAGTAACCAGATGAATGACAAGACGCGTGCAGGCTTGTCTTCAAAATGCAAGGTGGTCATTTCGAGCATTTTTTGTAAAAGCTAATTAAAACAGAAAATTCATTATATCTCATAAACGAAGACAGATAGGACATATATTTACATGATTCCTTTATCATTGTTTTTAGGCGTACAATCAGCTGCCGAATTGGGTCCCACAAGTTACGAAACACCCTGTATATATCGCCTACAAGTATCGGCTGGTCAAGCCGTGGCAATAAATTCGGCGAAGGGCGGAGAATCCAATCGGCTTGTCGTGCAGTCAACGTCGCATTACGACTTTTCCGCGAAAAGAGGCCGGCCGGAAATCACGAGAGGGTGGCCGGCCTTTTCCCACGCGGATATATCCGTGGATATCTAGCCGGTGAAAGTGGCGTCACCCACTTTCACGGGCCGCTGCCAGGCAACTCCCGACGTTCTCCGACGTATCTTTCAACTTCTGCTCTCGCTTCGCCAACCCCCGCCGAGATATACGCTCTCGTGACAACGGTTTCTCGTTAGACTGACACGCACTTTCTTTCCGACTTCCGTCCTTGCCGGCAGTCTCGCAGGAAGAAGTTCCAGACGATGCTCGTCGGAGTGGAGAGAATTGGAAGAGGTATATCGATTATAGTGGAAAATAGGGAAATGGTATTTTCGAGTTTGTACAAGTTGTTATCTAATGAAGAAACATGACGTCAAAGAATGGATTAATTGATCTTTTAGCAATCATACATAATTAATACTGATCGCTTTTCTGCTTCAACAAAACATCATTGTATTTTGTTTTTTTTAAACACATATAGAAATTTAAACATATTTGTACGGTAATATACTAACTGTAATCTTAATTGCTTAATTAATTTATCGAGTTAATCGGGATTTCAATAATATTTTCTATATCTAGTGGTACTCGAGTTGATGTTTATTTTTATTATTGTTATTTCATGAAGAAGCACATTATCACAGAATATATTCAATATATCATATTGTAATTCTTAATCAGTTACTTTTAATTATATTATTATTTATTACATATTTTAAATACATTATTATATTTTAACATGTTTGATATTTCAATTCAGAGAAATAAATTTTCCTTTTTCACATTATAATATGCCATCTTTCATTACGTTTTTAAACATGGAAATTATGACTGACTCATCAATCATAACTTCCAATTGTCGAATGCATTAATACAATCAATATCGAGGCGAATAAATTATAATAATATTGACTGAATCCTTATATAAGCAATATCTGGCTAACGATAGCTAATTACAACAATAAAATAAACATTTCTCTTAACAAATCGACGTGACGCATACGATGTTGAATACATCTATTTCTAGTTTAATTCAAATTTTCCGAATTTCATTCTGTCATTTGCAATTCCAAGGATCGTTTGTTACATTCTTTAAACAAGACAGTTTCTTTCTCCATTAAAACCGTGAGGAGGATCAAATGGGTATTGTTGTCGCGATATTGACGAAAAATTAGAAGGCCAAACGATTCGCGGAAACGAAATTTATTACTCGCGTGCGGCCGACAGTTGGCGCGATTTGGGGGTTGACAGGCCGAGTAATTAAGGAACTCCCTCGAGGGAGAAGAGCGGTTCTTTCGTGGGTGCCGGTGACACGAGGTCAATGAGATATTTTCTTCCCTTTAATTATAATTACGAACAGCTATGTCGCTCGAGAGAGGATGCTCCAAGTTTAATTGAACGAGCCGCACCACGTCCAGAAATCTCGCCGACCGTTTCGTTCAACGTCTATCCGCACCTCTCCACGCTCCAACAGCAATTAAATCCCATCGGGATTTGGTCGCCGGGAATAAACAAAGGCGCCCGACCAGCTGGTAATTGCGTCAATCACCAACGACAAGTAAAACTGCACCGCGCTGAATAAAATATGTTCGCCGAGCAACGATCGCGACAATTTGTTGAAACAAATACAGATAACAGATTGGCTGGCGAAACTTTTCGAATCACCCGTAAACTCTCTTTATAAATTTGTTATAACTGTGTTATGCGAAATATTGTGAAATATTTAGTGCAAGTGCACAGGGTGAAAAGAAAAAGCTTCTCCGTGGTTGATGAATTCTACACTTTCAATTTGATGACATGTACGCAAAATTGAATTTCAAGGACAAAATCTTTTCCGTCATTGTGTTCTACGAAGGTAAAACTTTTCCAAGGAACCATAGGTCGCAAGCTAGTAATTCTCTTGAAAAATGGCAAATAATAATATTGTGAAACGCATGGAAAATGTTGATCTTTGATTGATTTAATTAATAAAGATCAGATAGTCAACAAAATTATCCTCGTGCATTGTATCTCGTATACACGTACAGTATTGTCTGCTCACTACATGCAGACTACGATGTCCTCGACACAACGTTCAAAAGGGTGGGTATTCCCCGGAGTTGCAACGACAAAGGGAGAACGCGGACTGATTCGCAGAAAATACGAGGTCGAGACAAAGCTAAGTGTATCGTGACAGGAGAATTTATCAGTTGCGTGCGGCCGACAGTCGGCGTGATTCAGGAGCGACCGGGGTAAATAATTAGAAGAGTCCGGGGGTGGTTCTTGCGTGGATGCCGGTGGCACCGGGGTCGAAAAGGCGGACAAAGGTCCAGAAGAACGGCCGCCGAGTCCTCGTCGACCACCGAGACAGTCGGTTTTACGAGCGAATCGCGAACCAGTGGAGTGATATCGGTGGAAAGGGGTGTGTTTCTTTTCGGCCGGGAGGAAAAATCGTTCGCAGAAGAAGGGAAAGGGAAAAATCTCGTCTCGAACCTCGGACTGAGAGGCGCAACGCACCGTGGATGGACAAGCGGAGAAACGGCCTTTAAAAGTCAGTCGAGTTGCTTTTAATTAAAAACTTAATTAAAATTGTGTTTGAAATATCCCGGCTGTTCTAACTTTGCCGCACTTTGGCGCGCATGTACGTAAGAATACTTTCACGCCTTGAATAAGAACGGCAAAAGTCACCGACGTTCTTCGTGCTACGTTTATTAATTAATTCGCGAAAATTATCTTTCCCTTTTTACTAGTTATATTGTACACCGTGTAACTCCTTGGCAAGTTAATAGGTTTCAATACAGTGTCAATTAAATATTCTCTTGACACGATGTTGAGAATCTCGGAATGGTCTTTAAAGAGTTTCGCACTCCACCGTTCTTCAGTTGCCTCTGTCCGATCTCAAGTCCAAGATGTCTAGCATTCTTGTTTTAATACTCTTGCCTCTATCAGTTTCATTCTTCAGATAATAAGGGAATTTCCGAAACGTCTCTGAGCTATTTGGAAATTAAGAAATTGGCACTGGAGTCGTTAAAACTCAAAGTGATTTCAAACTTAACCTCTTGCGTTGGAATGACGTGCCACGCACGTCGAGAATTTTTTGTCCCAAAATTGCAATATTTCCTCAGTTTTAAGTATATTTAAGTATATTTAAGTATAACCCAGGCAAAATAAATAATAAATTTATTACATCTCAATAATTTCTATCCAGTGACATCATACCGACGAGTTCGAAAAGAAAGCGACGAGTTATTGTATACGGTTCGGTCACTCGTTATGGTCCGCAATCAGTTGCCAGCGCAAGTGGTTAATAATTTCCTGGATGTGTATTCGTTAAAATGATGGACTTCAAATTTATTAGTTTTAATCACAGTTGCGTGCATTTATCATAGTACATCACGTATCATACAATATATTTGTTACAGTACCTCATGTATCAATAACAAACTATTCATCTTCAATTACAAACTATGAGTGTACGTTGAGAACGATCCGATAAATTCTTGTCCCTGCGAAATCTAGAACCAATCCACGATAGCCTATCTTCACACACGCACAAAACACATCAGTTGCAGCATTCGTAAGCTCGAGAAAACACTTCGATCTTGCGAAAATAATGGGGATGCTGGGTCACCCTCTCTCGTCTTAACGCGTCGCAGTCCGAAAATCTCGCGTCGAAGATCTCGCGTAAATCAGCTCGAAGGAGGCGAGATCTGGCATAAATCTTGACCACGATATTCCCGCGACCTGCTTTCACCCCCCAACGGTTAGCCGGCGTCGGGATTTATCGGCGTCCGGGTCGCAAGAGTGAATTTTACATATCGATCACGAGCAACCCTCTGCGCTTTGAATACGTTCGAATTCATTCGAGCCTCGGAGGGAAGGCAGAAACGAAACGGCGGGGACGCTGAAGGATCAGGAGGAAGGGGTTGTTATCTGCCGTGGAATAGGCCAGGGTTTCGTATACACCGGTCAGAATTACTTTCATTCGTCAAGCTGTCGGCCCTTGCCGGGCGAGAGTTAATTCGCGTTTAACGCGGTGACCTTCCAGTCTTCCACATTTCTCGATCCCTTTTCACCTTAAAATTTAGCTCGGAGTGTTCGTGACCTCTCGTTTCGAACCATCAAGTCACACACGATGCAGAAATTATTTGAGACAATAATACACCTGGTGTTTTAAAGAAAGATCTTTTTTTCTTTTTTTGATTTTGGATTATTTGAAAATTTCACGTATCTGAAAAAAACCGTGCAAGAATTATCAAGCAACAATCACTGAACAAATGCAAAACAGTTATTGAAAAATCTCTTCTTCTAGCAATATATCTTATAAAAAAATATCTTCAAACTTTTCCGAAATTTCTCTAGAAGTTCTCCAAAGGACCCAACCTAATTGAAGTTCATTGACTTTGATTTTACAATAACTTGACTGAACAACATGTATATAGTAATACTTGTAAGAAAATATTACACTTTTCACGTTTGTCAAAGCGAAAATACGTAACACCATCGTGTCAGACATCAGACGGATAGTACATAAATACAAGACGAGTTAATCACCTGGTACATCAGCACAGAAACGAAGCCTCCTTCGGTTCATCGATCATCCGAAATTCACGAGAAGATAGTAGACACTCGTTCGGGATTACTTGGTCGATAAGTAGTAGTAGTAGGAGGAGGAGGCAAAAGGAAGACAGGCGGGATTAGTCGGTTCTATGATAAAAAGGAGAAAAACCCGAGAGGGGAAGAGCAAGCCCGGTTAACTCTAAAAAGCGACGGTCTGGCCCGAGGACATCGATGCGTCGGTGGCCGCCCTTTATTTCCCCTTATTTCCTATAAACTGGGATAAGCATAAAAAATAGTCTAGACGCATTCTGTATAGTTAGCATACAACGACGGACCGGCCCTGTGATCGATACAGGAGAGGAGACCAGGGCCGTACACGCGACCCATTCGAAAGAACATGGGGTGCCATTTTTGTCTGGCTCTGGTCGACAAAAGAACGATCAACCCAGCTGGACGATGCTGTCCGGCCCGTTCGAATGAAACGCATCGACGCCGACGATGGTAGGGAAGGGTTACATTCGCGTTACGAAAATATCCAAGCCTCGCGTCACCCTCCTCGTTTATTTTCTGTCTCTTTCAGCCCGTTCGTTTCTCTGTTTTTCGACCAGAAAGCAGAAATTGAAGAGGGGGTTGGAAAGTTTGCTCTTCTGACGGACGCGTGATTGGTGCGGTTTCATCGGAATGAAAACTGGTAGGCTGTACGACACAGGTACGGGAGGGAAATCGTGGAATTTCGAAAGGGCTCGACATTTCGAGTCTATTTGTCATTTGCGTGATTTCCTGCTGTTGGATAATTTAGAGCTGATCAATAAAGCATTCAATATTAGCTTTTGACTGGTGTAATTGGATTATTGAGAACCGTAACGATTTAGGATTTTATACATATATATGTATATTGGAACGTTTTGTTTAAATAAATTTCATTACTAATCTCTGTCACGAAAAATGAAAAATATAAAATTTTTATAGCCTGAAAGTCTCAAAACATTTTTAATATTTGATATCATTATACAGAGTATCCCATTTTAATGTATCTCTTACACACGTCTATCTAGAGACAGAACTTACTCTGAAATTACGAAATTATTCTCAAAACAAGCAAACCAAAAGAAAAAGAAAAACATTGAGACTCTTTTAAATAGTTTTGGAAATAATTGTATTTATAGATCAAAATGGGATACCGTGTATAGGTTTTTTTTTGTTACAAAATCATTAATATTGCGCTCGTCTCAAAATCAAACAAACGACAAAATTTCTTTTACGTGTCAAAATTGGCCGATCGATTTCAGCGAGAGGAACGATGATCGAAGAACAGGACGTTCAATATTAATTTCCTAAAATTAAACGTTTTTCTCAACGTGTTTCCAGTGTATCCGGCGGAATTTACGAGATGTACGGAGCGCGCGTAAATCAATTTATAAATCAAACGATCGGTCCGAGTTCGACGGTACAGAAAAGGAGCCGCGATTTACGGCTGGCTCTCGGGCCGGTATGAAATTTACGTGGCGCTCGACGCGCGTGCCACCGCTCGCAAAAATATTTTACAAATGACAATTGATCTCACGCGTCCGGCGCGTTCGTAATTGATTGCGTCGCCGGCGCAAAAATTGCCATCGCCGTGGCTCGAGTGCACGATCCGTTGCAATTTTTAGCGGCCGTCACCCTCAATAATTCTGCTCTTCATTCGATTGTTTTAAAAAAATCATGCGTCAAAGGATCCATCCGGAATGAAGAGCGTAATTATATTTCCCTGTTACGTTTACAGGGAAACATAATTGAAAGTCACAATACTGGCAAATGAAATTTTCTTTCAACTCGATCCTGGCAGCGAGCGTAAGATTAATCTGATTGTTCTAGAAAGAAAAAAAAAAGAACAGTCATGCGTCAAAGGATTCATTACGTGTGGAAAGCACGTGGGAGAACATTTTCTGTCTTTAGGAAAGCAATTTTAAAATTCAGAATACCAGCAATCGATCCTGTGAGCAAACATGAAGTCGATTATTTCTTTTTTAAATCACGCGTCCAAGGATCCAATCTAAATGAAGGGAGAACACGTGGAAGTCACATTTTCCTTCAATTTGATTCCGAGAATATTTCAGAAAATATTTCGGTTTCTTGCAAACTCATGACAAAAGACTCACAACTTTAAACCAACGAGTTCGTTCGTCATTCTTTTCAATTCGTGCATCGTATCGAGGTAGATACATCCCTTAATATCAAAATTATAGCGGCAACGGGTCGTAATTTATCACGCTGTACCCGCGCGAGTCGCGTTGTTAATAATTTAAAAGGTTCTGTCGAAATCAATTCCAGTTCAATCCATAAAAATTCCACGACTCGTGTTTTCCGAGGGCGGCGGCGAAAATTCAACGAGCCGCACGAACGAGCCGAGCAAAAGGGACCGAGGGGACGGGAAAATAAAGCCAGTCAGCGAAGATCAAGGTAGCACGTTATCAACGACGTCTCGGGCGAGGTAAACGCGCAGAAACCATTTAATCGTCGCGCCATCGATCACCGTCGTCGGATTAAAAAGAAAATTGCTTCGAAGGAAAACTCGTAAAAGTTGGAGTATCCCCTTCTGCCAGTACAAAAATTGGTCTTTGCTCTCGGTCAAAAGTTAGGTAACATCGGTGAAAGAAAAAGAGAGAGAGAGAGAGAGAGCAAAAGGAAAGCGAGTTAGAAAAAGGAAAGAGGAACATTTTATTTAAAAAAAAAAAAAAAAAATCGATGAATACTCTCTAACTCTGTTGTCGCGAAAATGGCGGCGCTCGATTTGGCACGCTCCTCTTTCCGCTATCCACCGATGAAAGTTCATCAGGATTTCAGGATTTCAGCTTATTAGAGGGGAGTTCGCGGCCGTCTAACAGTCCGCGTCTGGATTTTCGCTCTTTTTTGTCTCTGTTTGTTCGAAGAGTGTCGTCGAGCCGAGCCGGATCGTAAGGTAGGTTTAACCTGGCAGCCTTCTCTTCCCTGCGTTTGCTTAACGATAATTCAGCCATATTTGCCCAGACGAGGCGAACTTCCATGGAGCAAGGAGCAGACGAATTATTAGCCAGGAACAAAGCGCCTGTTTTCCGCCAACTTTCTCTTTCTCTCTTTATCTCTTTTTATCCTTTTGGTCGAACCAGTCTGCCGGCTTCGTTTCATCCGCTAACTCTTTATTGTACCTCGAGACACAATTACGGCTTCATCATCGTAGAGTCGGTGAGCTGGTCTGCTTAAATGAATGTTGAATGTGCAACTGGTAAGTAATTACCGGGGATCGATCTGTTAAAGATCAAATCTCTATCCGTGATCAAAGATTAAGAACGAGATCGAGTCGTATTCGATAATTAAGTTTCTTTTTGTATGGTTCTCGAATGTTACTCGAAAGAAAAAAATGATTCAATGAACAAACTTGCAATGTGTTCGTTTTACACAAGTCAAACGTGTCAGTGTATACGTTTTATTGTATAATAGTCTAACCTACAAGCTCAATATATACAATGTATACATTTTATTAAGTTTAATACATAGACTTTATTGTTAGTTCAGTGCACAACTTCAATTTATACAATAGATAATCAAACTTCGTCAGGTTCAATGTATACATTAATATAGTAGATAGATCTTTATTGTTTTCCTATTGGATTACAAAGCTCCTTCTCATCCTCCATACATACTGCTTCTACACACCTTCTACTTAAACCTAATTGCTAATATTACTTAACTAAGCAACTTATCATACAATAATTTTGCTCATTATAACATAGGATAGAATAAACTAAACATAAACAAAAGAAAAACCATATAAAACAATTTATGATTATATTAACATGAATATACATCAATATACTATATTACTACACTATATAGTATATTATACAACATACAAATCAAATTTAATATCTAAATTTTGTTTATATTGAAACAGTGTTCAAAAATTATAAAACAAAATACATGTATTTTCATTATATAAACATTTTAATATATTTATTTTATTCAAGCTGGTTTCGAACACTAGAATAAGTATCTACAGTTTTTCGAAAATGTACTCAGTTTGAAATAAAACAATTCGATTATTTACAAGTAATTATAGATCAGGATTCTATTGTGAGTGATCCAAACTAAAAAAACACCAAAGAAAACAGGAAAATATCATGCACAGTTACGTCGATATAATGAAGTGAATGTGTTTCAATGAATATAACAAACAAATTATATCTATCAATAAACAACCTCACTGTCAAGTTTCTTAAAATGATTTCCACTCGTAGATTCTTCCAATCACTGCAAGTAGAAAGAAAGACTTCCAGATAACGAAAGAATCGGTGATTTCAGGACCCGATCGTTCGACCCGATGCAAATCTAATTCGATTTCACTTCTTTCCTTTTTCTTTTCTTTTTTCTCTTTTTTTCTCTCCCACAGAAACTCAACGGAAGCAATTTTAGCGCAATTTCCGCGACTGAATAATTCATGGCAGACATTTTCATGTAAATTGTTTAACGACCTCGAGAATCAGTCAGAGCAGTTTTATATATTTTTTCGCGAAAGCGTCGAAAACTCTCTTGAAAACGAAATTGCACCGTCTCTCTCTCTCTCTCTCTCTCTCTCTTCCTCTTCCTTTTTCAGCAATCGATTCTGCTGATTCGATAATTAAATTCAGCCACGCGAACCACGGCGCGAGCCGTCGTGCAAATTCAATGAAACTATTTTCGCCAGCCCGCCGGGGTTAACGGTTAACACGTTTACTCGTCACGATGAAACGAGTTTCCATAACGTTGCTAGTTTCGAACAATTGATGTAACGTGTTTGTCCCGTTAGGCGACGAAATTAGATCAATAATTTCAAAAAAAATCTTTTCTTGTAATGTTAATTATTTCAAAAATGTACCAAAAATTATGTCATCTGGTACATTCACAAGCATCGGACAACTATATGAAATGGATGCTATACCATATGCTAATAAAACAAATGTCGTCAATGAAACAAAGATGTCAACTAATTACATATAATTATGAATACTGCGTTACATCGTATTAAGTATTAATTTCACCAGAAACAGAGAAACTTAAAGCATGGCAAAAAAAAAAAAACTAGTGTATCATACAAAAACAATACTACATTACAGAATGATAGAAGACTCTAAAAAAATTGGCCAACATATCTGAAAAGAAAAATCGTTTACAACTTCGAGACTATTAGCTTAGATCCATGCTTATGTACTATCTACCTTAGAAATTACGAATCCTTTTTATCTATTAACCCTGTATATGTACCAAAAGTACTCTAACCTTTCATCCTTATTCACAATCAATTATTCCAAATTCAATCTGAGAAACAGCAGTTTCGATTTCCGAGGGACACGACAACTGATCTTGGAAGGCAAATCCAAGGGAGAGACGGCGATTGTTCCTCGTACATAATCTCCCGATCGCCTGAGTCGTTATGACAGCGGAAAGACCCTGGCGAGAGTAGATTGGCTCGCGGAAGGGTCAAGGTATGCTCGACTAATCACGGATTCCGTTGTTTCGGCGACGTGAGGTAATTAGCAGGCGCAATTAATTCCGAAGCGGTTAGGGATTGGCCGTGGAAGCTATCCGAAGAGGAGGAGGAGCGAGAATGCGGTTACGCGCCGTGTCTATCTAGTTGCACTGCTATCCGCGTTTAACCACCCCTTGGGCGCTTTGATTGTCTGAACCGACCCTCGATTCAGCTGTTCGCTTCTTACCTGTCCGCCTTGCTCGCCCTGTCGCTTAATTATCACGCCAGAGATGGATCGTTCTACCCTTTCGCCGTTGATGTTTCCAACCGTGGCGCGGTTTCATTTGTGAAATGGAACACGCCAACGCGAAGTCTGTACACCAGAGTTCGCGAAAGTGCTAGTTCGAGTAACGAATCCACTCGCACGCACACGCGTATTCCTGAAACGGTTACTACCGAAAGTTGTACTGATCAAAGAGGAAACTGATTTATTCTACTGCAGTTTTTAAATATACATTTCTTACGCAGATATGAAACATTCGATTACTTGCGCTTGCATATTTGCAGATAACTTTGTGCGTTGCAGATGGCAGAGAGAGGCGAACGAATTTTGTTTTTCACTCAATCCGACATTTTGAAATTCTGTCTTTGCTGTTATTTATGATGCGTTGCGCAATATTTTGATTAGATATCTATTCAGATATTCAGTACAAAATGATCCATTTTATTCTGCAAACGCAATCATATTCTTGAATTTTTGTCAATTCAAGGGAAATAACTCAAACATCGTCTTTCAATTCGTGAGTCGTTTTAATTATTCAGCTTGTAAGCTGTAGTTATGTGTATTTAGTCGAAGCATACGCTCTATTTATAATTTTGTCAGACTGTCGAGTCAACGCGTACGTGTACGTGTTTCTACGTTGTCAAATAATTCGAGAGTCGCGGAAACGAAATAACTTTCCATCAGCCGCAATTCAGATTCACGCCGCGTGCCAGGAATTGGATTTAGCGCTTTACGCACTCGCAGTTTCAATCTTTATCGCTCGGGGAATAAGGACACGTGCAAAAGGAACGTGCGTCATCCGTCTGCAATCGTGTTCACAAAAAAAAAAAAAGAAGAAAAAAGGAAAACTATCAGATAAAATATCGAAACCAGATTTTCGACCAAAATTCCCTGATAAATTTCTCTTCCTCTCAATGTTTTTTAATAGGATCAAATCCATTAATAATACGATTTAAATCAGAGCCAGCTAACTGGCGGCCTACAAGTCCTTGTCCCTGTTTCTCTGATCGCTAGCGCTATCCCCTCTACTGCATCGATCTCTCCACTTGCTCAGTAGAGAAATCAACAGACTGAGAGAGTGTGGCTCATGGTGAAGAAATTTCGATACAGTGGAGGGGGTGGCACTAGCGATGAGAAAAGTAGGGGCAAAAACCACGGGCCGCCAGTTAGCCGACTCTGATGTAAGCCTTTGCACCCCTGATTAACCCTTTGCACCTCTTTTTTGAGTGTGATTCAGCATTAATTTTTATCACAAGAAGTCTTATGTCGAGTCACACTCGATATTCTTAAATTGCCAGTTAAATTGCCAAAAAAAAAAAAAAAATAATTGAAAAATAATTTGGAGTGTAACATCGATCAATTAACCGAATTCGAAGAGTATATTTCGTTGTATATAATTATGCGAAAACTACTTTCTACTAACGAAAGAAGAAAAAACTACAACTCCTTAGACGTCAAGATTTCTACGAGAGACGACGATGATATATGCCGGTCGAATCATTCGCAATCTCCACTGCATTAGCCTAATGATACGTTACGCGTCGTATGTGTGCAACTTCGCACGCACTTTTTTCTCCTACGCGTATTATTCTCGCGTTCGCGGTTGTGATTCATTCCCCTGATATCAGCTCTCGTTCCAACTATCGTCCAATCATTCGTTCCAGCCCTTCGGGCTATTTCGAGAGTCTTCTCCGGATCGTATCCGAAGATTCACGGACGGAGAACTCGTGATCGAATCACTTCCAACTACTTTAAAGCACGTCGGAAGTATCGATTCGATGGCTGGAACTACGAGGCTACGGGGTTATTAGAACGTCGAACAGTATTAAGACGGAGGACCCTGGTCGAGGCTGGAGAATTAATGGATTCGAGGATCGGGAGCAAGTAGGTTAATAGAACTAATAGATCGTAAGGATAATCCACGTAAACAAATTTTCTAATGTGTACGACCTATCGTGTAACTTTCAATAAGAAATGAAAACATCTGTTGAAATAATAAAAGCGACGCTATCATTGTATCATAAGATTTACAGGCTGAATAGAAAAAAAGAATTCATAATTTCTAAGGTAGGTAGCACTAAAAAAAGTTTTAATAAACATGGGCCGAAAAATTAATAGTTTCAAAGCTGTGAACGTTTCAATTTAAAAAGCTATCTCGAGTTTAAGCATTCGTTCGTTATAACTATATTACAATTGTAACTATAATAATTATAAAATGTACACCGTATGGACACAAAATATATAATGTAATATGTAATATATACATATATAATACAACAAATATATAATTATATACTGTATAATTATAATTACAATAATTATATGTCACTGTGTAATTACAATTCTAACAACTTCTGTTCAAATAACGCTTCAAACGACCACTGTCATTTCACTGGATTTTAAAAAGCATTTGCAGATGGCGAAATTCCTGTCTGAAAACATCTTCTGCCGTCAGAGTAACACAGAGATGGATTAAAAAGCTCAACGGAGCGAATCAATCATCGTTATTACGAGAACTTGTACTTTTTTTTTTTAAAGCTCTTAAAACCTCGAGCCTCTCCTCGTTTCACCCGCCCCCCCCCCTCTATCTCTACCCCTAACCCTCAGTTATTTTTCAACCAACTTTCCCCATTTCGGTTGGACAGCCGCGAAATTTATTCGAATAAAGTTGCTCGTTAGAAATAAGCGCGCGAGCCCGCTGGAAATTTCACGATGGTTAATTAAGATTTCGTTCGTCCGACACCGACACAACGCGGATTCGTCGGTAAACGGAGATGAAGCTAATATAATCCCGGTGACCTTGCTGGAGGACGCCCAGGTTCCCCGGAGGAACCGGCGCGAAAAAAGGGGAAAGGGGCGAAGGGCCCTTTTGTTTAAGGACGGCGTTTATGCGCGTCGCGTTGCACTCTTCGTCCTTTATTATTTCCTTTTGTTCCCTCTTGTCCCGCTTGCCTCTTTCCTGCTACCTTGTTTGAATTATCATTCCGAGCAGCCAGCCTCTTTAGAATTCCACCCTGCGCTCCTTCGAACGCTTTCCGCTTTAATTTCTCGCGACTAATTATCTCACGGTTTACAGCTGTTCCGACAGCCGTTCAGCCAACATTATACTACCCGTTCAATGATCTGCACAATTTTCAGTTTTGTACAGTCTCGCGACACGGCGACTTGGACTTGGATAATGACTATGCAAGTTATTTGCTGTGAATGAAAAAGATTTGTTTCAAACAAAAATTGCCACGAGGATATGAACGTCACCTTCAGTTTTTTTTAAACGAAACGATATATATTTCTTTTTATCCGTTAATCGATGTAGCTCGATTACTTTTAATAAAAGAATATTGGAGAATGCAAAAGTGTTGAAACTACCAGTTTAAGAGATAGATATTTTAACTTTAATTTTATAAAATCTAAATGCGAAGAACAAAGGCAGTATTCTTGTATTTTCCCTCGTTATTTCATAAAATTGAAATTAAAATATACCCTAAACTAATATGTTAATACTTTTATATAGAGAACACTGAGTTGCAACGATTAACGAATAAAAGAAAAAATATATCATTCCAATTTAAAAAAACTGAAGATGACTTTTTAATTTGAAAAAAGAACAAAATAATAACATAATGATTGCAAATTACATGTTCTCTTGGAAACCATGCAACTTTTGTTTGAAACACCTTTTTGTACAGTAAATAGAAAAATAATTTAAGTCGTCATTTTATCGAACTCGCCCTATCTATCTCCCACGTCTCTAATGTATTTATATATTATACTTGTATTTTAATATAAATTTTAATATAAGTATTTCAGTTTAGGAAACTCTCGAATATCATTCAATATATCGGTATAGACGTATCTGATGAATAATTTCGATCAATAGAATTTAATCTTGCATTTCGAAACAACACTTTCAAAGCAATATTTTCGAAAGAATACACTTTAGATTTATTTATTTAACTTTGACAAAGTTTTCCGCTTATTTCTGACCAATGTGGATTATATTTTTGTTGCGCACTCGGTTCTTAACAAGCATTTTATTTTAAATCGAAGGATCTTATCTCTTGTTATACAAACAGTGAAAAAGAAACATTGCCAATGATCTACGTGATCAAAAATGCAAAGTTTATCTACCCAATTGCTACAGTGAGAAAATAATTAAGATGTTGAAGCATTCAGTTACTGCGAACTTCGATGTATCGCACAATTTAACTAAAACAATACGTCTGACGCTTACAGGAAATCCGATGCTTTAATTAAGAATCCGAGATTTCTTCTTACTCCGGCAATTGTCGCGAGATGAAATTAGTCAATTGTATTCCGAGGAGCGTGGAGCGAGAGAGAAGGGGAAAAGGGAATTGTTAGCAACGCATTAGAGAGGTAAGAAGAAAGCTTTTAAAACGGAGGAGAGTACAGCGGGAGCAGCGACCGTCGAGGCCGTTGGCGAGAACAGAGGGAGAATGGAGAACGGTAACAGGTAAAATTGACACTGAAACGGTCTTCTTTAATTTGAATTCCTGCGTCGAAGGGGGGGGGAAAAAAAAAAATGAAGACGAGCTGGCAAGTAGCAATCAACCGGCTGGAATTTTGCCGAAGCAGCTCCGACGTCGACGATTTTCCACTTTTCCAGGAGGGCGAGGGGGGGTTGGGGGTCGCTTTTACGTCCCCGTTACGTTGGAATAAGGGCGAAAGAGAGGGAGGGTCGCGTTACCAGAAAGTGTATAAAATTCCACGGAGAACTGCCGGCACCGAGAGGGAACGTTAAAACGCCGAGGCGCGGTTTGCTCCTTCTCTCTCCTTTCCTTCTCTCTTTTCGTCGTCTTACGGTTGATCGTAAAGAAACGAAGTGGCGAGCGCGTTTGATCGTACGGGAGGATTCCCCTACCGCGCTGACGGAATCTTTTTCCTCGATAAAACGTGCAACATTAATGAGGCTGTAAATATAAATCCAAAGCTCGACCAAAGCCAGCTGCTCCGGCCGTGTTTCAACAAGTACTCAAACACTCGCTTACTTTCATTGCGAGATGTACAGTAGGAACTTTATTTGTACGAACGAACGCGTGCTTGTCGCATTACTCTGGATCAACGTGAAACTAACTTCGTACAATGGAAACATCGATCTCGATACTTTGAAGATCAACGAGTTGAAAATACTTCAGATTTTACAATGACGAGCAAAACAGAACACGCACGTGGATTTTTAACGTTAGTAATGCTTTATCAAGTGTTTGCGTGTATAGAGGAACAACATATTTTGTGTTTCGTCTTGACTTTCTAAAAAAAAAATTTCATGACCTTGTTACCATTACTATTCTGGCAGATATAAATTTAGCAAAACTAGTGATGCTTACACAGCAAATATATGCGATAGTTTGAAGAATATTTTATGTGTATATATGTAACAGTTTGAATAATAAATTATTGCATTATTTCTCAATAGCAAATTTAGATTTTTAATTTAGTGATTTCATAAAAAGGTAGCAAGTTTTGCTCTCAAGTATTAATTAAATAACAAAATTGATATATATTTCAATAGTAAATTTAGATTTCTAGTTTACTATTAATAGTTACTACTTTATTATATATATATATATATATATATATATATATATATATATATATATTATACATATATATATTACTATAATATTATTATAACAGTTAATAGTTTACCATTAATTTGTTACTAATTCATATATCTTTGTAAATTGCACACACTGTTACCGTAAACGGATCAAAATACGCGGATAGTGTTCTTCGACGACAATAACGGCGATCTCCTTTCGATCGAGGAAACTGGAAACCCTCGCGTGGGCGGAAACATTTAAAAGTCGCGGAGAGACTGTCGCGTCGTTAAACCGGATAATTCAATTTTTCATCGGCCTAGAAAGTCCGCGGTACGGGCGCAGTATCGGGAATTCAAGTATCGGGAATAAAATCAACCTTGAAAGCTTTTTTCCCGGCGAAACGCGAAGGAATCGAGAACAGCCCTCCCCCCTGGATAGCCAAACGACTACTTTCATTTCTCAATTACCCCTGATTGGATTTGTCTTTTCGTTTCGCTCGCGAAACATCCGCGCCACTCTCTGGCGTCTGCGTATTTATTTATCGGCTCGATCGAGAAACGCTTTCTGCGTGGAGGAAAGAAACGGACAGTTCCACCGGAGAATCGCTGGAAGCTTAATTGAAGAAGAGTGGAGACCAATTGGCGCCATTGATGGGAAATTTGAATCGTCTGAGAATAATCAATTGTTTGAAATTAACGGGTGAATATTACCTGCGAGTTAAGATCTTTACCATTCCCTGCGGGAAGCGGGACTTGGTGAAAACGAAAATTTCAATGGGGATTCTGATAAAATTTGAAAAATTTATCCAGCTTGATCTTAATTTATATGTGAGACGCAAGATAGTTTTCTGTATCTCACGATTTTCGAGAAAAATATACTTTCACTTTCTCATCCACTACGCGATGTATAATCATCGTCAAACTCGCGACTTTCAGGCAAAAGCTTCTCTCTTTAAAATGAGAGTGGATCGTTATACGATCTTTTCTTTACAAAGTTGCACCAATGCAAATCATTCACAATTTTTCATTGCCATTGGTACAATTTACCAATAATTTACGGCTTTTTACTGTACAAGTCTGAGAATCTAAAATCAGCAATTAAATTAAATAATTTCATCTCAAATAATACATACGGCGATCAAAAACTATTGAAACACTACTGTGTCGTTTTAGAAAGTCAACGAAAAGAAAACAGCTTCGACGAGAACATAAAACTCACAAATTCGAGTTTCCAAATGGCCCCGTTCCCATTTCCCGAATGATCGATAACCGTTCGACGAAACATCCGGCGAAGCCAGTAACCGGAAGAGCCGGATGGAAGGTCGAAGGAACGAACGAAAAATCGTCGAGATCTTGACGGGAGGGGGAGGAGGTGTCTCTACAGGATTTCGAGTTCAAGAACTTCCCCGTAGTTACGGTCCACCGAGAAGAAACGAGAACGCCCCGTGAAAAATCCGGCAGAAGTTCGTTTCGACGTCTATTATGCTCGTTCCTATCGACGATCGCGCAAGTTCCCGCGAGGATCCGAAACCGGTGCCCATTCAGCCATTTTAAATCTGTTTAACCCATTGACGCAACGTTCCTCTCTCGAGCTCTCGCCTCGCGGTTTATTTTCCTCACGTTCGTGTTCGTTGCTCCTTCAATACGACAGAGTCGCTCGTCGACGAGTTTAACAGTCGTGAAATCTTCGTCTTTTGATCGAGGACGAGAGAGACGTTTCAACGAAGAGAAATCAGAACGAAGTTAGAACCTCGAACCACGTTCGTTGAATGAATACGATTTTCATTAGACTGCGAACGATTATGCAAATTCGGAACGAAAGTTGAATAAAGACTTGGTCGTTTCATCCTCTGAATACTGCTAACGAACACTTTGTTTCAAGATATTTTGTATATTCTTCCCTCGAATGAATAGAAAAATTCGATTGACGATAACGATGATAATAGAAAAATACAAACAATCAAATACAAATTCATTCTACCTTCTATTTTCGACAAATTTCGGATATTTTCCGTACGAAGGAACGAGAAAACACGATTCTGCGAAGAAAGTTCCAGAGAAGAGAAGACGCGAGAAAGCACGAGAGTTGAAAGACCGGAAAAAGAGTCTCTGAGGAGTTAGTGTCTTGACGTGGCGTGGGCGGGTTGATTATTGGAACCGGTCGAGTGTCTCGATCTGGAGGTCGCTCGTAAGTAAAGGAATTAAGGAAATATCGTATGACAGTGCGTTACAGAGTGCGGCGGAGTGCGTACGAGGAAGGGAGAGCTGGAGGCTGTTGAACAGAGCTAGGGCTCGCGCGATTGTAAAGCCGAGGAGGTATTGATCGCTACAACGGAGCGCCGTTGCCTACGCGTATAGCTGCAGAAGCCATACACTTTACGACTTTACATGGGGGTAACAAGAGTTTGCATTAATAAACCAGCCTCTTCCCGTTACCTCACCCCTCGCCGACTGGTCGTTTATGATCAAGCTACACTCGATGGGCGACCGAACGACACGAAAACGCCGTAAATCCGTGAACGAAACACGCGAACCGATGCGAGGATAAGGCGATTATCGAGACTCCGCGTGTTCGTTCGACGCGCTTTATTGGCCAATAGCTGAGTTATGTACGGATTCCTTTGAGTTTCAATTTGGAACCGTGTCACTGGCATTGTCGAGACGAGCCTCCAGCACCAGTTTGACACGGGCTCAGTCACCCTCGATGATTTATCGAGCATTATTTGAATAGTATTTTTCAAGACGTCCTGTCTGAAGCTGAATTATGCAAGTTCTGTTTAACTCTTTTATTAACCGTCAGCGTTTACGAGCGATTAATTTTTATCTGGTTTCGCCATCAACTTAAAAACCAACGAATAACTACAACGATGCGCAGAAGTTTTTCGATCAGATAGATTATCCAATTTATATTGAACAAATTCACCTGGTTGGAGATATTCCTATTGCGACATAACATCAATTTTCTAACCATGGAGTGGAATTATCCGATGCTCGTCTTGTATCATCGAATCATACGCTAATCACAGACTACGATCAAGCTGCTAGAAGCAAGAATTAGATTCGAAGACAAATTGCAATGTTCGTCGTAACTGAAAGAAGACATCGAGTGAGATTAATCAAACGCGAGGGTAAGAAACGCGTAGAAAATGTGCATTTAGTTCCCACGCTGTTCGAAAGACGGCAACATTCAACATTCCCCTCTTTGCGTTCGAACCGTTACGAACCATCTGATCAAATTCTTGATCAATCCTACCATCGTTCATCGGCAAGTCCGAGGCATCCCATTACGGAAACAATATGATCTGTTAGGAGAGAAGCTGTTTAGCCACGGTGGTACGCCGATCACTGCGGTTCACGAAGCGGAGAGGATGGAAGTGAGGGGGGAGGGGGGGGCGACGAGCAATAAATTATTCGCAAACGATCAAGTCCGAACTCTGACGCGGTTATCCCCGACGTTCCCTCTTCGTTCGTTCCACTTCCAGCGCTGTACAAATGACCATCGGCCCATAATTCCCGCATGACTGGATACATCGACGTAGCCGTTGGCTCGATGGTGCGTGGCAAAGTCTCCTGGTCATCTCCCATGGGTGAACCGGAGGGTGGACCGAGAGAAGAGACGACGAGAAGACGTTGTGGAACGAACGTGCAAGGATAGCCCCTCTGACTCGGTGATCCTCCAAGCATCTCTTTATGTCACACCGTGTTCACCCCGACAGAGGTAGACGAGGTGAGGCGAGAGATGGAGAGACGCGACCGCAATATCTTTATCCGTTTTCAATGCCAGGGAAACAGGCTCCCACTTCGCGACGTCCGGCAAATTTATATTTAATGGGATTGAGAGCGCGAGACCATCAACCGCCCACGGGTCATCTGTTCGCGATAAAGCCCGAACGTCGTAGTTCCTCGGGGCTAGGCCGGTTGTTTCAGTCCGGAAGATCGACTCGAGGGAAATTGAATCGGTCCAACCCCTCCTGGTTTACGCGCTCCTTTTTCGCCCCCTTTTCCGACGACTCGCTCGTTATCGCTTTTAACTTTTGATGATGCCGAAAGAGAGAGAACGAGAGAAAGAGAGAGAGAGAGAGAGAGAGAGAGAAAACCTTCCTTCTTGTAATCGTTTAGTTCAGCTCGGTGGATCGTGACGTCGAAGGGAAATTTCTTCGTTCGTTTACTCTCCCTTTCGGATTGACGAAATTGTTATATACGGGCAAGGGAAGTTGAACGAGACGAGGAAGAATATCGACGGTAGTTTCTTCTCTCGTATCGGTTGAACTCGGCCTGTGCGCCATTAAAGGATTCATTACCGGAGGGTCGTGAAAAAAGAAAAAGAAAAAACGTTCGATCGTAACGCAATTAAATCCCCGCCCGCATGTGGTTACAATCGAGGGCCACGATTTGCTCCGGGACCGGCGAATGTACACGATCAGGCGGACAAAAGCGCGGCCATAAAAGAAAAATCTTATCGCGCGGCACTCCTTATCGCGTGAAAGACGGCACGTTTCGGGAATTTTGCGCGGCCTTTGCGACGAGGGGTTGCGCGCCAGCCCCTTAAGACCATAACGTTTATGTAGCCGCTGTGGCTGCCGCAAAAGGGACACGAGAGATACGGGGGCCACGCGGGTAACGAGAAAATGGGTGGCCGAGAACTTTCGAGAGAGAGAGAGAGAGAGAGAGAGAGAGGACGGCGATGTCGCAAAGACTCCCACCAGGTCTCCTTACCAGGCCCCGGCTGGCAACTTTGGTTTCGGGGGTTGTTCGCGAGGGTGAAGTTTATTTATTGTTTACGCGGGGATAACGGGCCGACTGCGCGGCGTTTATGCAGATACACCCCCCTTAACATAACCATAACTAAATCGAGCATCCGATAAGATGGACTGGATAAAGCTGGCCCACTTGTTACGTCTCTCTACTCGCCTCTCCTCCCCCTCCCCCTCCCCAGCAAACGGAGACGAAGTCTCGTTTATCCTGGTCGAAACGTCGAATATCTATTACCCGATTGTATCTCCGAGACTCTCCTCCACCGCGGGAAATTCGATCCAGATTATCTTCCATGTTTCCCTCTTTACTCGGCCATCGATGCTCGTTCCCCTTACCCCTTCAACGGGATTGAATCGCTATACGAAGAAGATATGAAAAAGTTTCGGTGATATCTAGTTAGAATTACTTAAGCCGAACGGAGTCGAATCTATCGAAGTAGAACAGTCCGACGTTTCCCACGAATTTCCCCAGAGTGCAATACATACACGCACAAACATCGTGGCGCATCTACGCCCGAGATCCTCCTTCATTAGCAATTTTCCACCAACTTCGGCGGTAACTTGCGTGTCTCGCCGACTAGTGCAAGAGTTACTGACACACAAAGCTCCGCTGCGAAAGTCGTTGTACGAAATGAGACGGCTTCGCGAAGAAGCACAGAAGGGAACGGTAGAAAGACACACCTCGTGCGTCGCGATATCGATCGTTATCGCATAGCCGCGCGAATTATCACCCACGAGAGCCGGGCGTGCACGCGAGAGGGGCTGATCGAATAAACGAGCGTGTCACGTTGCCCGGTCGTGTCACGAGGCTGCAGCCTCGTCGAGCCAGCCACCCAGCCACCCCCTCAGCCAGTCGCTCATCTCTCCCTCTCCCTCTCCCTCTCTGTCTCTGTCTCTGTCGGAGCTCTCGGTTTCTCTCGGTTCGCCCGGTAACGGTGAAAGCGCGCGGCTAGGTAGACTGGTTGAGGGCGCCACGCGGCGGTGGCGCAGGGGATCGTGCAGAGGGTGGCAGAGCGTGTGGCGAGGGTGGCAGAGCGTGTGGCGGGGGTGGCAGAGAGAGCGTTCGTTTCTGGAGCAGACGAATCGATGCTCGTTGCCCGTCCTCCCTTGCAACGAGTTCAATGTCTCGCCCGGGCCGGCCGTAGCCCCCGCGGTCGTGGCCGTGGCCGTCGGACGGCGCCCAACCCTCACCCCCGACCACCCACTCGCCCTCCCCTCCCCCTTCTGCTCTCACCCCAAGCGTCTCTCGCTCGCTCCCGTATCGGCGCGCGTTCCGTCTACCTTTCGGGCGCGGTTCCACGACCTTTTGTTTCCCCACGTTCCGCCGACCAGCTGGAAAAAAATTAATGCGTCTGTGTTTGTGCTGCCTCCGTGGAATAATAGCACGCTGGAATGTAGTATTAGACGAGGGTTGGGTAATTTTTGGCTAGGCGTTCTCGCGAGACGGGAAGTTGGTTTAGAGGGTTTAGCGATAGCCCTCGACGAGGATGTTTGTCCTCGCTCCAAACCTTCGACAAGATTATCCTTTTCAGGTTTCGAACGAATCGAGGCCCGGGCTCCGCGATACATTGTTCTCTGTTTCTCCGTAGAAACGTACACGAATATTTTCCTCTACGTAATCAATCTGTCTGCGTTTGCGTTAGATCGTTACTTACGAGGCAGCCTTATCTGGCTACCGAAATATCTCGTGTTTCTTTTTTTTTTTCTTTTTTCTCTCAACCCGTCAGTAATAGCCTATGGGATTATTGCTCTCGAAGACCATTTTTCTTCGCCGTTTTGCCTCCTTTCCCTCGTTTCGGTCTCTAACCTTGTGCCTCAACCCTTCAACCGACCTTCTCCCTCCCCCCCCTCTCTCTCTCTCTTTTTCCTCCTCATTTTCCTCCCAGTTGATTCCTCTCCAGTCTCGACCTTCCTTTCGCTCTCGTTTCTTACCTAGCCACCTCCTCACCGTTCACCTTCCTCTCGGAGATTCTCTTTCACCCTGGCGCGACGTGGCGCGGCAGTGGCCGCTGTTAAACCCGACGCAGTCAAGTGGCAGCGACCTCGTACGCCTCTGCGCCGCTCTGTTTGCCAGGCGTTTGTCACCGTCGCGAACAAAGTCTCGCCTATGTATACCTCCTCCTTCCTTCACCGTCAACTTTCTCTTCACCTCCCGGGGCTGTCGACGTTACGCGATCTGCTTCGTACATTTTATACAGCATACAAGACCCGTCTGCTTCCTCCTAGTGTCCTGCATCGATGTGTCCTTGTTCGCTGTTGCGGCCGACGTTGAAGAAGATGTACGATCTCGTTTGAAAGTGTTTGCGAAACTTTTTTTTTTTTTTTGATGGAACATCGTAACTTCAAGTTACGTATGTTTCTTTATTTTTTAATTAATTTCAAGTTCAATCATACTTCTTGGTTCATCTTAGTTGTTGTTAAATATTCTTCAACATTGATTCTCAGTGATGAAATTAATTAAATGTGCCATTGCACTTCATGCGCTACCACCACAGCTGATCAGGCAGTTTCCTTTTTTTTATCTAAATTCTTATCAAAAGATTTTAGATTGTTTTGACTGATTCAAGAAAATCAATTTTTTTCGCTCGTTTGAGTCCTGATTTTAATACGTAATACACATTATTCTGATTATTATTGTTATCAGTCAAACGTTGTTTCTCTGTTCATAACTATATGCGTGATTGTTGTAAAATGATCATATTCGTTAACAAGTTAAAATTAAAATTAATATATATATATATATATATATATATATATATAT
The DNA here is from genome assembly GCF_011392965.1 of Frieseomelitta varia. NCBI lineage: Eukaryota > Metazoa > Arthropoda > Insecta > Hymenoptera > Apidae > Frieseomelitta > Frieseomelitta varia. Next base: position 267,294 of record NW_025110249.1, read on the forward strand.
ATATATATATATATATATATATATATATATATATATATATATATATATATATATATGTACAGTGACTATCTGAAGTAAGTTGTTATTTACATTTTCTCGCGATTTTCACCCGAACATCGTCGTATCGATCGTGCGGCAATATTTTGATTATGATGTGTATGAACGAGCCGTAGGAGTGTGCCCGACATAATTATAAATTATAGAGCGTTCCTGGTGATGGATGAACACGACGAGTCACCAGGGGATGTTGTAACTAGTAACTTCCCACGCGGAGTATCGCGCTGCGAAATACGCGAGAATATAGAGAACGATACGATCAAAGTTTCGCCATTGCTAGGAGAGAGCACTCGACTTCTTTATGGGGGATGGATCGGGCCACTGGGGTGGAAAGGAATGGCGGCGTCGCGAACCTACAGGAACCTTCGATTCGGTCTATCGATGTGAATAATACATACCATTACGACGAATAGAATTGCCTTGGCTTTTTTCTTTTTTTTGTCTTTTTTTTTGCTTCTTCTTTCTCGAATCGGCCGAAATCGGCGGGACACATATTGTTACGATTCCGAGCGGATCACTCTCCTCCGCCAACTTCTTCTTCATCCCGAGCGAAGCGGACTCTATCCTGGATCTGAACAGCCTGTCTGGACCAAATTGATTACTTCTCCAGTCTCCTTTGGTTCCATTCGTTTCTGTACATACTCGAGTACGTAAGAATAATTTAAATAGAGTTTATCTTTTTAATCCTTTTCTTCTTTTTTTCTTTTCCCATGGACAACACTTTCGAGTAACTTGGAGGAACATATCGAGCTCTTGAGGAACATATTTTCTCATCATCTCTTGCATAGTAGAATAAGTTTTTTCAAGGGCTAATATATCCTCGAGAAATTCAATATCCACTCTTACCCTGCAGATTCCCAAGTAGGTAGGAACAGTTTCAACGAAGCGTATTTTTTCTCTTTTCTTTTTTCTTCCTCAAACATTTTCAGAGAATTGGACGCCCTTAAGTATTCGTATTTCTTCATCATCTTGCGCGTTAATAAAAGTCTTCTTTCTATCGATCGTTAACTGTTTCACAGTGTGAAGAAGTTGCGAGAAGTTTAGAACAGACGATTATATCACGCCTAAATTATTCTATTTTCAATCAACATATCCCTCCGTCTTTGCAGATGTCAATTCATAAAAATTATTTGAATTCGGGCTATTTTCCTTTCTCAATCTTCCTCATTTTCCAAAAATTTACGTACACACACACACACACAGCAAACAGAATCTACGTAGAGTCTCAAGAGGGGACCTTGCCAATTCTCTAAAGGTTAAACAAGACCGTCAAAGAGCTTCCAGCCCTTGAAACACGCATTTCCCCCCCATCGTCTCGCACACGAGAGCAAGTTTTCTTCCATCGGCGATTAATAAATCCTGGTAAAACCCCAATATCACCCCCACTTCTATCGGACCTACGTTCTTTATCGAAGCAACGATGGCTAAGAGGGGTGGCTTTTGCAAAATTCCTCGTGGATCCAATTTGCATAAATAAGCTCGCGCCGGCTGTTCCCCTCTCCGAAAACGGGTCGCCGTAAACGCGGCTCGTTTCGATCTTCGTTAGTGCTTAATTATAGCGTTCGCTGAACGTTCACCGACTGAATCCAGTCCACCTCGAGGGTGGCGTTCCCTGTTGCACCTGCCAGTATAGTGGCCGTACCACGCGCTTCGCCAACAATCGGGCTTCGATCCAAGACCGTTCGCTTATTCTCGTGCCTCTCCGAGGATCCCAAGACAATTTCCCTGGCAAATCCACGGCACGCCATTTGTCTCGTGAATTAAGTTTACTCTCTTTTTTCGCCCATATTCAACGACGCCGTCTGCTCCCGTCCTCAGTTGCTCCGACAGCGGAGGAAAGAGGAAAGTGGGGTTGAAAGCAGAGAAATTGATATCGGTCGTTCTCTTGGTTTCATTTTTTTCTTCTTTCTCTTTTTATCTTTTCTTTTTACGCCAACTTGGTCGAATGGACAAATTATCTTTCCGAATCGTTAATCTTCTGGCGAAACGGAATGAAACGATCCTTGGGACCTGATATTCGTCCTCTTCGTCTTCTTTCTTTTTAATGTCTCTTTCTTTCTGTCTGTCGGACGAACAAAATGCGCTAATTATTATACCTGAATTGAGCAACAACTTGCATCATTGTGAATATATGAAATACTGTTCGTTCAAATGTTGAATTAAATATCATTACAGTTTGATTTAAACGTTATCATGTTATGATAATGTTAAACGTAATGTTAAATAAAAAAAAATTTGTCGTTAATAATACATTCAATGATAAGAGAATTTGTAATGAAAATATTGGAATTTCATTACTAATTGGCACGAATCGTCATTCTTGTAATTTTCTTACGTGAGTTTATATTATTGAATAATTTCATTGCTTGTATATTGCTATATTTGAAAATCATGGAAGCATGGCGTCTCTTGTGAATACATAAACTAATTAAAACAGACTCCAAATGAAAAACACTGTAAACAGCTGCGTTCTACGAATTTTTAAATTTCGAAATTGATAATTCTCATAGATTTTGAATTCGTTAATTGGAAAACGTGCGCCAAAACCGGGTGAAAATAATTCTTTTTCGTTAAACGCACGATCAAAGTCTGATCTGAAGAAGAGACGTTTCACGTGCGTCAACTTAATAACACTTAATAAAAATTAATCTCTTGGCCGGGCCAAGCGTAAATAATTACGAAACGAGAGAACACCGGATCGCGGAGCAATGTATCTCCAAGTGTGCCGTTCAAAAGTTGGCCATTAATTCTCCATCACGTGTCGGAAGCTGTCGAAACACGAACTCTCGGGACACGAGGGAAAAGGAAGGGAGCATAGGTCGCAAAATGGGAAAATAATTTCTCTCCAGACGGTGTTCCTGTGGTCGTTAACCCATTAACGCATCGATCACTGGCTGAGCTCGTGCGGGGGCGGCATGAGATACCGCGTGACTCTTGGTCGGAGAACGGCCAATTTTTATCTACCTCACCTTTTCCAACTCGATGCTCGTCCTCGTCCTTCTTCTTCTTCTTCTTCTTCTTCTTCTTCTCCTTCTTTTTTATCATTTTGCCCTGCCGGGGAAAACGCTCAGCGAAACAAAGAAGTATCGTAAAACCGGCCGTAAAAGTGCTGCAGATAAAAACGTGGCTGCACCAGCTGTATAAAGCCGCTGCGTGCAGGGTACGCTGCGTGGGAAATAAAAAAGCTTGGTTGTGCTATGGGAGGAACGTCGTCGGCACGCTGGAAGCGAAAGCAGAGAGAGAGAGAGAGAGAGAATGAAGGTACATGGGGAAACGGGCAGAAGTAGAATTCGAGGTGGCCAGACCGGACGGTGCCCAGTTACATCTGAGTGCCCCTCTGTTTAGAATCCAGCCCGGCGGTTTTCATCTTGCATTTGTCATGAATATTTTAATAATATTTACTTGTCTGCGCGCAATAACCGTTTCCCTGGCGTTCTGTTGCTTATATTTAGCCAGGAACCGTCATCCCGGACAATTCTGAACGTTATATGCTGGACGGTGGTCGCTGGCCGAACAACGACCGTCTGAATCTACTGCGTGTAGCAATACGTCGAGCAGCCACGGTTATTTGTGGAAAAATTTCTCGCTGATAGAATCTCTTGCTGTCCAAACATACAGCTTCTTTTCAACAATAACGCCACAGTGTTGTAACAAATTTTGTTCTCCGAGTCTCGCATTGAGGTACCATCATACTACAATTGAAGGTAGTTGCAGAATTTGTATTTAGCTTGCGAAATCAAAGTTCGTTTCCCTCTTGATGGCCAAGTCGGAAATTAACAGTAGAATAATCAATTCGTGACCTTTTATAGAAATTTTACGAATTCGGAGCAATTTTAATCTCTTTGATATATGTTTTCTACTTTAGTCGACAATTTTAACGTCTCAAAATTCCTCTCCCGAATGTTTGAAATAAATTACACAGCGCGAGAGTAATACGACCCACGCACATTACGTAAAGATCTTTTTGCCCGCAGACGGCATTTATCTGAATCTCGTGGGGTTGGGGGACAAAAAAAAGAAAAAAAGAAAAAACCGGATCTAATAAAAACGTCGGTGTCAGGTCTTCAATAAGTATATCCACGACAAACGAGAGTCGAACGGGGCACCCTTATCGCGGCGCAGCCCCGTGTACTCAGCTCTAATCACTTCCAGTGATATTAATAAATTGTCCCCGGAGGGGTGTATTTTCTTTCGCTTTTCTCCCCCCGGCCACGTTTGGCGACGATGTTATTATTGTTTGCTTACTCTCGCGGAGGGAGGAAACCGGCTCCGAGAGTTTGGGGTGGCTCCAGGAGCCATCTCCATCGGAGAGGAAGGCGTTCTCGACGACGAGAGAAACAGAAAAGACGAGAGAACGAAGGCTCGTAGAGGCCTTCTTTGTTTCTCCTCTGGTTTCCCTGACCGTGGAATAACGTTAGACACGATTTACGGTTAGGCAACGCGACGTAATAACCGATTTAAGCCCTTGGACCGTTCGCCCTAATCCCGAGTTACGAGCACCCAGCGACGATTTAGTCAATCGTACCACCATAACGCCGTAATATCGCGTTCCACAGCTTTGGCTACGCTGTTCAGCCAATAATAAACGAGTTTATTGTTCGTGGCAATCCGCGTGCCACTGCCATTGGAAAAGGGTTACGTTCCACGCCTCGTTCCCGGAAACGCCATTGTCGAACACAGCGCGATACTTAGGGCCAACGAGCACCGGCGTGCAAGAGGGGGCCGGCTTCACGCGAGTTATCACGTTCTAAAAATTCAGTTGTGACGTGATTCGTGGTCGTTGCTGTTGTCTCGGGGGAGTCGAGATATAATTAGAGATGGAATCCGGTAGATACGATGTTTCAATCGGTTGGATTTTCGAATTCTTTACAAGTATGTTTGCTTCCTTTCCATTTCATTAAAATTTACTCAAATATGAACTTGAACTTTCGGATATTTTATTTCTTTGAAAATAATTACCATATTGTGAGTCGCGCTATCTATTTATACCACGTCGCTCTCAACTCATATCGTATGATCTTTTCTTTTATTATACTTAACTATTACCAAAGTGTTCCTTCCGCGAATAAATATCATTATTATCGACAAATGTTCAAAAGTCGTATTCGCGTCAAGCGAAATGGAATAATTTGTAACGACTGGAAACGACGCGCATCTAACTGTTTTCAAGTTGATCGAAACAGACGTATCACTCGAAACTAGCCTTCGAAATTCTTTGCCAATCAAACGTCAAGAATTCAAATAAATCAGTTGAATATTTAAAATTGGCAATAAAATCAGGAACCTTCATTCGCAAAGGACAAACGTAGTTTCGTAATTTCGTGTTTCGATGATCAGAAAGCGAAAGCAATCAACGTGCAATGGCGGGAATGGCACGCGGCAAAGGAACGTTTACGACTAATTGCTTCACCGTGGTTTTCTTCGAGGGGGTTCCCATTTTTTCCTTTTTGCCCCCATGGCTCTATGCGCCCGTATAGTCCGAGTGCGAGTCCTCGTAAAAGCCCCAAGAAGGGGGAAGTAATACGCGGACCGTGGCTCGCAGTAAAAATTCGTCGAGGGAGAGGACGAGGCTCACGTCGGCGGAAGCTACGATAATGGCTACTAAAATTCAACTAAACGCCCATGGGACGTTGTCACGCTAATTGCCGTTATAAATTCCTCTTTCTTCGATCGACGGGACGAGCTTTTGACGCGAGGATCGTGTCCCTGTTGCCTAGGAGGACGCGGAAAAAATTCTTTAAAAATTTCTGTAGACCATGTTTCTTTTAGATCATGTTAACACGTTGATCACCCATATCTGGGTAACAGTAAAGTTTCCACTGAGCGATCCTATTTTTAAATCTTAAAGAAATATCTAGTAGAAAAATGTTTTTAATAATAAGCAAATTAAAGTCGATATCAAGAAACGATATAACAATAATATAGTGCATTTTTTAATTACTCTGAAGTAGTTTCGACCTACGTGACGCTTCTGAGCTAATAAACGTGCCCTGATTTAATAAACATTAAACGGAAACAAGATCATGATTCAAATCAGTCACGATCAACAGATCAACAGATGCTTGTTGCAACGTCGAGAATATATATTTCCTTCAACGAGTTACTCAACTCAAATTACTATAGTTCGATGATTTTGTTTTTTCGAATTGAAAGTCACGAAGGAAGAAACAACTAATTTCAAGATACTAAAACTATTCTTTCATTTGATCATGGGACTGAATATGTATATTTCTGCGTCTTGTTAGATATTCGAAGAAACATCGAGTTTAACAACTTGTTCTTTTTCTGTCTTTCCATCGATTGACATAAATTAAAAAAAATTAACGAACGTGAACTTGTGCTTTTTTTTTTAATTTTACGTTTTCACGTTACAACAGATCATCGTAAATGCATGAACAATTCTAATTACAATTTCGGATTTAAACGAGACTTCTAAACTGACAGAAAAACTTCTAACGTCAACGCCAGCGGCAGTAAAACATATTACTTCTGTCCTTCGATGTACACTCTATATTTACAATTTAAAACTGAGAAGTATCTTATCCAGTTATTTATTCGTCGCTAAATTTCACACTTTGATCAAATTCCAACAGTGTTGCTACACTATTGCCGTTTTAAACGCGTTTGCAGATTAAACTTGTACGTTTAAATTTTCATAATTTTACACTCTGTCTTCGAAACATGCTCAAGAATATTTCAGCTTTTCAATGGTTAATTCGACATTACGTTGCCTCGTTTCGGATTTCAAATAGGCCCCGAAACGATCGTTTCTCCCGCTTGATACACGAGGCAATGCGACTCCTCCCAATGGCTCTCGCAGACTCTCTGGCAAATTTACCAAACTGCTCCTCCGAGAGTTCTAGTGTATCGATTCCTCGTTCGTCTAACGGAGACGGTATTTTGAAATTTTCACGAAGATCCTTTATAAAGAAATCGTAGATTCGCCTGTTGAGCGTGAATTCAGCGAGAAAAGAGAGAGAAAGAGAATGCTTTGTAAATCAGCACACGCCTTCTTATCACGCGAATAATCCTGATTACTCGTTCTCGCAGCTCCGTTTAAACATTTCACTTTACGAATACTCAATTAGGCTAGATTGCAAAGCGGATTCCGCGTCGTCTAGTAGTCGTTGACGCCGAGGCGACGTTTTGACATTCAATCGGCCGAGTGCTTCTCTTATACTTCCAACTTCGCCCCCTGTACAAGTCGAGTGCCTATAAAATATTCTTACTTTCGAGTTTCATCGTCGTATCCTGTCGCGGATCAAAGTTTAACTGATAAAATAATTGATGGACCGACAGTCGTTGGTCGAAGTAGCTCTCCAAGATTTGAAAACTAGTGAACTATGAATGATGAAACGAGAATATGAACAGCTTTAAATGCTGATTTTAATGACTATTTGTTAAAAATAAAAGTGAAGTCAACAGTAAATGATAAAACTAGTATTAGTGTAAAAGGAAGAAACATTAAATTTGTGAGTATTTATTTTAATAATTTTTTATAATTTAATCAATCGAGTAATTTGATACTTACATATACAAATATACTTGTATTATGCAGCGTGTCAAAAAATTGAAGAGGATAAAGATAACCCGATTGAAAAATTCACAACTAAAGTAGTCGTCTTCTTTTTAGAAACTAGAGTGACCAACTGAAACATTTAAAAATGTGTACATCTGTTCATGTCTTTTTCTTCAGCACTAAATGTAATATCACTATTTTAGTTGCTGTTCGATACATTTCAATTACCGTAACGAGATATTCGCATATAATTGCACATTTTTGAATCAGAAAATGCATTCATGTTTGATTAATAAACCGTGTGAAAAATTTGAAGATGCGATTTTGCAAAATCACAACAAATATCTAAACTTTTATGGATTTTTATGGATTTATGAAAAATTCGAAGTTGACAAAAACGTTGCACACGTTGCGTGAAAACACGCAAGCATAAAGCACACACACATAAAATATCTGAAATAGAATATTTATCACGACATGCACAGCAGACGAAACAAACGTCCACTTTTACTTCTCCAGTTATGATCATAAAAATTTACAATTGCACGAAAATCCGCAGTCCGCTCGCTACCAGTATATTTACTAAAACGAAAGGAAAACCTCCGGTTCCTACTGCCAAAGAACTGAAACCTGCCCAACAATTCGCGATCGTTCGATTAGAAGGAAATTATCGTTCGATCTTTCGACTCGAGACGCGAAATCGAGTGAGAGTAGATTGATGGGCCCGGAAGAACGTTCCTTTCAATCGAGATCCCCGTCGTTGGATCTGCTCGAGAACGGGCAATGAGAGAAGAGAAAAGAAGGGAAGAAAAGGAAAAAAAAGGGGGAGGGAAAAGACGGAAGGGAAGCCGAATCTCTATTTTCGCAGGCTCGCGCGGCGCGGCCTTTGAATAGACGCGATAAGGATCTTATAACCATGCAGGGAGGGGGGAGAGGGTGAAACTGGATGGATGGCTGGGTGTTGTGAAATATAAAGTAAACTACCTGACATTGTCGCGATACGAAGAGGCGCATCGCCGCTTGAATATTGATGCACTGGTTTCCGAAGGGAAGATGAAAGGGGCGGCACAGAGCCTTCGCTTCGCTTCGGCTTTTTAATAATGAATTCGGCCCTTCTGCCTCGCGGATTTTCTCCCGAGCGCTTCGACGTTTCCCTCCCCTCTCCCTCTGTTTCCTTTGAACACCAGGGTGAAAAAGGATTGGTTACTCTTGCGATTCCAGTGGAATCGTCGGAGCGTACTCTCGAACCTTGGGACTCGGGAGTTCCAATTCGTGCAACGATTGGATCCTCCTCCCCGTTTCTAATTTACTTTGAATTTTGAGAACTGGAGAAGTGTCTTGAGAAGAAGCGTTTTAAGGCATTTGGTTCGAGGTTTCAAAGAAACAACTCGACATCAGATTGGATAACGATGCGAGAAACGCGGCAGAAAAATTCACACGATTAATTGATGACACACGAATGTTTTACTTGAGATTCCATCTATTTTTGCAGAAGTTTCTAACCAGATAACAATTCTCTATAGTTCCCTCTATATAATCATTTCTAAATTTTTGTGAGTGTCCGAATATTTATGAACAATAGTGTATCATTTGAATAACTATTTTCCAAAAGTGTCGAATAAAACTTACTTCGTTTCAAAGAGAATATCTTAACGCAGACCTTATCTAGATGAACGTGTCTCTGAGATTTTACAATAATCTTCGTTTTCATTTAAATTTTTGTGAGTGTCCTAATATTTATGAACAAGAGTGTACCATTTGAATAATTATTTTCCAAAAGTGTCGAATAAAACTTACTTCGTTTCAAAGAGAATATTTTAACGCAGACCTTATCTAGATGAACGTGTCTCTGAGATTTTACGATAATCTTTGTTTTCATTCATTTATCAAGATGGACGCAGCCGATTCCAATACGAATTCATCAACTTATAACATATTGATCGTTAAAAGTTATTTAGTCATTTATTATTGAATATACGTTGTCCTCATCTTCGTGTACATTAATATGTTGATTGATTTTGTCTGTAAACGGTGCATTTATGGAGTTCATAATTTGCATGATAAACAAGATAAACAAATGAGGAAGAACGGAGAGGAAAACGTCTAATGTTTTCCTAAAATGGAACATAATCCCGTCAAGAGCTTAAAAGGCTGACCCTAGAACCACACTTCGAACCCCAGAACTGACTGATAGGCTTCGCCGCTTCGCTAACGTGATTTCATGTCGTCGACCTGACGATACCTGCTAACTGACCGGTCTTCTGAGCTGGTGAGTGGACTTTACCACGATTCAGGCTAATCATTTATACAAGAATTACTCGTTAGATCCAATTTTTCTAATTTCCACGCAGCAACGTAATTGTGTGTATGAATATTCTATAAGACGAGAATTGAATTATTTGATGATAATTTCATTAAACACAATTTGTCCCGAATTTCTGCCGTCAAAGATATTTCCTCGTCAAGTCAGTGAGGTTTCTATCAGTTTATACTTCAAGCGGCACCTGTTGGAAAATGCGAGTGCTGCTCGAAATCGGTTGGATCGATATCGCTCTTCGATGGTAAGAGAAAGGCTCGTGTTTCTCGGTTCTGATCTCAGCTAGCTCCATTGCCTGTAAATTTATTCAAACGTGAGATTTCTGGTCTGTATTTTATATTGCTTAAACTTGAAACATTTTTCTCCTACTCTGTACGTATTATAATCTTAATAATTTTTCTATGTATTTTTCAAACTTAATAAAATTTCACTTCAATTGATTCTGTTCCATTGTGCTTAATACTACATTGTATTTTATATTATTTAAGCATGAAGATTGTGACGTTATCCAATTTCATTCTGTGATATATTTCACACTGATTAATATTTACGTTTCAATCTTCTGATTTCATTCAACTTCATTCTACAACTTTGTATTGTATTTCACAGATACATTGAAATAAATCATCTCGTTTCTTATATTTCTTATCGTGAATATATTTAATAATAATATATACGTTTTTACATTATATTCACATATTATTATCTTGTGTATTTCGAATATTTCGAAGATCAAAATTGATAACAACCAAGAAGTTAAATTTCTTAAGTTAAACACTTTCTGTTCTAAAGAAAACTCTCACGTTACTCAAGAACTGAACCCACCAACAACAGAAAATCAATGTAACGGAAAGGGTGCGCGTTATTTCCAAATCGTTAGACCCAATTCTCACGATCCGCCTCGTCACAGTTCACCAATTTTTCGTTGCCTCGGTTGCCTATCGCCGCCCGCGCGATAATAACTCTTCTCGCTCTTCGGAAACTACAAAGTCATAAAAAAGAAATGTTCTCCCTCGATCTTCAGTTGCAAACGAAAGATCTTCGATTTCGAACGTGCCGAGACTCAAAAAGAGTTTCTGAAACCACAGAAAACTTGCGTGGATATTGTCACAGAGGTAATCAGGAAGTGGTTGTGCCTTCGACATCGATTTTTCTCATCCGCGCATTTTATCACGGTTCGTTGCACGCTCTGCTAACGATATAGGCTCGTCGAGTCACGTGCAACTTCATATTATGTAATAACTGGCGAGTTTAGAATCGGTCAGCAAGTTGGACGTGATAATCCGCGAGGGGTGGCCTGAAAGCAGTTTCCGTTCTCCGATATTTTGAAAGTAGTTTAATCAACTCCTTCTCAACGAGTACACACACGTCTGTCTCGTAATATATTTCTCCCCAGCAATTGCTATCGGGTTGGAAGGAAAAGTTTTGCTCATTTATTTAACGGGGAACCGAATTATACGCGAGAGAGAAAGCGTGATGCAATAGCGCGAGCTATAGACGCTAATTAATCGTCCGTTAATTAAATATTCATAATCCTTTGCGCAATAGTTTGCTTTTCGTTTCTTTGGTTCTAGATTTCCGTTTCAGATAGGCAAAAACTAAAACACTGTGCCCTAGAGGAATAATATCATTCGTTTTCACTTTATTTACACTCTCGCGAAGATACCGCACTCGTGCCATAGTAAACTTTTATGTTGCGTTATGTAAAATATATCTTTCATCGCTACTATGTAACAAAAACGCTGTAAAAATATACATTTTAGTAAATTTTGAAAGCAATCTGAGAATTACGTGATACTGCGTGAAAAATTAGTATAGAACAGTGGCTACAGCTGTGCAAGTATGCGAGTACTGAATATCGAGACTTGTCGAGCAATTTTTAATCTTTGTCGCCGCGACAAATGGTATCGATAAAATTCGAGCGAAACGTTCGATGCAAAATAAAATTTTCAATTTTCAAATTTTACGAATTCCAAGCGAAAAAATTCCAACGAGCGTTGAAATACTATCACGGGCCACTGTGACTCGAGGCGTTAGTTGGAGGAGGACAACTTTGTGCTGCCGTAGGTCTCTACGCAGAGGCAGACGTGACGAAGCAAGTCGATCCAAACTCCAGACGTAATTTCGTGCGGCGAACCGCGGCGTAATGTCCCGAGCACCGGCGAATAATCCGATCAGCGAAGTTTCAGCCGGGCCAAACAGCCGGTTTACAGTTTACTTACTCGCCAGGCTTCCGATAAATTCGTTTCGCCGAGGAAACCAGCGAAATGCAAGCTGGCCGCGATAATCGATCGGCCATTTTGCTCGACGGTGCGGAAGCTCGCGATACAACGATTTGACAAACGGTGCTGCAAAAGTAGCTGCCCAAAGTGGTGACATAACCGCTCGGTGGCGATCTGACGTGAGAAGTTCAGACCTATCTATGGTCTGTGTTTCGTGTCCGAAACGAAAGTTCTAACAAGCTCGTGGAATTACGTTGGTTTACACAGTCGAAACACGAACCGCGCCGGTCGTGATTGGGAATTGTGTTGCTTTCACCCGCGAACCGCGCACGTATCTTCCGTTATTAACCGTCCCCTTTTCCTCCACGTGGTCGCTTCAATTTCGCGTATTAATTGTATCGGTCTTTTTCTTCCGGTTTGCCGTGCACGCTTCCTCTCGCGTGATTGCCTTCGATCATTACGTGCCGGTGCGCGTGTCCATTGTAACGTAAAGAGAATGCGCAACGGAGGAAAGTTGAACAACAGAGCCGAAAAAAGAAAAAAAAAAAAAAAGGAAAAAGAAGTAAAAGACCATGATTATTCACGATTTACGCGTAGTGTAAATTTCCTCCACTCTCATCTCACGTGCTTGGGAGTTACGTGTCGATAGAAACCGCGGTTTTTATCGGTCGAAGCTCACACAGTCTGGTCACGCCTAGTCGCGTCAAGTAGATCTGGTCGATGGTGATCAGACAGGTGAAAATCCCGCGCGTTTCTCTCACAGTCAGACGGTAAGGGACATTTATAATTAAGATCGCGGCGTGTCTAGGCGAGTAAAATGGAACCATCGGCGAATCTTAATGATCTAATGGACGCCTCGTTAATCATTCAGCAAGGAAAAAAGAGGGAAAAGGGGGAGGGAGATTAACCGCGCTGACTCAGCCATTAGCTTCCTGAGGAAGGCGTGCAGAATGCCGTCGATTCTTCGTTCCCCGCGGGATAGAACGACGCATTAACCTTCTCCGCACGCTTTCGAACATCCTGCTAAGCCCGTCTAATTCTCCGCTCGTTGCTCGGTTTGTCGACGACGTTGGATACACTCGTTGAGAATCAATCTTGCTTCACGATTCCATCGAGCACCAGTGTCTTCCCCGATGTCGCTGTTTCCTCCTCTTTACGATCGTTTCCAGGCCATTAAAGTTTAAAAGCAAAAAGTAACAAATTACAAGCTTCTCGACCACGCTTCGCGCGATCCTGTCCGCACAGATTTCACGTAATCTTTCCAGTATCGCCGTGTCATCTCCGTAAATGCCAATTACATCGTGCATCGCATTCATAGTCCGCCAATTTTATGGTTCCGTAACGGACTTTTCATCACGTACGCGCACGAGCACGTTTCTACGCGTCGAAGCGGCGCGAGATCGCGCGATTTCGCGGTTTAATTTCCCGTGCGTGCTTCGTCCATCGCAGCGCGCTACCGGCCACGTTGCGCGTAATTACGCTAACGAGATCATCTTTGCGAATCGGACTCGATAATCAGAGGTAATTATTCGCCGGTACGAGGGATTCTCGTTGGACGCACCTCGTTATCGCTGGACGCGGTTTCACCGCAGATCTAGTAACAGTGTTGTATTATAATCGCGAAATTTTATCCGCTGTATATACAGGGTGTTTCGTAACTAATATTTATATGACTTTTTGTCACTATTTTTAGGCGTACAATCAGCTCCCGAAGTGGGTCCCACAAGTTATGAAACATCCTGTATATATAAAAAAAAAAAAAAAAAATAGTTAACCCTTTGCCCTCGACAAACATTTTTGTGTTGCGTGTTGTTAACAGACTGACGAAAGTATTCAAGTGCTTAGATGCGCAGACACGTTCTGTAAATAAATATTATAACGTGTATATACTTGAAGAGTCAATTATCCATTACATTAATAATAAGTTATTAAATATTCAGTGGAATTATAATTAATTTTTACAAGAAGATGCAAATATCCTATTATTGTTAAAACCATCAGTTAGTACTTCGGTATCATTGCTATATGATTATCACGACATAATAACTCGACTGAAGGATTCGGCGAACAGGAGTATGTTTGTATTATACATAAATTTAATAAAAAATAATAACTAGCATTCCGAGTTATCCACACATATAAATTGTTCAATTCGATTTAATGTTTAATTCATTAACGGATATAATACTGGTTTTCGTTACGCAATGACCATTTGAATGATTACGATAACGATCAGAACAATGTATGCAATACCAGATATCGAAGTCAGGATTTAAACGAGCGAAAAAAATTAATTTCTATAGATCACAGATTACTTTCGAATTGCGTCACACCACGACGCCGTACTTTGCAATGAATGCAAAGATCTTCCAAGCGTTGGCAAGAATTCGAATACTTTCGTAAGCCCTAACAGTGTGTGTCCTCGTGGTTGTGACATAATATCAATCAGGGTGTGTTCTCGTTAACAACAAAAATAAGTTTATTGCACCAAGGATTATGTACAGCTCTGGATGTACAGCGCAGACTTACGTTGATCAACCGTGACCGGTCGAGCCAGATTGGCTTCGTGATCGATGAACAGTGGTCCGGTTCGACGGAACAATCCGCAATTTTCCCGCCCATGTGCCGGTCTCGGCGTGCCTCGCGCATTTCGATTTCAAGTGCAGCCTGTCTGACTAACCGCCGAGCTATACGCCCGGATAGTCGATCGATCGATCGAGATGTGATGTAATAAAGCGGGGCATGCACGCGTGCACCGTAGGCAACACGCTTGGGAAATCACGTTGGCCGAATCATGGTAACCACCTTGTGGTTCGCGTTGTGTATCGCGTATCGCGGACCGATACGGAACAACAACGCCGCAAGGAAGTTACCGTGTATTTATAGCGCTAATTTCACGCGTTTTTAAAGCAATCATGTTGAATATAATTCCCGCGGAATGATTGACGTTCGCGTTTCTCGATTTCTATCTGTTTTGTTTACGTACAGGAAATTGAGCAAGGACGGCAATCTCGGATAGACGGTGAAGTTTCAAAACGTAGCGAACGATTTTAGATACAACTTTTTTTCTTTTTTCTTTTTTGTTTGATTTACAACCGAGGAACCTTGACTGTATGTATATCAAGATTGATAAAGGAGTGATATAAAAGTACTTGCTGAAGTGGAACCTGTATATATTTAATGAGAATGTTAGCATGTATTTAAAAAGGCTGTATCTTTTTACTTGTTGTAAAACTGTAGTTTTGTGAAGTAAAATGCGCGTAAATATCTTATTAGAAATCTTCAGGGTTACGAAATGTATCAAATTGTAAAGATTTGTTTACGGTTAAATGGCTCAGTAATTAATCGTTTTCTATTTGAAACTTAATTTTCTTTATCACTCTTGCCACTCTTTTAATAAATTAACGAATGCAACTGCAATAAAAAAGTTTTACAAGACTTTCCTGTCATTGAGCATAATTTTAAATTAAATAAATTGGGGTTCTCCACCGTTGTAAATTTCTGCATTGACGCAACTTGCATAAAACATTAACAATACATATTAGTTTAATACATTACTTTACATAAATACTGCTATGGGGTGCCCGCGAATGTTGCTAGAAACACATTAAGCACCATAAAAATAATTAAAGTATATGATACAAAGTTGGACGTAGAATTCTTGCTTCCTAAATTATTTCTTTCCACGAATTCGTCAATTTCTTGAGAAATTCTTGTCGTTGCCACTTGGTCCATTAATGGCGCAACAGTCACAAATTTCTCAATATTTCACTATCTCCTCCACTCGCCGTTAATAGTAAAAGAACCTGTAGAAAGCTGCAACAGAACGTTAAAAATAATTTTATTCAGCTTCTGAAATTATGTTAAATCACCGCCAATCGACGGCTATAAATCAGCCTCTCTCAAGCCGTATTCACGTTTCGAGATTCACAAAATTTTCAAGCTTATTTTCTCTCTCGCGAGCTCGGTCTATCGAAACAAAAAATTCATCGCTTTCTCTATTCTCGACAACTCTTAACTCAGCGTTACACCAAATCCCTGGAAAATTTCTTCCGAATCTTCTCAAACGTCACTGAATTTTGTTCAACGTGCTTTCAACAAAGCGGTTCATTACACGCGAATTCGATTTTCTTAAATGTACAGAAATCTCATTTCTGAATAATAAAATAAATGTTCCTTTACACGCTGAACTGTGCGCAAGTGTTATGATGGCCGAATCGTGTTTCTCGTAAGATCGTATCTCGCAATTATTTTGCAACGTAACTCTCATTTAGTTACAGTTTATTTTATCAACATTTAAAAGATTCTCCCCTTCTAATTCAAACAATCATTCGATCCTTCTTCTCTCGGAAAACACGATGCGCGTTGCATCTCACGGAACCGGCAGTGTTCAAGAGTCCGCGTGATTTTCGCGAAAGCCTAGTTTCCGCGAATAATCGCCGAGACACCTGACCGCCGGTAATGAGAAGTCAGGCCTGGAACTACTTCAAAGCTGCTAATTACAGGACCCTCGTCACTCAAGTCGCCCCTATCTCATCCACGTCCGATATTCTCTCTCCCTTTGACTGCTAAGTGCTCGCTTTTCTGCCCGTTGGCTTCGACGTTGGCTGGGCCGACTGCCGCGTTGACAATAAAGTTAACCAACGGGGAGAAGTCAGTGGGATCCATTAGGCGCAGCAAGGGGCGCCATGCGTACAACGGTGCTATGCGTAAATTTAGGCTCCCCCCCCCCCCCTTCACACCGGAACAGACACAGAAGAGCTTGCTCGTAATCGAGCAAGGGTCAGTTTTTCATCGCGCAATCCTCTTCCAGCTCCCCGCTGACTTAACTTTGAAAAGATTTAAATATCCAGAACGACGTGCCCGGTGCACCAGGACTCGAGGAATAGCGGAGAAACGACAGAAGTCGTGTCTGTGGTTCAAGTTTAACGATCGCTCGAGTTACGAGGGAACACGTGCATCGAAGAGTCCCTTTCGTTTCCCTTTCGTTTCCCTTTCCCCTAGCAACGTCGTCAATTCTCGGTCATAGGCGTTCAGAGGGCAAAGAGCAATCGATCGAACTTTCACTAGCTGCCGCCTCGCGTTCGTGAAACTGTATCATTAACATCTACTCCGTTGGCCAAAAAGTAATCGTGTCTTTTTTTTTTTTTTTTTTAAATAAATGGACACATACGTATATCTTGAAATGTAACTAACTTCGTTTTCAACCGCAAATTGTTCGAGTTCGCTTCAGAGAAAGAAAATGCACGATTTCGTTAACAATCGTCTGTTTCGTTAAAAAAATGTGGCTACAAACATGTATTTCAATTACTCAAGATTAAAATAAAAGGCGTTTAATTAAAATTTCTCGGTAAAATCAATTTTTATTTGTGTTAAGTAATACGTAATTTATTTAATTATTTTATTTAATATTTTAATGATACATAATATTATCAATTTCTGTAATATTAATTACAGATTAAATCAGAAACTCAAGCTGAACCAAAAAATTTCACTCAAAATCATTCAAAAGTATCCAATCACTGCAGGTACGTATGTTCTCGCGGTGATTTCAATAAACGTCCACTTAACCAAGTAAATATTCGCAAGTAATTGCGTAATTAATTAATAAAAATTAACTGTAATAGCAATAAATCAAAATAGGTAGTTTCTCCTTCGGTGATTGGATTAACTGTTATTACTCATACGACAGCGTATGTGTGTGTGTGTGTGTGTGTAAGTGGCGCAACGATGTATGGAACTATTTGCACACCGATTGAAAGTTCGAACTTTCGTCTCGCTAGTGAACCGCGTGCTCGTAAAAGTGTACTCTTAAAAATTCATGACGAATAAAATAACAAGCCGTTATGATTACTCGAAATTGTGTTACGAGTCTCGTTAGGCGAATAAATTATATGGCTTCATTCGCAACATTGAATCGTGATAAAGGAAACTGCTGAGAGCCTAACGACACGTAATTGCACTTGTTAACGATTATAAATCTTCAAACTGCGTTTGTTACGTGATTTTAACGCTTCCAGAGTTACACTCGACCATTGATAAATGCAAATCGAATTTCTATTCTGAGGAACGAGATTGTTTCTCATAATCGAGAGGTATTCTAGTAGGTTACGTTTCTTTTTCAACATTCATTCGTCCCCTGTGTCAATTTAACACATTTTTCTTATAAAATAATATATTATTTTGTAGTATGTGCGCACAAATACAGAGGTGAGGCTCTATTTTTCTAATATATATTTTTTTATATTTTTGTTCACAAAATATCGCCAAAAATTGTAAATAATATCTGTTTTCAAATCTTCGTGATAGACAGCACATTGCCTTCTAATTATTATATCACAATTATGTATTCAATATGTTCAGTGTCTTTCAAAAATGCGTATAAGCATTTATAATTTCGAACATATTTGTAACAAGTTAGAAACAAACGATCATAACGTTAGACAAAGTCAAAAAAGGTAAGATCACGATACAAAATTGTGGATCTACATATTTGTGTGAATCTTATACACAATTGAATAAACATTTCGCCTACTTACTGTCAATAAAAGAATTTACAAGTTTACTTACTTCCTTTTTTATTATAGATATTAATTTTTCATCGTTGTGTTGATTTGACACCAAGGTACAAATTAAATTGGAAAAATGAGAGACAGATGAGGATCAGAAGACGTTCAGATAAAACAAGACACATATCTCAATTAATTAAAGATCTTTCAAATTAGACAGCCGAATTAGTTAGCCGGATTCAAACAATTTAACAAGATAATTGAAGTTCCGTTATATTTCACAAATATAAATTAAACATAAATTTTGCTAATTCTTGGCTGAAATAGGCGATCGTTAATTGAAGTTACGTCAGAAACTAGCTAGTGGTCAGAACGTTAAACAAGGGAAACCTAAAACCGAGAACTTGACCGTGAGTAGAGAGGCGGAAGGCCATTGACTCTCCAGAATGGAGGCAGAATTTTCAGTATGCCAAAAGCAATGACCTTGTCGTCGACCCCGCTGACCTCGTAACACCTGTTACGCCTCGCGAAATAGTAGCTCAGCCGAGGTTACGCTTAAAACGAGTTTAAGTCACGAGGCCAACGAAATAACTTTCACTGACCCCTCCCGTCACATTGCTCTCCAAGTGAATCCCAAGGACTGGCTCTTCTTCGAGAAAACCGGTATTGCCTTCCTCCTTCTTCCTTCCTTTCTCTTATTCTCTGTCCAACGACGAAGATCGCCAGTGGCGGCCACGATTTCGATAATGAAGGACGAGAGGGAATTTTTATTCGTTCGCGTAACTTTTGCCGGGAGGATCAATCAAAGAGAGAGAGAGAGAGAGAGAGAGAGAGAGAGAGAGAATCCTAGCGACGTAATCCCGGAAGAGGAAATCTACGGCGCTTCCATTTGCACGTGGATTACCTCGTGATGTGATTTATGCGAAAATCGAATCGGTATTTTCTCGCTGTCAGTCGGGGAGATTTTAGGGGTAGCTTGTTTATTTCTCAGATTCGATTCGTGGAGTGGAAAATTTCATTTTTCCTCTTTTTTCTTTTTCAAAGATACTGCACTATTCTGGCAGTTTCAAAAATATCAAATTTTTTTATTTATTAATCTTCTTTGAATTCCAGATGCATATTGCCAACACCGTTTATTAAATTTCTGATAAAGTTATATACATATGTACATGTATACATATACGTAAACACACGATAATAACAAATAGAAAACCAGGACGAATTTATGTTACAACCTCAAACTCTGTCTATATCTCCAGACAACTCGTGATGGTGCACCTTTAGAAAGTTTAAAATTGATGCCAAACCAAGCTTACCTGTATATCGCTACTCTGTGCGTCTCAGCTTCTATGTTGTATTTACAAAATGTTAGTAGAACTTGCTACGTTAAGAAACACTTGCAAATTGGACAAGTGGCAGGTCAACTAATTAGCACCAACTAGCACAAACAATACAAATCGTATTAGTACGTGACTGTGTGACAAACTTGCGAGTTAGTGCCGGAAGAAGAGACTGTTGTTCTTCCATATTTACAAGTCTCGTGTGACTCGAGGAATTTGCATAGGATTGGAGTTGATGCTTCGAAAGCTGAGTATTGCGATCGTCCACGTTCTAACGCAGTGTTCACGTGTTCACGATCACGATCGAGATGGAACGCCTTTCACGAGAACGATCAAGCATCGCAAATCTCTTTCTCTGTTCGATTTTTGAACCTCAGAGAATGTTCAGCGTACGAACGTCCAGTTTCTCAAGATTTCGTTCGTTGTTTAAAAGTCGCCAAGTGAAGTCAAGTCTCGTTACAAAGATTACTTGACTCGAGATTACGAGAAATTGTACTCTTTTTCAAGCTATTTGTATCTGCCTAACGTTTAAACATCTCCTTCCGTTATATTAAATGTCTTAAACTGTTCATTTGCAAAAATCAGAACAAGACTGTAACGCAACAATTGAAAAATTTCTTCTTTAGTCGTGTTTATATAAATAGAAATATAAACAACCGAGTCTAAAGATTACAGTATAGTCATTGCAATTACTGTTATTTTATGAACAACGAAATAGTCAAATTCCTATGAATTGACACAGTCATCGCGTGTCAATAAGTACGAGTGATCGGCATTTTCAGTCGTGATTAGAGTTAATTGTTCATAGTCAAGATCCTCGTACAGCATGTGAACGTGTTGGAGTGAAGAAAGATAGGAGGATAGATTTGGGTGATCCGACGTGTGCGACAACAAATAAATAGCGTTTTATTCACAAGTTAGGTGCACAAATTAGTGCCCGGGGTTAGTTTCACCCCCAAGAAATTACTGCTCGCTGCGGAGAGCTTTTAGGCGGAGGTTTGAATTTTAAGAGCAGACTCGGTGCCATTCATTGCTTCTGCGTCACCAAAGCACTCTCATTTTTTTTTTTTTTTTTCCCCTTCAGAATCCAATCGACGATTTACCTTGGTTGGGTGGCACGAATCCGTAGCCGCTCGCGCCTACTATCACTCCGCTGGAATCCGCGTTATTTGGCGGAGGGCCCGGAGGGAACAGCACTGGACCTGTACGAAAAATCATCAGTCGTCAGAAATTTCGAAATTATTAGAATGTTCGAGAAGTTAGTAGCGAAATGCATTGTGCTTGGTAGAGTTGGAAGCGAATCATTATTATTTCTGGTTAAAAAAAAAAAAGTAGAATTGATATGTCATTTATGTATGTTATATCGTCTAAATGTATCATCTATTTATGATAAATGTATTATCTATTTAAATTTTTTGCTAGGAATTCTTCGAACAGTCTAATAAGAGAAATAATATTCTTACAACTACCTTGCTACTGTACTATTATATTATAATAAAATTATAAAATTATAAAATTATTATTACATTATAATATTAATAATTACGAAATTATTATAAATATTATTATAATATTAAATAATATAATTAAATATTATTATAATATTTAATATTATAATAATATTGTTACAATATTATTACATTATAATATTAATAATTACGAAATTATAATATTAATGTGAAGAATATTCTTGCAATTATTTTTGAAAGTCAGTATATTAAATGAATTGGCACCCGTAAATGTAAAATATTATAAATCAGATGTTTCGTTTAAAAAGTTCACTTTTTTCAGCTCGTTTAGAGAGTTAAATTGTTCAAAGGAAGAATTGGTACAAAATTATTACACGCAGCATGATAACGTATAATTTCTACAATCCACCAACGAGCCTTGCTTCCAACGCAGTTCAATTAACCCCCATTGATTTATCTACCTGCCACATAATTCACGCAATAAACAAAATTGACCAGCGCCCAAAGCCTTAAACGTCATCCATCAAATCGTTCATTAAACACTTTCGACACTCTCCGTTTCCATGTCCATCGACCCAAATCCGTAGGAATTTCAATGAGAAACGACATCCCAGCTCATTTTCTATTCCCACGAGAATGCAGGTGTTTATGAAAAATCATAAACACGCATTAAGTGAGCTCGTTAGTCATCTGTCAATCCGTGGCTGGCGATCATACAAAACACCATTCTCTCGAAATGCCATGTACCAATGAAGTTGCGCGACTGTTTGTTTTTATCAGGATTTGACAAATTATTAATGTCTGACGAAATTTTTGGAAGAGAAAATTTTTGGAAAGAGATAACATTTAACCATTATAAAATTTTCGAAACAAGTTCTAAAATATTTTAGAAACTATTTACACTCAGGTAGTATCGTAGTTATTACAATAATTTACGTCGGATGAAAATTAGTGATAAAATTAAAAATTTCGAATTTAAATTCGCTTATCTCTGAATTATTACGTTTCTGATGCAATCTAATAGTATCAATTAAGGCTTAAGAGTATGTTCTTAAACGAATATAACTATCATTTATCGAAATCGGATAAGTAATCGAAAATTAAATAGCGAGTCCTTTCAAGATTACAGAATTCGTTACGTAATCTGTGGTCCAACCTTCATGGTCACTGATCGCGATCAGGATCAAAAGACTCCTGTAAGTCTTTCTCTTATTTCGCTTCTTGTACAATGTAGTTTTAATTGTTCGATTATGATCAAGGGCAGAAATATGAATCACAGTTTCGTAATATTCACGTACAATGGTTCTCCGTGACCCTTCCGGCGGACAATGACACGACCGGAATTTAAATTATAGTGCATTGTACGCTTCAAGAGCTGTGAAACACTAAAATCTTGATAATCGGATTATCAGCTCCATTATGTGTTACCTACCAACCTGTTGTTACTTATAATCTTTGATATTTTCTCAGAGACAATCTGTCAAGGAAATCCAGCGGGGATCTGCTTGAATAATAATCGGGAAATAATTTGCAACGTAAATGATTATTAATCGATTAACCGACGCTAGTTTCTGTAAATGGACACAAGACGTACTTGATTTTTGCGATGATTTATCGCTCGGCGATAAAACTGTTACGAAATCGGCGATACTTGATGGCGGACACCTGATCAACTGTTCCGGCTAATTGAGAAAGGCGAAACGACCAATCGAGACTCTACTCTTATCTAACTTTCGCTAATGAACTCAGCTCCTTGTCAAGTCCATTCAATTTTTTTTTTTTTTTTTTCTCGTGGTCTATAAATTAGCACCAGTCTCAATGGATATAGCGTAAAACTATGTTACAAGAACTCTGAAAGGAAGGAAGAAAAATTGTTATCTAATAGACGGTCGCAAGAAATCGAGCAGTATCACATGACAACACAACAGCTCACTGTCAGCGATATTTTCCCGCGGCTATTTATTGTAGGTGAGTCTGAACTTGGCACCTATTCCCTGCTTAAACGCGCGGCGTTCCACTCGATCGCAAGGATCGTGATCCTGTATTACGTGTGCATCGATCGGCGCACATAACGACTAGCGCAGGCAAATGTCACAACAGGTCTCATTTACGCGACAAACAACGTTTCGTTCGTCGTCCAATCATAAATTATGAATTCAAGTTGACGAACGTGACACGTGATCCGAGATCGATCGTGATCCATTCGAAGCTTGAAACTCTTGAAAGTTCTGATAAAGATGTGGATCACCTTGGAATCGTCGTGAATATCTTGGAAAATTTTTAAGTATCTCGAAAGTATTGAGAGTTTTAAGTATTCAGTGCTACAAAAGCTTTCCGAGTACTTAAACTCAAATAGCATTAATTATATTGTATTATATTAAATTAAATTATATTATGTAAATATATTTTATATTAAAATACAAAAGAATTTTAAAAAGTTCGCGTTAGGAACGTCTCCGTCATGCTGTTAAAACCGACTTTCGAAACAACTTCAAGACAGTCAAGATAATCGAGACTTTCTCTCAAAATTTCAAAGACTTTCAAGACTTTCATGCTCGAGAAGTGACTCGAATTCTTTGCTCTTATATTGGAAGTGAATCAAAGTGAATCAAAGTTTCGAAAATTGACGAATAAAATGTAAAACGATCAACTTGATGAATTCACGTCGATTTACAGAAGCCAGATAACTGGTTGAAATATATACGACCGCTTTCCTTTTGCTCAAGACATATTATACTAATCACGAGCCGTTACCGGCTCAACTAAGCGTTCGTAAGCCTGTATCGGTACGCTCAACGCGCTGGATATCGATTAAATTATTGCGATTAGTATCCTCTTCCGCCATTGATCGTAATTTCTGTAGTTGGGTACCCCGAACCTTCGTAATTCGAGGATAATCTCGTTTAGTAACAGCGTCGCGCTTCGCTGGAAACACGAGCGGAAATGGAATTAACCGCGAGTTCGTGAATCAATGCCTCGTTCTCACGGTGAAAATTATTTCTCACAAGGAATTTCAGTTGGGATTAGGATCGAGAGTCGTATCGATCAAACGGATCTACCGTATCAGAAGGGTTTCGTGGGATACGGGGATTAGCATACTTGCCCCTGTTCGATCGTGGATCTCGCATTACCGCTGATTGCCTCAGGTAAGGGCCGAATCCTGCGAACAGCTGACTATAATCCTGGGACGAAGCCACTGCCAGGACCATTAAAACCAAAACCACCGGGATTGTCTGAAATGGAAAGATTAACCTGACACTCTCTTCATTTTTCATTTGGATTTTTATATGACTAATAAATATATAACATACGATACCAACATACACAGGTTGAATAGAAAAAAAGGACTCATAGGATAGATACTACTCGCCGAAACATGAAAAAAAGACCTGATAAACATGGGTCGAAAGATTAATAGTTTCAAAGTTATAGGTGATTTTTTTTCTTTAATTAACCAAATAACATCTGATTCCGTTCAAAACCCGCTTCTTTTGAAAAAGAATATTTTTCTGAATTGTATTATAAATTATAATAATATTTAGATCTACCATCTCGACTATTTTTTTTTTTTTTTTTTAATGAAGCATTTGAAATATCGCGAGAAAAGAACTGGGTTTTGATTTTTCATCATCAATTAGTCTTTTATTCCGTAAATCTATTGCAGCTATATATATGATTTTAAAGTTTCTTTTAAAATTTCTTAAAGTTTTCAATTTGTTTGATTATGTAAAATCCACCGCGAAATAATCTCTGTATACTTATAGAGATTTCAACTTTCTCAATTAAAAAAAAGAAGAAAAGAAGGAAAGTAATCGTTAATGTATCAATGACTTATCGATCTTAATCTGTATAATTTCCCATTTTAGTCGAGCACAACCTTCTATTAAATCCACCACTAAGCGTCCATTAAATCAGGTTCGACAGTCTAATTAACGTATCAGGCACCAGCGATGAATTATTACATTTTAGAATGTCTGCTTTCACCAATGTTCGCTCAACGTTCGTGCAAAAAATTGAAAGTCTTCGTCGAAAAGAAAAATTCACCACGCGCACTGTAAATATAGAAATCCTCTCGGCTACAGTTTTAATCGAGTCTCTCGAGATTGACGACGATCAAGGTGGTCTCGATACCAGAAGCTGCGCCTCCATTAACGTCGCCAATTCTATTGACCAACAACCAACTCGAAAGCTTCGTTAAACTGTCTGAAAACGCTCCTAACCGCAGAATGGTAACCTCGACCGGATAACTGACGATCCAAACAAAGTCAGTATATACAATTATCAGACCACCGTGACAATTTTTACGAGCGTTCGTCGGTTTAACAATGCGGTAAAATTTATGGGCCAATAACCAGTGGAATGACAGATTATTTAGAGGCCTTCTATCCAATCGAAAGTCACTTGACTTCCTTTCCACATTCGCCATTTAAGCGAGAGAATGCCTGACCGAAGTGTTACTTGATGAATTTCAGCTGGGATGAAATATGGTAAGAGCAAAAGCGCAATGCGGGGGCACTTTACACCGGCACCGCCCCCATTCGATTTTGATAAATTGCGATCAGTTTGCTTTTAATTGATTCGCCTATCTCGTAGATAACTATTTCTGTTACATGTCACGTAGGTATTTACGGAATCCAGAGGGATAAGAATACCAGAAATAGATCGTGTATGCGGGATATCGTAAATTTATATTTTTGCAGACAAGTCCAATTAAAGGAGCGTTTCACCGTGGAGAATTGATTTTTTCTTGACATTTTCTGAAATTACAGGTTCTTGATACTTGATAGGTGTTTTACTCCTGACACGTTATCTCGAGATTTAATTGAATGATTAACTCTGAATCCGTATATTATCGTATAAATCAGAGTAATAGGGAAATGATTCTCTTTGAAAAACTCTACATTTAAAAACGTCATCACGTTTCTTCAGTATTTGATATTTCTTTCTCGTTCTAATTCACGTTATTATCGTAACATATATAACTAATCTCCATGATTTTTCTCAAATTTAAATAAGTAGAACAAAATCAACATACATTTGATTCAACATACATATTTTATTATTCAAAATCACATTCTTCTTACGTCTTAATAAATCAGTTAATTTAAATCGTCGTGAATATTCCTGAAACACGGACAAAGAAATATGAGTAAAATCGATACGAAAAATCCCTAAGATTGTAAATTCGAAAATAAGCCAAATAATCTAAAACGCTACACAATCTAAAGGGGGCGTGGTAAACTAGAACGTCCCCTTAAAACCTCAGCAAACACACTTCCGCTTTCCTCGACTATGTAACACAAGAGAGCGCGGTTAATTACTCTTTCGACAGAACATTGCGATCTTGCAACAGGTTCCTTTTCCTCGATCGAGGTTCCCGTAAAAAAAAGCCATAAATATTCCCAAGGCGGTTATCACCCGGCGAGGCATCGCATGCTCGAAAGAAATCTTTAAAAGGAAACGCACGCTAGTGTCGTGAACTCCCTGTGAATCGTTGATTCAAAAATGGAAGGAACACATTTTCTCTCTCTTTCTCTGGAAACAAGTGTGAAGAAAGCTGATTTGTATCGTGCGACAACCGATGATTTTCCTCGTCTTTCATCGAGAATCTTCGCTTACGTAAAATCTGATGAAATCGTTACGCGACATTACGGTTCTGCGTATGGAGAGGATGATTCCATCGACGTGGAAAAGCTTGGGAACGTCGAGCTAGCCGTCGAATAATTACCCGCCCAGATTATGACTGATTAAACGAGCGTGAGCGCGTTGATTCCTCAATCGGTTTTCTGTATCGAAAACAAGGTGAACACGTCGCGGACACGTCATCGCCTCGCGATTTCTTTCTTGATGTCTGGCACCAATGTCAAGGTGATTAATTGTTGCTCTGTTATGAGAATTCCGGTTTACGTGAATAATTTTCCGATATATGTATGTATGTTGGATTGATGGGAAAATAATATTCGTCTTTGACGAGTCTTTGACGTATAATATTATTTCATTAAGACGATGTTCTGTGTTATGTAACCTACAATAATTGATTTTTGTCTGAAGTTACAAGTCGATGTATATCGATCACTTTACTAATATTTGTTGCAGCCTCAAGGAAGTGATAAAAACATATATTTAATTCCAGAATCAAATGAAAAGATAGTTTTAATTTGGAATTGGTAAACGACGTGTTAAATTTTTAAATTGCTGTTCTATAAAAGGCATGAAAAATCATTTGTTAATGAAAAAAATCATTTGATTTTAGAGAAAACGAGTCGGAATATTTCTCCTGTTATAATTTTGTTACATCAAAATATTGTGAAATCACGTACTGAATTTTGAAACTTACAAAACTAGCAATAACTTTAACTTAAAAAATTGCAAATTTTGCGTTACTGCAGCAAACGAGCGACACGTTTTCCCACTTATGATTTTAATTTTTACATACAAGAAACATACATTATTTCCGCACTAATCTAGTACTTCAAATTCTAAAGCGAGTTATTGAAAACATAGGTTATATCGAATACTTCAGTCTAACGTAGTCTCACAAGACGTTACGTTGATTTACGTCGAGAATTGCATCACGCCACGTTGGATTTTCTTGTCACAACTTTCAACGGGGTTGATTGAAGCGAAGAGAGAGAGAAAGACAGTTTAATGATATACTCTCATAAGCTGCGAGCCGTTGATTGGCACCAATTCTAATTAGCGATTGCCGTCTGGATGAATACGTTTGCTATAATTATCGCGTCAGAACAAAAAGTGTTGGGAAACATTTGTCAAGTCGTTTCTCAAATACCGACGCAAATCCTCATCCTTCTCACGTAAAAAGTGCAAAATCCTCTGTAATCTAATTTTTTGTGAATACGAAGCAACCTGTATAATTTGAGAACAACAAATAACAACCTCTAGATATAGCAATGATTTTATAATTTTCAATTTTATTCTAAAGAAAGAGCATTTGTTCTAGCTATGAGATAAGATGACAGTCTCTTTGGTTACAAAGAAAAATTGCATATTTTAACTAAGAATGAAATCAGACTCAAAAAGTATTCGTATACATCGGTATGTGAAACTTTACTATATATAATGTGCATACGCTTACACTGTAAAATCTTAAACAAAAATTAACCAAGAAACATCATCGACGGAATACCTGAATTCCACTCTTATCTTTCTGCACGCTCTCCTTCCTTATATAAAATTCATATCCATATATACGTCATATCAAAATGACAAGCTTTTCTTTCTTCTGAGCGTGTAATCTAATTTCTATGATTCTTAAAATTCAAATTAATCAAGTACGTGTAACTAATTGCAAATAAGAATATCATTCGTGAAACGTTTGAATTTTATTTTCAGTTCCCTTCAAATTTATCATTCCATGAAAAGTATACATGAAAAATGTAAAAATATTGTCTCAAAGCGACAAAATTGTACAGATCTCTTTTCTGGCTACGCAATCTAATTTTTACGATTCTTAAAACTCAAATTAGCCAAGTACAAATACGAAGTACAAGTAACCGATTATAAATAAGAACGTCATTGAGGAACGCCTAAATTCTACCCTTATTTTCCTCTAACCTCACTTTTCTCACGTGCAATCTATAAAAACGTCATCTCGAAGCGACCGCTTCACCAGACTTCTTTTCTGGCTGGGTAATCTAATTTTCACGACTTTTGAACAGTCAAATTAACCAAGTATGCTTTCAAGGCAAGAAGAACGACATTGAAGGAACGCCTGAAACGTGGAAGAGAGCGACTTAAAGGAATTTCTCGGTTGGAGAAGTCACGCGCGGTTCGATGGTAGGTACTTACGGAGGCACGAGGTCGCCCACAAACCGCGGCACACATGTTCGCGCACCGTGACGATAGATCACGCCGCAGTGATATCTAAGGCAACGCGCGTCGATGATCACGAGGAGAACAGCACGTATGTACATACGACGTACGACGGCTACTCGAACGAGCTCGGGGACGGTGTAATTTATGCATTTACGTTCGTTGCGAAATAATCGTAAACATATTGCACATTTGTCGGGGTGAAGCGGCGAAATGCGGAGAAAAGTAGCGGAGAACGCGTGCGCCGTATTTTCCACGCGTGAATTAATGGGCGTTTACTTAATGAATCGGCTACCTGAAGGGTGGTATTATTGGTATGTTTTTCAGTGTATACTCCAGAAATATTTTCGTAGGTGTGCTTTGCCCGCATAATCTCGCGATTCGTTTCGCATTTTTCGTATGGAATTCGAAATGTGGTTAGTCTTCGAAATCAAAATTTCATTTCGAAAGCAGTGAATCTCTTGAAGAAAAATTCTTCTTTTAATATTAAAAATTGTTATTAAGCAATACGATGATATTTAAATAAATAAGCAATGGCGGTTAAATTTGAAAAAAAAGAACAGGTTAAACATGAATCTCGTCAAATTAAAATATAGTCTCGTTTATCATAAAGTCGCACACTTCAATAGATTGAAAGAAGATTCGAAATTTCGCCACGAGATGTCAAAAATCAAAATATTAATTTCCCTTCAAACCCTTTCTCTATGGTCGTGTAACGAATATCATACGAAGTGTAACATTTATCGAACAAAATATCCAAAACCTAACGCCCTGGAAATTACAGATAACATTTACACAAGAATTTTACACTTTCTTCGATGAAGAAAGTAAAGAGGAGTACACGGATGTTAAGTGCCGACGAGAGCAAACATGAAAATGTATATAGAACTGCCTCAAAAGATCGCGGTCACCCATCTCTCTACGAACCGTGTAGACTTCAAACTTTCAAGATCGAAAGTGAACTCTCGATTTTTGCGCGTAGGTACTACCGCCGCTATATTTTTTTACGCGCAACATACACTTTTGTACAAATCACCTTGTACAAGTGTACCAATCAATATACAACCAATTATACAATTTCTCTCCAATTCCCGAAGCAATGGATTTATCAATCTGCGGATATTTCCAGGAAGAATTTCAGCTTCCTTTCTACTCAATGATCAATGAAAGAGCGAGTCGACCTGTGTTCCATTATTTTCCCTGTAATCTGTTGGAAAACGCCTGCGGGCTACGAGTTTCGCTCGTTCTCCGATAGCTCACGCCTTACGTAACGACGGCGCGATTCATCGGAAACGGCACTCGAAAGTGTCGAGCACGATTTGTTCTTGTGTTGCCTGATCGATAAACATCAATGTCGATCTGACACGGCGTACCATTAAACCGATGTTAACGCATGCGCTCTCCGATATCTTTAACGTGTACTTGCATGTCGAATCAAATTACTGTGACAAAATGATCGTACATTATCCAAATTGACCAATTGACCATTACACAAAATCCACTTCTTTTTTTTTTTTAATTGAGAGAATTTATCGGGAATTTTTACGCATTTGTAGGAAATTTCAATGTGCAAAATTACACAGAATGGACATAATATGACAAAATATATAGTTTCTATAATATTTGGTATAGAAAACAATTCTGTTTCTACAGGCACGTTTTAAATAATATAAATTTTCACGAAAATTCTCGAAGATAAAATATAGAGATAAAAAGTGAATAAATTATGTTCACGAAGAACTTATATTGATTAAAATCATAAAACCAGCAATTTCTGTGTATTTTAATAAAGTTCATGCGTTACTATCATCAATCAAACCGTCCAGCCATTTGCTCAACAATAATGCGTTTATCATACACTTATAGATCTTTTTTCAGAAAGTTCCCCCAGTTTACTCTGCTGCTACAAGAAATTTCACGGCCATCGGCAATAGATATCGAATCAAACGAAAGGCGAAAGCATCGATGCTCTCGAGAGGCGGGAGAAATCTGGCCTCTTGTCAAAACGATAATCTCCCGATTGTTACATCTACAAACGAACTGCATCGCAAGTTTCTCTGCGTGTCAGGTGACGTATGTACGCGAGATGCGTACGAGCCTCGAGTCTCGAGTGCGTAATGCTTTGGATCCATTAGTACAGATCGCGAAACGTTTAACCACGCGTTCAGGCGAGCATTTCCGCGTTTAATATCCAGAGAAACGATTTGTTTCCTCTCTTTCCAGCCGTTTCTTTTCCCTACGATTTTTGTATCGTTAATGACGATGCCATTCGGACGCATCTGTGGAAGCCGGATGCGTTCGTTGCGCAACACGGAGAAACGTACGTACGTATGTACTTCGTCTGTACGCGAAACGAAAGTATCCACTAAAGTATCTAAAGTATAGAGGAGTTTTCCGCCGTTTTCTGCCGGACAGAGAACGCGCTCTCCTCCAGCAATTACTCGTTTCAGCTCGTTTGGTAGACGGTTCAGTTCTAATATAGAGGATCGTTGGAACGATCGCTTCGGGAAATACTCGCGCGAAATTGACTCGTTACACGTTAGGTAAATTAGGCGTGTCGCGAAAATTGTGTCTGGCGTTTCTGGCATTAGCAATGAAATTTCTCTTCCTTGTCCTTTCCCTTTCTTAATCGCTTGCTACGTGCTACGTGCTGAGTGCTACCCTCAGGATCTTATCGTGTCAGTTACAAATAATAACATGGATGTATTTGTTAGATATTTATGCATTTGTGAAAAATTTAAGAACAAAAATATTTGTTACAGTATAACCAATAACAACGAAATATCGTTAGTATTTCTCGAATTTTTAAGCCCGATATCTAAAGTTCAGTAAAATGGGAAAGAAGAGGCAATAGTAGTACAAGTTTCAAGTTGTTATAAAGGAGAGACTTCAATCTTTGAGGTATGGTAAGTTTAATCTTACTTGAAACTTTTCCAATTTTCTTAGAAATATTTGAAATGTTAAAATTTTCGAGAAAATAGTATCCTTACTTTTCCATCCGTAACATAAAAACATCATTCAAAAAAAAAATTCTAAAATGAGACCAAGTGGAGTGTAATAATTTTTTTTAACAGAGTTATAACAATTTAAAATGTCAACAATTTCCTATCATTATTCGATTCGAATTTCATTATTTTAATGATATTTATAAAAATCTTAATTCACACAAACATCCGCAAACTCATTATTATCAATATCTCGTGAAAAGAGACGTTCTGTTCTTCCAAGTTTGTACCATATGCACGATGTGGCTCGACAATTTTAATTTCACACGTCGTTGTAAAGTAAACCGAGGTTTGTTCTCCCGCGACAAAGCACAAAAGTCAAACGGTTCATTTGCGCGAGCGTCTTTTGTCACCGTACAGCTGGAATGCACCTAACTCACATGCACACCCGACTGCGCTCGAGATATCTATTGCTGCAACACGCCCACATCGTGCCTGTGCAAAACGTTATCTTCCCGCTTTTACTTTTCTGTCACGTGCTGCTCGGATATTACACAGCCATCGTAAACCCCTTGTTTTCTCGTAAAACCATTCTTTTTTTTTTTTTTTTTTTTTCTCCCTCCACGTTAGTACCTCGAAACGATCAGAAAATTGAAACGAACGGTAATTATACGATGCAAGGGAAATTTCGCTGCAAGTCGTTCCTTAATTGCCCACGAAAACAAAGCTTCTATTGTATCGCGATTTTTAGAAAGGATTTTCAAAGATTACGTCAGAGAAACAGTTGATTTTAAATGGGGAATTGAACGTGTTACAAGGTACGCGCGCTGCAGTTCAGCTGCGATTTTCGCAGCAAACCAAAACGACGAGGGAAAAGCCTAACTTTTATAATTCAATTGAGTCAATTGATTCGCGCGAACAAGCTCTGTGTTTCTACGATATTTCCGTGCCGTGCGTTACAAAAGCCAGGTTTACTACGCAGGTACTTAATTTCGACATCGAGGACGATATGATGCACGCCCGAGAAAACGCAATGCGTTCGTTGCACCGTAGCCACCAATGCTTGCGCAACGTCTGTTCGCCTGAAGTTCGTCGTCGAAACAATCTTGCGTGTCATGGAAATTCCCATCGTCGAAATTTTGAT
Organism: Frieseomelitta varia; assembly: GCF_011392965.1. NCBI lineage: Eukaryota > Metazoa > Arthropoda > Insecta > Hymenoptera > Apidae > Frieseomelitta > Frieseomelitta varia. Next base: position 300,649 of record NW_025110249.1, read on the forward strand.
AGAAAGGTCATTTCTGGTCGAGGAAAGTGACGTTTTCTTATCCGGTTATTTCATTTTCCCCGTATCAAATCTTACTTTTCAATTAAATGAAATGTCACATACTTGGAATTAATTAATTATCACAATACGTCGTCTCTAGATCTTTATGCAAATTTGTAATTTTGAATATATAGAAATATACAGAAAACACTGCACTTTAATATATTTTATATCACGTGCATTCCGTGCAATTTTGCATGAAAATCTTCAGACCATTCATAACATAAAAATACAATGGTGTCCAAATATAATACGTTTCGACAACGACTGTAAATTACTCCGAGGAACGCTATTGTCAATGCACGAGGCAAAAAATTCATCGCCATGGTTTCGTGAAACGAGACGAAAGACGAAAGAAATAGGAAACATCGTGTCGACTCCGTTTCCTGTGGAACGCGAACCGAGAGTCTTTCAGAAAGGTGGCGACGAAAGGTGCAATTGCGCAACGTGCGCCGCGATAATCGAGGTCGACTGTTCAGAAAATTCGACGGAATGCGTTCTCCGCGAGAGCGAGAACGACACACCACCGGAACAAGGAGAAACCTTCTATCGGCTGTTCGCAGCCAACGAAAAAGGGAGAAAATCCAAGAGTTTGCATAAATTCGCTCCGTATATTCCCGAGGGAAATTGTATAATGCCCACGTTACAGTTTCACAGGGTATCGGAAATATGTGCGCCCATCTCCTAGACAAAGAGCCATTGTGATCTTTCGAAGCATTGTTTGACAAGCAGACACTTCAGAAGAAATATGCAGATCATCTCTGGATGATACGGAAGAGTCTTTGTATCAGATTTTAGATGATATTCTTGATATCAAATTATATGTTCCTTGATCTTGCAATATTACGATATTTACAATAAAATATGAGGAACTAAAACCCTCGATGGCTGATAAATCCTCCACTACTCATGAAAATAGGTGAACATTTACATGTATATGAAGAATGTTGAAGTTTCATTATCGCTGTCGCGATTGGTCACGATATCGTGGTTTGTCTAGTTTGATAAAAATCTAAAAAAATATATATATATATAGAAACTGCATGTACCAATCGTCTATTATACTAATAAGCCTCGATATTCAATGAAATTAACTTTTAATATTTATGTTTTAGATACAACAATATAGGTACTTAAACTGCAATTTTGTAGATATTGGTGTTTTATTCAATTTATGTATGTTTAGGAAAATATAAAATTGTAACTTGTATACAATTTTATATTTTATATTTTATATTTTATACTTTATATTTTATTTTATACACACTTTTCCAAAATTGTGGTTCCAAGTTTCACTGACGTAATTTCATAACTGTCTCATTAATCTCATTAACGGAATTTCAGAATATATGTTACGTAATACGTACAATAGTGATATAAAGTTTCTCGTAACGAGTGTTCAAATGCCTTTACGTAGCAGTGTATGTTACGACAGTGGAGTCGTTCTAATTCAGGGGCTCCTATAAATTTGAACGATCGAGTGAAAGCGAGCATCCCCGATTTCATCCTGCGTGTGTCGTTCGTACAATCCTTCGCGTTCGGTTTCATACTTGGCGGCGGGCCAATTATTGCGCGAAACAACGGCCAAAGGTGTTGGACGACGAACGTCTTCGTAATTAGAAAGCGGGTCGAATTTCTATCCCGAAGAACCTCTACGCTCTCAAATCTTTCAAAATTTAGTCGAGACGGTGCAAGATAGAGTTATTTGAATCGCTGCGATATATTTTTTTCGAGCCAAGCAATTTGTTTTCTTCAAAACTGAGACTCATTCAAAATTGAGAACCAACGTTCCATTGATACAACATTTCATTTCGGTCAACTCTTTTCAATCAATTTATATTATCAAATTCTTTGTAATACTAACTGGCTAATGAAAGTAAATTCCGTCATTACCTAGACTCTGCAATTTTACGAAACTTGAACAAATTGAAGTACTTGGAATATTAAGATAAATTATTGCTTGGTCCTTAACGAGTTAAGATGTCGAAGCCTAGATTGCTCAAATAATCTTGCCTTACTTTCTACTTCAAATCTAGCCTTGCAGTTCTCTAATCAGATATCTCGGATATCTTTAATATATATTACACGATCCAATTTGTAACGCCAACTTTCCTTTCGTATCGATGTTATTTTATCTTATCGAGAGACCTATCGAGTCGCTCAACTCTGAAGCAGTCTAGTATTCAGCAACGTTTATCTATCTCTGCTTTCGTTCAACGCGAGAGGATCCGCCGACTATCGGTGGTTGATGCGATCCTCGTTTAGATTCTGTTCGATGCATGACAATTGTTACGTCAATGATAGCTCGAAGGCAACGCGTGAAAAAAGTAAATCAGTTCTCGAGAAACGAAAAAACGAGATACGATACACTTCCGATTTCGCACGCGGTTACGGTTCAACAGCCTAGACATCAAGGGGGAAAAAAACCATTGAGAAACGTTTCTCCATCGGTTCACCTTTCCAAAGCGTGAAAATCGCCACCGTTCACTAGGGGGGATTTTAAAAAAAATAAAAGACCAGCAGACCAGCAGATCGCTCTTCTCTCCTTTCCAATCCGTTCCCCGGACCACTTTCGCCCTGCGTATAACGAGCCGTATCTCCCGACTTATCCAAAAGTTATTTATTCTTCCAGCGTAATTAAGTTCTCGAAAAATTGATTGACAAATGTCAAAAAAGATCGCAAGTTCGCGCTGTAAGTAACAAAGTCTTCTTTGTACACTGTTAATATACTATTGAAAAACTGAAAGTCATTTATTTCTTCGATACAAGATAAAAAAAAAAACTTTCCGTAATGTCGAAACTTTTGCGAAAAGCAATAAAATTTTTGAGCGTAATCTAATCATTTACAATCTAATTATTTTCACACTCCGTGAAAATTATTCATTTTCCCAGTGACAATCGACCATCAAGAAGCTAAGAGTCGAAAAACGTATTCTCATATGTATTAATTAGTGGATTTCACTGGAAATGACGTTTTCTTACATCTCATTACGCGTGGAAAAATTGTATGAAATTGCGATGCCGAAAGGTGTGAAGTGTTCATGAATGTAATCTGATTGATTTACAATCGTCCACAATCAGAGTCGCCAGGAAAAACAAAAGACTAATAAACCGACAAATGAAATCGAGGTTTCGTCCGTGTGACTAATCGACCGCGATTACCGATACCGAGCTACTATCGAGCGGAACGCGATTTATTTCGGCCCATGAATCGTTGCATGTGCAATCGATGGATTTCGTTTGTCGAGTATTAATAGCCGATCATTTATTCGTTGCTGTCTTTTTTTTTTCTTTTTTTTTTTTTGAAATCGCTATTGGAAATAGGTGAGACACGAGAAATGGCGTCGTTCAGTTTGAGGAAGGATTGCGAAATTCTTCCTGTTGAAGAGAAGTTGTGCTCGTTCGCGCAACCTGTTCCTCGTTAATCTCACGCGGACGGTGTGACCAATATTTCTTGTCCACTCGAAGATGATCTATGGAGCCTTTTCGTCACACCTTTTCCAATGTGTTTCTACTTTCTCGAGCGATCGACCGTCGTGTAAGTACATTGCTTTATGATAATGAAGAAATATTGTCACGATCGAATATCAGAGAAGAAAAACTGTCGTCTCGAATTCCTAGGTAACAATGCTTTCTGTCGCAATGTATCTAAAATCAATCCGCGAGATACCATAATTATGTGTCTACTTCACGCACCAGATCCTCCGAAACTGATGGAAAATATTCGCATATCAAATCACCGTTCAAATACAATCTCCAAGCACTTTCGACACGCGTGTAAAAAGAGAAATATATACTAGAACGAGAAAGAGAGAACCTCGTGCACTCATTTCAGTTTCTTTCACGATTCTCCAACGTCTCTAATGCCCCTGGAAACGTCAGTGTCGCTGTCGATTACTCGCCGGCTCGTTTAGAAAGTGAGAACGCGCACCTACGACCGAGTGTGAAGAGGGTAATCGATCCACCGCGATCGAGGGAACCGATCTCGCGTCGTTAATGCGTCCAGTGGTTTCCTAATGAAAACGAACTCCACACATGCATATATAATTTTGAGCAACTTGAAATTACTATACAACCAGAAGACGTTTTCAACCATTTTCGCGTTGCCATGTATAACACGTACGCTGCAATAACCTAGTCCTCGTCCCAGTCCGACTCGAAAAATCCGAGTATCGGGACCTTGGGACATTTATGCCGCGAATCGAAAAGATTCAGAGAGTCAAGTGTCGCGACACTCCTTTTTTCCCTCGTTAGTTGCTCGCCAAGTAGGAATTAACATCGCGCCGTTTCGCAAGGCGCTATCGAATCCCGGTCGCGTGACCAGAATCGGCGGTCGTTTTCATTTTAGCGGTAGTGGTTAGCAGCGTTTTTCGTGCGTGACTTCGTTGAGCCCAGACTTTTATTTCATTGGAAAAAAGCGTGCAATAAAAAAAAAAAATCAAACGGAAGTGGGGTCTGATTTGAATTTTCGAGCGCACCTTCGAGCTGATTTTCGCGGAAGGCTGGAACGAATTACCCTTGTCGTTCCGATCTGATTCCACATTTCTTTTTATCGATCTTCTCGTCGACGATATTATTCATCACGTTGCGCAACTATCGATGAAATCTAAGATTTTAACCGCAAAGTGTAGCCTTGGAACGAACGATTGTTGGAATATTTCTTCCTAATGTTCCCGAGTTTCATAGTCCGTGAATTTTCTGTTAAATCAATTGACGATTTTCTTTTATCAAGTTTCTAGAAAATTTAAATCGATCATCGTCTGATATCAACAAGCTACCAACGCATATTTGTTACGCAACCCGGCGGAGCAACCCGACAGAGAAACAGACGCGTTAGTTGAGACGCAAACGATACGACAGCCCGGGGCAAGGACGTGGACCTGTCTCGCCGACGGCTACGATGATCTTGTGAATGAACTCGAGTTGAGTTTACGGATTTTCTTCGCTCGGGGAACGTTCGTTCAACTTCCCTCTATTTATCAGTTTCGACGAACGAAACGATCTGTTAATTAACCGGGTGCAATCCACTTGCGTGAGATCGTTCATTACTTTCTCTTCGAATAGGTGAGTGACGAAAGCGACGAGGATGAAAGGTTTGGAAAGTATCCGGATAGATGGAGAACGAATCTCTCGTCTTTTGAATAAATTTACAGCCTACTTTCGGAATATGTAACTCGACGATATGATCGTCCAAGGTAACGAGCATACTCGATCGCAATGAAATTATTACGGCTGCGAATCGTTCAGGATGTTATTAAGTCGTTCAACTGGCCTCAATTGGGATAATGCCGCGATTTCTTCTGGATGTTTTAATTATACGAAGGTGAGAGATGAGCATGACGATAGTCAGGCTTGCGATACCGAGAATCGTGTAGTTCACGATACGAGCCACGGTTCCAGAAAGGAGGATATAGAAAGTTCGGCCACAATAAGCGAATCTCGTGGTTTGCATGCTTTTACCCGATCACGACGAGGAGTGTCGGGATGGCTTCCCGCTCTCTCGGTTTTCTAATAACCGATCTTGCCTTCGGCTAAGCAGTCGAAACGATAACGAACGATTTAAAATTAACTCCCCGATACGGAGATGCGATTTCTACGCGACCGATGAATCGAAATCGCGTTGGACAATCGTAGAAAGTTTGCGCGTGAAAGGCCCGTGAAAATGCTGAGCCACTTATGATCGACTAATATTTATGAAAAGCTGACACAAAAACAATATACCAAAATTTTCTTCCAACGCAAAACGAGCACAAAACGACAGTTCAAACGTAAAACGATGATAAATGTATGTTCTCACTCGCAACACCGTCATCCTGCGTGAACCTCTCCTGCGTCGTTCTTCGATCCGTCCGACTACCGTGCTCGATGGTATCCAGCCAAACACCTCATTTCCCCGGGGATCGGAAAGGGAACCGGATCACGACTCGTGTCTGCTGATCGAACGAGACATGTGCCAAATTGTGACACAACCACAAGAACTTCTGTACCCGGCCGAGAGAGAGAGAGAGACAATGATCGATCGAACGAGTACAGGGAGCGCGAGTTACTTCACTATAAAAGCGCGCGGTCTAGTCCCGCGAAAGTCTCTCCCACCGAATACACCGCCCCCTCCAATTAATCGCGGCCTACGGACCAACTACCGAGGAAAACTTCCCTTCCCCCATTACCACGAATCTCTTCCGTTGCGTGCAAGTGCGCGCTTCTTTTCCTCCTTTTCTCTCTCTCTTTGAAACTTGCGCTTGTTACGGATGCGAGTGTTACTTACGATTCTCATGGCTCTTCGATTCCGTCCAGCGGAAGAACAGTCGTGCTCGAAGCAGTCGCGTGACGACTGACCGGTCGCCAAGTATTTACGCTACTCGCTAGACGAGCCAGAAAGTAACTATGGTCTCGAGTCTGTGTTACAGGCACTCTGGGCAATGTTCACCAGCTTCCACTGGAGGGTACCGTCCGTTGCTCGATAGCTGGAAGGGAGCAGCTACGATAGTTTCAAAGCCCTCCTTCTATCTGATCGGAAGGTCGGTAAAGCTAGACTCCTCGAGCAAAACGTCGCCGATAAAAGGTGGATCGTAGGTGTGTATACCGCGCGCTTGCCGTACCGGGAACGTTTGACGCGAAGTGGGGGCTGTTCCTGGGACTTATATGTCGCCGTTGGAGGCCACCATGCCTCTTTAATCCCTGCCCCCCTTGGGTCCGAGCCCCTCTAAACGGGCCCTTGACGATGGTCAAGGTGGCCCCCGCCTCACGGGGACAATCCGCGCGACCGATCGCCACCACTGGCCATTGTTTCGGGGAGAAACGTGTCGCCACGTGTCTCTTCGATTCTACCTCTCGCGCGTGCATGCCTGCTTCTTGTATTATCTCTGGCATCGGTTGGAGGACTTTCGCGTCGATTGCTTGTAGTCTTTGGCAAGTTTTGACCGGTTTTGCAAGTCGATGCAATGCTTACGGGTCATGATCTTTCTTGTCATTTATACAGTTGATTATTAGTCTAGTTCGACTGTTATTTGCTCCTTAATCTCTTTAACAATCTAACCTAAGAATTATGTATTTCGTCTCTAGTCACAAGCCAGGGAAATGCAAAGATTTATCACTTAAATCAAGTCACAAGTTCACTTTGAACCCTGTACACGAGATATATTTCGTCCCCGAAATATATTTCAACGCATGCTAGTGCGAACGTTGAAAAGATCTAGAACAATTGATTTGTGTTACTCTACTGTGTAACACAATGGATAATGTTGTACTTCCTAGAGATATTAAATATTGTGAATCATCGTAGAAAAAAAAAACTATCGTTCTTCGTTTTTCTCGCAACACGACATCAGTTCTTTTTATAATTTCATTGATTCCATCCAATTATCAAATAAATCTTCGTTAGTATATTCATCCGTGTAATTGATTCCACGTGCCACCGAGCACGTCCAGCTTAGAAGAAAAAAAAAAGTCGACTGAAACGTCTTCGAGCCTCGAGGGAAGACGATTACCATTGCAAAATCAAATTACCGCCGATTACCCACGCGATCTCAATTAAACCGTCACCCGGGACATATCCCGATGACGCTTCGCGTATGATTACAGCGTCGCGATCGGAATCCGGATCTGTGCGCGTGTTTAATGACGTCACGCGTCGCTACAAGAACCGCATGCTCTCGCCTGCGACGAGATTTTAATCGCCATCGACGTTGTTCCGGCCGAAATTAAAACGAAATCACGGTGGAGAAAAGAAAAAAAAAAAAAACGCGCGTCTGCATTCAAAACGGCGTTCTCTCGGTCTAGACGGACCGATTTATCGCGACATCGTTCTTCTTCAACGTGGTTCGTCATCGACCCTAAAAAAAAAAAAGACCGAGAGATTCACGCTGACGCGACGATCCGTGCGATAAAAGTGGAGAATAGTAGAGGCCTCTTCAATGGGATATCTGTCTTTCTTTCCTTTTTCTTTCTTTTTCTCTTCCCTCGGTAGCGTCTGGGATTTGGCAGAATATTCTAAGAAAAATGTTGTTTTGGCTCATCTCGAGAGAGGCCGTCCCTCAGCCGTTACATTATGGAGAATCTTTCGGACGTTGCTGAATAAGTGACAAGAAGATGAATAACGTTTAAGTCTATGGTCGAGTTATATAATGTTATTGTCTAGAAATATTCCAATACTTTCGTAGATTTTTTGCAAATTTTTATCACAACGTACAATTAATAGTTATAATGGCTATCTTCTGAAGTTACCAGACTATAAATTTCAATTATTGTCTATATAAAAACCTCAAGTACGCGATCACTCGAATTTACATACAAGAATCTGCTTCTCTGTCTGACTCACACTTTAGAAATTCCGCGGTCTGAAGATGAAACTTTTTAACCCTTATGTACGTTCCGACGTTACTCTACAGTTCCACTTATGTAAAAATACAGTCATACGGTAGATATGCACACAGCCTGACTAGAACTTCTAAGCAATTATTAATTCTTCCAACTTCTTTGAAGTATACTACAAAATGGTGCCAGCAGTCAGAGACATCATATTTAATTACATAAAGAGGAAGTTTCTTAGCATTCATGCGTTACCGGCATTATTTATTTCTTAACAATTGTTTCGTGCGTTTAATGCGAGTAAGGTAAACAGATAGATACAAAAACGATACGAATTATTTGAATTTCATGTTTCCTAGAACTATTATCCACGATCTTTGAGAATTACGTTGTTTGTCCTACATGATTTTATTACAAAGACTTCTTACTACACGTATTTCATTATAAAGAGTCAGTTCTCTTTGTATTTCATATTTCTGTCGTGTAGTAACTTTTTAAAAAACCTTAAATATAGCAACTTTTTAAGTAAAAACTATTCTAAATGATCTACGTGTACTCGAATATATTTTGAAACCTTACACTGTCAAATTCAGGAAATTATTTGACCAACAAAACTCTTTAATTCATAAAAATCTGTCAAAGAATTGCATCAATTGCATCGAAACTACACAATAATCTGAATACTAAAAGCGTTCTCTCGGAAAAGATCGTAGACAGAGATCGTCCCTCAGCATTTTCGACGACCTTCGTTTTTATTAAACAAACGAATAACACGAAGAAAGAGATAATTATCCTGGAGAGTCTGGTCGAAAGGTTCCCAGAAGTTCGCATAATTTCCGGCGATGAATCTCGGGCGGAGAATAAATCGGTGTCATCCGCGGGCGATTATCCGCCGCCTCGTGTCCCGAGGATTCCGCAAGAAGTCATTTTGCTTCTTTCCTGCGTGCAACAACGCGTTTCGAAGCAAGGCCGAGCATCTGCATGCGTGCATCAGGGAGCGGAGATTCAATCATCACTCGTCGGATTCAAGGGAATCCGATCATCACGCTTTTGGCGATGGCGAGGCCGCCTTTCGAGAATATATTCGATTCGATCGTCCCTTCACTCCGCGGGAAGAGACGTTAATTTGCAAAAAGCAGGAAAACGTAGCAAGTGGGACAAGGTTTTTCACTTGTACCGATTTACCGAGGGGGCATGCTGAAAGAAACAGCGGATCGTAATAGGCAGGGTTGTATCATTATCCTGGCTATAGTGCTGGATATTAAACCGTAATTCTTACTGGCGCAGGAATATCTCTCGAAATAATGGCTGAGATTTTTTTCTAACAGATGTTATCTAACGGAAGAATTACGTCTTTCCTGTCGTATCTAGAAATGATCAACTTGATCTTTTAGAAACTAAATAACAGTCATTTATTAACAGCTCGTTATTAGAGATTTCGTGTCATTTTGGCTGATGTTTCGCGAGAAAGGGTTAACAGAGATGCTACGCGCAGACAGCCACGCGGATAGTTTCTTAACCTTCGTCAAAAATGGAACCGTTGACCTTAACCCGGTAATTAGCGAGCTTTGAGCCGGAGCAAGGAAACGGCCATTGCTTTTTCCAATACCATTGGTGGTAGTGGAAGAAGGTTAATCGTTGAGTGATCAACCAGCCAGGATCTCCTAAAATTGGTTCACCTCTCGAGGTCAAGCAACGCTTTCTCGCGTTTCTTTCCGATCATCGATCCCCAAAAAGTCTCAACCGAAGGTTCGAATTATCTCGCAACGAAAGTTTGCCAGTCGCGGTGACTAATCTTCCAGAAAACGAGACAAAAAAAAGGTCGAATATTTCTTTTCGCATAATCTATTTTGCAGTCTAAATCTATGTTGTCTCGTACTGCGAGACTGTGTTGGAATCTCGTAACTTCGAAGGAAACGGTTTGTTATTACATTCGTCAGGAATCTAGATCAACCGAGGAGTCACGTGAGCAATTTAATCTCGAACCTGTTTCCCTGCATGCAATTGCACGCATACCGTTCGCTCTTTTCACGATGCACACTTTTCGTTATTTGCTACGCTCCATCAATTCGCAAACTTGTTTTCAGTTAAATGAAACGATCAAGCGGCCGAATTTTCCTCTACCGTCGTCAGATGAAATTACTCTCAAACTCTCAACGACATGTATAATATACCGATTTTACGATCGTAAAACAGAAGATTTACGGACGATCGATTATCATTAAAAATAAATAGCCCGCCGAGTCTTTTCATTACGGTTAATGAATATCGTTTTCAATCTTCTTGAGACCGTTATGCCGCAAGTATGCGACTCAAGTGCAATTACCGGTTACACGATCCAAAATGATCGACTTGTTCTGACTACGTGTTACACCATGTAATATCACGGCAAAATTGAAAGCCGATTGTGGAAGAAATTACGCGCGCCACGTTCAAGCTCTCGACATTTTCCACGAACGACACGTGCCACATTATTCAAAAGGTATAATCAAAAGTGTATTACGCGATTCATTGAATAGCGTAGCGTGTAATCAGCACGATTATGTTATTTTCGTCGGTCAATATCATTAGTGAGGCGTTGTAATCGTTCGATCTAGAGGCAACGGACCTTGACAGATTTTAAATAGCTGCCGTCCTTCGTTGCATTTCGATAGTTGATCTCGTTTCCAGTTATTAAACTGGCTTATTCAATCGTACGGAGAACGGGCAGTGACCGGAAGGAGAGAAAAATTCTGAAGAATGAAAAAAAAATTTTAAAAACGAAGGTTAACGATGGACTGTGCAATTATGAGAAACGTATCATCGTAAAATTGGAAAAATTAATCGTATAAGCAGTCGCTAAGGATCTTCATGAAAGTCTAACGAAGGTTTAGTCATTGGACAAACGAGAAAAACCAGCTGACAACGCGACGTTACGACGATGATTCCGTGGCCTTAATTAATGCCCCGCCGATGCTCAATCTAATGGACTCGCCACCACCAACCGACATCATTTACATTGTGTTCAATCATGTTGTAATGGGACATGTTGAAAATGATCAACATCTTTCTCTTCTCGCTTTGTCGCTGCAGCTCTTTGATTTAGAAGACTTCACGATTAATGTAAGAGAAAGAATTCTTTTTTTATTTTAGTAAACACAAAAACATACTTTTAATATTCGAATGAAATTTTTCAATCTAAAATTGACTGAAGAAGGGAAAACGAGAAAACTCGTCGTTTGAATTCCAATTCTAAACTAAGGAACTCTTGTTTTAAGCGATTCAACAAATTAATTAATAGAAATTGCTTTATATTATATTCAAATTTGAAAAATTTATTCAGTAGAAAGTGACTCAAGGGGAGTAAAACGATTGATCAACTCGACCATTTCAACTAACTCAATTAATTTAATTGACACCACCAGCCGACCAAATTAATCGATCTCGTATAATTAACCTCTTTATTTATAATTCAGTCCGAAGCTGTCGTGACAAATTGAAGCAATTAACCGAAGTCCAGAATAATATTCATAGCACTGATGTTTCAACCACGTGGACGTCCTCGCGACGACGCTATCATTGACCAAATGCTTTTTCCACCGGATTAAATCATCATCGATCGAAGGTACAGAAACGCGAGTCGATTATCGTGTAATTACGGTTAATTGGATCAAGATCTCCGCGAAGCAGACATCATTTGCGTCCGATTGTCACGCGGAAGAGTGATCTAAGATTTCCAGGCCATGCAGAAGGCGAGCAGAAACACCTTGTACTCTGATTTGTATGAAGCAAAACAAGGTGCTCCATTTGTCGCAACTTTAATTGCGGATTTCAAACCTAATTAGTCGAGAATTGGAAATCGGACGATGTCACGCTATTAATCAATCGAAATAGCTAGTCTTTCGAAAGACGCGAAAATGGGACCAGGCAACTCTCAACTCTCTTGCTTCGAATTAAAATTAACTCGTAGGTGGTCCATTCACTGCACGAACGTCCAGATACCAAAAACAGAGGTGTAGAACGGATTCAAGATCGAAAATACAATTGAACCACGATCGGCCATGAACCGCATTGGTTTTCTCGGTCCTTGAATCCGTCAGATTCGTCTCGGTTTAATTTACAGGAACGTTCTTTCGTGTTCCGGGACCGTGACGCGTCACGTTCAGGATTTGCAAGTACCTGAATAAACCTTCCGTGCTAGTTACGAACCGTACGATGATTCAGAGAACGCCAACACCTTCGCGTCAATAAGTGTACTCAAGAATCGTATCATATTTATTTTAATAACTAGTTCAAAAAAATTGCATCGAAGATAAACGCTTCGAGGTTTGAAATGTTCTTCTTCAAAAGTGTAATATTTCTGATAAACCACACGAAGAAATGTATTAGGGGTGCCCATAAGTAATGCCATTTTCTTCAAATTTAACATTGCCATCTAATGACAATAACTTGTTACAACATAATCTGTATTCTAATTAAATACATTGACATTTAGTGTGTTTGTTGTGATTAAATCTGTATTAACTCTTAAATGAAATAAAATTTTGTACAATATCAAAAAACGACTTTACTTGTGAATAATCCTGATATTAACGCGTGAACGAGGCGCGACATTAAGTTCACGAAATTCGTCGAGTTCTCGCATCACTGCCCGGAAGTGATCGTTTCGTGGGCTTCCGTTGCATACGAATTCAGCTCATGGACATTCGATGCGCGTGACGCAGCGAGTAAATTGCCAGTCTGTTACTCGGAAGGCGGTGCAGCCCACCGAAGACGCAATTAGCAATACGAATGTACCTTTTATGAGGTCGCCGCGTCGCCTTCGCGCCACGAGCTCGTTAGTCCATTTTCATTCTCCTTCGTGCCTCTTCCAGGAAAGCTTTCGATCTCCTTCGACATTTTTTTCATTTGCACTACAATGATTTCACTGCGACGAGGGACCTCGTAAATATATTCATCGCTTCCTTCTTTCGAAACGAATAAACTTTATGCGTGATCAAAAATTAAGTAAAAATTATATCTTAATTTTTTTTTAGATCAATTCCTTTCGTCCATTGCAGAAAATCTTTCTCTTATTTTTTTTTTTTTTTTTTTTTAATTGAATAAAAGAATTTATAAGTTAAAAATTAACAAAAAGCAATACTTTGTGAAAGAAGAGAGAAGAGTCATTGAAATTTGATATTAGATTTAGTGGTTATATTTGGATTATTCTAGAGGATTAAGCTCTATTCTTGATGGAATTTTATTATTAGAAGAGGAACGATTTACAGCGTAACAACCTAATTTCCTGCTCGTTAGTCGTACGAAATTACTTGGAGAAGAAGAAGCTGCTACATGAAAATTCTTAAACTAAGTTTAGAATAAGAAGAATATCGTTTAATCATTGAGTTAACTTTTCAACTAATTCTATAGCTACTACATAATTAAACGAAACCTCAAATCTTAAGCAATGATGTCGACTCAGGGCTCGCGGATAAGCAAGCTAGCTAGAAGCTAAACTGAATTAACCTGATTCTCGGCTGTTATACGACCGTGTTTTCATGTCGCGCGAACCACGTGCATTCAGAATAATCCGTTGACTTTCTAAGCAATCGGAATCTCGGTCCATATCCATAATGCAAACGAAGAATCCACGAATGTATTATTACCAATCTTTTCGAAATCTGTAGGAGGTATCAATAAAAAATTATTCGCAAATGTTCGTCAATGGTTTATGGTATGCAAATTGCGAAGCAGGTCGTGAAAAGTTGCGAAAAATAGTGAGAATCAAACAGCCATAAGCGTTATATAAATCTGAGCTCACTTTGGGATGAGAGTTATTTTATACGTATTCAATCATGCGTATATTACATCTCACGTATATTACAAACTTGTCTGTATGTTGTGTAGAAAATTTCATCCGATTACGAACATGTTGTTTCCTCATTACTTTCTTATTGCTTTCTTCTTTTCATTTCAGTATTAGGAAGTACTAATACTTCAATTCATGACTCACTTTAACACGTTTATATTGTTTTCACAATGGAACAGAACTTTCGCAAGGAAGTTATTAAAAGAATTACTAATAGCCGACGACCGAAAACGAAACTAATGTAACTGACGTTTCGTATTGCAAAAACTTCATCGTATTCAACCATTACGGTTGGCGATATAATCTGCTCAAGAAGGAGACCAACGTCGGCTATCAAAAATTTGTGTAACCGCGAATTCCATTAGACATGCGTTCTAGCTTTGATTGCAGCTTTGATTACGAAATACACGCGTAGATTGTTGCAATAAAAGTCTACGGGCCATTACCTGCAATTTCACGTCCCGACAAATGAATACCCTGTCAACGTTAACGAGTTCATGATTTCGTGTAATTTACTGTGGTACGAATGGTAACTGTAATGGATATTTACATGTTTTCATACTGCAGACAATTTGAAACTGGCGAGACAAGCGCGGGTATTTACTTAGCAAGTGTTGGTAAAGCAGATGCCTTTTTTAATTAAAATCACAGATGGTCACAGACGAGGTATATGATGGTACAACAGATATTGCATGCAATGTAAATATAATACAATATCACAGACGTGGTATATGATGAAGTATGTAACGACCTTGTATCTTATGGGATTCGGTATTCCACGCTCTGGAATACCGACATACTAAAAAATCAATGGCTTTTAGCGCACTCTACGCTTAAACAACGGTGAATTGGGGAACTACATCAAGTAAAACGATAAAAGTTGATCAAGTAGTGAACGCGCCAGAAATATGATTTTTGAAATTCATTACAGTGTCCAATTTTCAATACCGAAATGTGAAGCTAGTAACTAACCGAAATCATTCTATTATATATAAAAATAAGAGCTCAATCCATGTTTTACGGTATTACGCTGGTTTTTTTTTCGTATAGTAAATTAAAATTGTCAAGTTATTAATAAAATATTAAAGAACCTATCAATTTTATTAAAAGTTCGATATAATATAAGAGAAATTAAAGAGAAGGAGAAGAACAATCCTCTCATTTCTTCCATCTCTTCCAGAGATATAATCATCATTGTGGAAGAAACAATTAATCCTAGATTTTCTAAAATATTTTTGTGCGAAAAATATACAAATTCGGATGAAATATTTTCCACACGTTTACAAATTAATTATCCATATGTCAAATTTACATATTATTTATTTTTCATTAATCTAATGGATATGTACATCTAACCGAAATCCCAGCCAATCAGCTCGTATTAATTTCCGTATAATTGTATCAGTTATATAAATAATTGTATCAGTTATATAATTAATTACATAATATTACAATTATGTAGTAATTATATATCAAATAATACTAATTACCCAAGTTTCATCACGTGGAAATGCTGCAAATCTAAAACAATAGCCAAAAAGACTACTGAGAAGAAAATCGCGATATAGTAGCCAGAAGAGCTACTAGAAAACAAGCATCTCCTATTCAACAATACAATAACCAGAAGGGCTACTATACAATTATCTACATTACAAACCCGAGCAACAAACTGTATTTTGTTTCGCAACACTAATTCACTAGCATTAACTGAAAAATTTTCAAAATCAAACGCGAAGAGTGCTTCATTATGTTTAAAACTTCCGAAAATAAGTACACAACGCTATTAATCTATGCACTCATGTTTAAAAATGCGCAACACTAATTGCGATGCGTCCACTGCAACCATGCAGGAGATTGCTGATGAATGACCACCTCTGTACAGCTTTTCTAGCTGCATCAGGTGATCCAGGAGCAGAAACAGCCTTCCACAAATCCAGTGGAAGAATTTGGGCATTTTGTAAACGTAACACTACTTCAAGAAACGCGATCATTCATTGTCGCAACACTAACAAGAAAAAAAGTAATTGGAAATCGCGATGAAATAATATCGCAACACTAACTCTAAAATTAAATTCAATGAAAATTATGATGAACAATACAAAATTGTACAAAAGCTACTTTAAATACTCTAAAATTAATTAAAAGCTCTAAAATTTAAAAACTCTAAAACTAATTAAAATGAATTAAAAATTTTAATTAAAAGACAATTACGGTATCGTAATTCGCAACTCTAAAGCAAACACGATTATCACTTCTTCGAAAATTCTAATTCAACCTGTAATCGATCTCTCGCAACACTAACAAGAAAAATCGCGATTTGCCCAAAATGAAGATGAATGAGAAGAAAAAAAAAAAAATACAACTACAAATACTAAAAGAGCATAGTGACAAAGTAGTAACGAGAATGATTTCCCATGCTCTGGAATCATTCAAATGATCCAGAGGATGAGAAGCCATTTGTTGTGACCCTCTTCGTGGCAGTTTGCCGGGCCTCTTCAGCTTTTAGCCTCTTCTTCCTTGGAGCGCAATGCTCGCTGAAACTTACGTCTAGCTCGAGTCTTTCTAATCGCAAATCAAAAAATAACTTACAAAGGTGAAATGAAAAGACGGAAGCTGATACTAATACACATGAACGACCATCGATCATAGTGATCGTTGTCCGTTCGCATGTGCGTGCTCGAGCAATACCTACATAAACGTTCGTTTCGGGACCTACTCGCGACCTATCCGCGACCGCGACCGCGATACTAAATTCGAAAAATCGAAGAGTAAAACCAGAAACAAATAGCATGCTCCATTTGGACCAATTTCACTGTCGATTTTTCAAATTAGATTTCCTGAAACAGGTTGGACACGCGAAAAGGGGACACGAGACCAGAGACTGTGCCAACCTGCCCGGCCCTACCTACTTACAATTAAACACATTCACACCAGAAAGTATGCTACCTATCCTATCCTAACGGATGCCCTATATTTAAAAAATGGCAAAACAGGCACACCAACACATTCACTCCACGATTCTCACACATACCACTCGGGCGCAGAGAACCTAAACTAGAGAGGACGTCCCGGAACACCTCCGACACCCGAGCTTAACACACAACTTTCACACTCTAATTTACGTACCATTTTCCTGAAATCGACTGACAGTGGCTAGCGAACATTGCGTAAAACGTGATTAATACACGTTTATATTTACAGTGAAATATTAATAACTTAGAAAAAATATATGTAATTTCCATAGAAATTACAAGTGCAAGTTAACTTGTGATTATTATATCATATTATATAAATGATAGTATAATTAATAATACAATTATAGTGTATTTAATAAGTATTATTGTAATAAATTCGTATTTCAAATATTTTAAATATTTATAATGAATGGGGCAATAGAAACGACGCAATTCCACATCCTAACCATACACATACATGCGGAAAATACGTCGTGCACGATACGCTAACACACTGTCAGTCGCTGAGAAATTTTTTATAAAATTACAAACTATGGTCATCGTGCCCAATGTCTTTCACCCACCCAAGTAGCACCTGGGCACGTGAGTGAGATCCTGACAATGAACACGGAAGGGGTTAAACCTGAAAATCCTGAACTGAAAAAATGATTATTTATGTAATTTGTATCTAACGGACTATTGCATTATTTTGTTTCAAACACCAATGACTCTACTTTTTTAGAAATTATTGAAATTGCAAGAAAATAAAGAGAATGAACAAGAATTTATTGAAAAAGATACTATGAACAATCTAACAATTAATTCAAACAATCGAAATCAAAAAGTTGACTCTAAATTAAATATTAATACAATATTAATAATCTTAGGCGACTTCTTCATCAAAGCATATTTCCGAAAATGCGAAAACAGTGTTCAAACTTGCTGCTTTGATTCAAAAATCTGCCTGTCGCGAAGTATCTTCTTGCACATAAAATTTCATACATTTTTCGGTGAAAAAAAATTCTAATCTGTTATATTTCAAAATTATACTAAAGTTCAAAATTATAAAACTCAATTAATTAAATTATTTAATACTATCATAAAAGAGAAAATGAAATTAAAAATTATGAATTACTATAACAAAATATATCACTAGTATCAATAAGTAATAACTGCATCTTTCATAGTAACGAAGTTGGAGGACATCCATCTTCTCTACTATGATATGCTCAAACGAAATCGTTTTAATAATAATTATTCATAAACATTTATAATCTGGATATTCATATTTTACTTTTGCAAACATTTATACTGAAGATATTTAGATTTTATAAATAATTACTATAAATATATTCTAATTGTTAAAATCGCGATGTGCAAGAAGCCCTATCCTAATCTAATACATAAAAAAAATTTTAAAAAATTGTTACTACTCACGGGTATAAAAAATACCCGCGGTCACTATGCTCATCAAAAATTCTACGAATACAACCAATCACCCTTGCCGATTCGGACCTTTCGTCCTACGACATGATTGAGTGACCGGAGGAACATAACTGCATGCGACTCACGCGATAGATGCGAAGAACGTTGTCATCGATGCTGCACTGAAGCAGGGAAAGTTATCATGAAGATCCTTACCAAGCAGGTACACTGAGAATCCCATGATGGAAGTGAACGCCATGAAAAATTTCTAAAGGCAGAATGTTATGTGTAAAAATTTAAATTTTAATAATGATAAAAATTGGAACTCTAATACTTTTACATTGAACTTCAATGGAAAGAGAATTGTAGAAAATAGAATTATTTCAAATACAACGTGCTAAAATACTTACATTTTTAGCTTTTGAAGCAGCATACAATTCTTAAAGGATTAGGGGAAGTGGAGATTGTAAAAGATCTGTAATAAAATATTAAACATTAGAATTTGTACATAAAAGCAAAATCTTCTAGTTAGAGATAATGAAAGATTCTTACATTCTTGGCTTTAAAACCATCGTTGGATTTTCCCCAATACAAAAAAATTAATGCTGATGTGAAGCATCTGTAACAAAACATCAAACATTATACTTTGTTGTTGAGTTTGAAAAATTGAATAAATTAAAGCACAATATTATAAAACTACTTACGATTTCCTGGAGAGGCCTTATCCTCTTGAGCACTGATATTACCGAATTCTAATACCGAAAACGAGTTTTGAACAAGAAAAAGTATGAAAAAAGAAAAATAAAAGACTATCAACGCGCACGTTTAAATAACAATCGGCGGACTCACTGACTCTAATTTCGCGAATTATAATTTGAATAAATTATTTAATTTAACAAGAGCCATTTTGCTCAGAAAAATATAAAACTATTTCGCAACAAACACTGATTCTACCGACCGCATTGCACGCAGTCACAAAAACTTTCTGAAAATAAAACTGATTAATAGGAAAGGGAGGAGAGGATATGTTTATTTAGAAAATACTACTATTTTTCTAGAACATGATTGTAAAGAAAACTTGAGTATATATTAAAGATATTAGTTGTAAATTATTTCTCAATACTGAATATTAGTTTAAAATATTTCTCAATATTAAATACTGTAAATAGAAGACGAGTATTGTATTCTGAATGTTCGTTATTAGAATAGAAAATATGCACATTAATAATATATCACATCAAATGTTATAAATATTCTAAAATGTTTCACAAGTCAAAATTTGACAGTCAAATGTACTTAAGAAATAATATTGCGAAAAACGCTTGCTTTGAATCGTTTAATTATGCATCAATCGTTTGTGTATATCTAAAATAAATGAAATATTACCAAATTTCCGTCAAAGAATATCAGATTGTCCATTAATAATCGTAACGTTTGTGTTCTATCCTATCTCTGGGAACAAGGAATAACCTATACAAAAAAAAGCCAAAAGTTAGAATAAATGTATCAAACGAAAGCAAACGTGTAAAAATGAAACGATAATCACATCAAATTCTACTGAAGGAAAACATAAGACAAGCTACCAGTAACCGTACAAGTGAAATCGACGATTGAAGAAAAATCGACGCGAAAAGATTCAAAGTATTATACGATTTCATTGCCGTTAAATACACATGTATTAATTAAATGATACTATTAATAAGGTATAAATGGAAGTAAAAGAGTGTCGAAGAAGCGACGCTATCGAAGAGACGCCACCGATAGGTTAGAAATTACGAGCCTAATGCGACGTAACGCGTGTTGTTATCATGAAATTCTATAGCCGAGTGACTTTCAGCTACACATCTCGTCCAGCAATTGAGAAAATAGTAGGGGATGGGGTGATCTTGAACGAACGAGCACTATGGTTAAGACGAATATAAACATTGTGTTGATTTCTCTTGTGCGATGTCTCGACACGTTTAGTCGAAAGTGTTTATTTGGGACGCCAAAAAAATAGGTGCAATATTAAGAGTCTTACACACAAACACGTAAGCGTGTGTTTATGTTGTTTTGAACTACGAATTTCGAGCCTCAAGGAAAATGTTGTAATAGAAGTATGTATGTAAAAGCATATAATAAAATACATGTATATATATATATATATATATAATGAGTTAGTCAAGGTTACAATATTTTTGGTTAGAATTGAAATGAAATTTTGTATAAAAATTTTATATAAAACTTATAAATAACTTTTAGCATAGTATGTTCTGTTTAAATGTTTATACGCGATTATTTCTTTAATTGTTGAAAATTATATGTAATAGTTTGGTTAAATCTTACCTTGAATTAAAGCCAAAAATGCACGTTTTATCTAAAAAAAATTCACACTACAAATACAAATTTAACAATTACTGATTTATATTTTTACTTTTGATTTATATTTTAGAACTTTTAGACGATACTTCTTTCTGATGATTCTTCTAAATAAAACTTTCTTGTTCACAGATGAGACGTGCTCCTTTCCGCCATGTTTCCCGTTTAAAAATCGATCGTGAGAAATATCGATCATGATTTGAGAATTGTAGGAAGTATATTCCATATTTCACCGTTGTGGCGCTGTAATCACGCATTTCACATGAAATGATAACTTGGAATAAAAAATAAAAAAAGGGTCTAAATCAAATACAAAATTCATAAGATATTCTTCAAAAAGAACGAATATATTCACACACTTGATGAAAAATTGTCAATACTTTACTAAGATATAAGAAATTTTATTATATTACATATTAAGTAAAATTACTATTTTAGCCATTAAATACGTACATCCTCAATAAATTATTGTTGAATTTAGTATTGAAATTGTGCAGTATGAGGTTAAAGAGTCGACAAATTAATAGAAAATGTTGCAATAGAAATAGAAGTATGTTACATACATAATAAAAAAGTAGTCATATTACAAGATCACAATATTTGTACAGGTTAGAATTGATATTAAATTTTGGTATAAAATTATAAATAACATTTAACATAGTATGTTCTGTTTAAAGGTTTATGTGCTATTATTTCTTTAATTGTTGAAAACTATATATAATAATTATTTGGTTAAATCTTACCTTGAGTTGAAGCCAAATATGCATATTTTATCTCAAAAATTCAAAACACAAATATAAATCTAACAATTATTGATTTAAATTTTTACCTAAGAATTTTTGAATGATACTTTTTTATAACACTGGATAATACTTTTTTCTTTACAGACGATGTGTGCTTCCTTCCGCCATTCTTTACGCTTTAAAATCGATCGTGTGAAATATCGATATATTCGAGAATCGTAGGAAGTATATTGCATATTCCACTGTTGACGCTGTAATCTTTAATTAATTTATAAATACGCGCGCATTTCACGTAATGTTAATTTATTGTTAAAATAAAAAATAAAAAACTCTGGTCTAAATCAAATACACAAAATTCAGGGAATTTCTTCAGAAAAAATGAAAATATTTATATACTAGATGAAAAATTGTATAATATTTTAATCTGTTACAGCTTCGTGAAAAATAAATTGTAGAACAATTAAATTGATTTTATTTTAAAGAATGAAGTCTCCACTTTAACAATCTTAAGTTTAGTTCATTTAAAGATATTTATTTTTACATCATGCAGCAAGTCATGACCTCGTCTATGTTAGAATGTTTCTTTAGTGACTAAGTATTTAGTAAACGGCGAAGTCGGTAAAGTTAGGAGCGTAAACGAATTACTACAGTTATCGACGAAACAAAGGACAAACCTGACGTCACAGACAAGGTACTGGATGTGTAGTGATTTTCTGTGTCTCGCAATTTGAAGTGTCAAGTGAGGAATCAAATTTGATTTAAATTGCAGACATGTACAGAAAGACACAAGAGGTAATACATTTCTATACTACATGTTAATTATTAAGTAATACATAGTTAATAAAACGTAAACATTGAAATGTTACTACTCACGGATGAAAAAAGTCCAATGCCTTATTTCTTCGATTGATTTCCGCAATCAGCCAATAACCTGTGCAAAAATTAAACTAAGATTTAAGATTAATGTATGAAGCTAACACTATTTATGTTAGATATGATTATGTTTATGACTATAATTATGTTAGAATAAAATAATAAGTATGTTCAAATTTTATCTCAGAAGCTTATAATATAACCTATTGGTAACTCTGATTACGAAATAAACAGTAGACGAACAAACGACAAGAGTTAAGAAAATATTCATAATAATGACGAAGAATTAAATAAAAACATATTAGATATACGAACCTATTCTAGTATTCTACAAAAATAATAGCATAGTAGTAGAAATATCACGAAATAGAAATCACATACCAAATGAAAAAAAAGATATATTTTTCGACATATAGCTGACGTCTAGCGCCAAAAATCGCCACGCTACATTCTTATTGGCTGATGCAGAATAGTTTCTTTTTTATTTAAAACCGCGCGTAAATTCGAAACATTGTACGTCGAGAAAACTTCCTCGATTAATGAATTATGACAACTTTAGACCACATATCATGACGGAAAATTTATAATTATAAAATATAAAATTACATATAATTATAAAATTCAAATTTTATAAATAGTGAACTATGAAATTATAGTAGTAAAAACTATTATGAAAATCAAAATGTAGTTTCAGCTTATAAAAACTATATAAATCATCATATTTATTGTAATGAACTAGTGGGAGTAAAATATACAGTAAAGATGTAAAATTTGTTAAATTATTTTTCGTTTATATTGGAGGAACTGAAAGCATGCAACTTACCATTCGTAGATAATACTACATAACACCAGTAGAATTTTTTATGCGTTAATTATCGAAATGAAAATTGAAATATAAGTTAATTGTAGTTAACGTAGTTTTTACGCAAACGAATAATTCGCGAATTGAAATTATATTAAATATATGTGATTTCCGATTTCAATATTGAATTATTTAAGACCAACAGTTGGTATAATAGGAGCTGGTATAATAAGTGATTTTTCTAAGATGTACTATTTTCTTAATTTATTAATAAACTTTTTCACAGTAAGAAATGCTTGCAATGTAGAGAAATACCTTTGTGAGACTTTTGTTCTTTTATTTTTGAATTATAATCTTAAAATATCTATAAAAATCATTCACAAAATTGTAACTTACGAAAATTTTGGAAAATAGTTTTGTTAAAATTACTTTTTACAGAGTTTAATAATTCGTCAAACAATAATTTAATAATTCATCGACAAATAAATAACATTTTTCACGTGGAAAGTGTTTCACGTTCTTCCGATGTCACGTGCAGCTCTAAGTGAAACTTCTTAGTGCAATAACATGATTTCATGTAACGAATCATGATCGGTAAACGAAGATCTACGATTTCTTGGAATTCGAGAAAGTAATTTTTTATTATAAGTAAGTTATTTCATTTTTTATGAGATTACTAAGGATTAAGAGTACTTCTGAATCTTCAAAAATACAAATGTCCAAAAATCAGTGAAAGCCATTCGATTTAAAACTCTTGGAGTCTCATGACAAATTAAGAAATTATGACCTTGTTAATTATTCTAAAATGTCCTTCTCAGTCGTTCACAATACGCCATAGTTACGTATTTAATTCTAGGCGCGGGAAAAAGTGACGACACCGATTGTCGTATGATTAACTCGCAGTGAATCAAATTAAAATCGTAATTCAGATAAATTAATTAAAAATCTTGTGATTATTCTTCTTAATGAGACTTTTTCAATTTAACTCTATGCTAGATTAATCCAGCTGCGTTTTTTCAGACATTTTCTTTAATATTAAAAAATATTTTCAATTTAATTTTTTTAAGAAATTTAAGAAATTGTGTCAAAAAGAAGGAGCTTTTTTTAATTTTATTATTCTACTTTTTCATTGTGCTATAATTTTTTTTTAATTTTATTATTCCACTTTATGAAATGTCTCTATGAAATATTTTATAAAATACTATTTTTTCGAAAAAGAAAAATATTTCTGTTTTTATATAAGAAATATGTAAAAATACGTAAAAGTTATATAAAATTTACTATATCAGCAAATATTATAAAGGTGAAAATCCTAAGTGGTACGAAATATGAAAAAGTTAGTTACATATGATTTCCAGATTAAATTCTATATTAAAACATTATAAATTTAACAATTTCTCTATTTCTGCTAAACCGTGCATAAGATTGAAATATAAGTAACAATTTATAAACCACAAAATTAAGATCTACGGGTAATTATAGTTAATAGCTACGTATTTATATTTTTATTATTATGCTCGTGGTGGTGGTGGTTCATTTGTTATGCATCCAATAATGACATAATTGCACTCATATTCAGTTGCTCCGGGAAAATTGTTTCCATATCACTACGCAGAAGAATTTCTAATTGCCACGTAATCAAGAATCAAATAATCAAGGAATCGGTATCCTTGTTGCAGATAGCTTGGATAATCGTCATTTGGAAACGTGCTATTCTATTGTAATTCGTACGTCAGAAATAGAACCACCTACATCGGAAACAATCTCTAACAAAGAAAGAAAAATGTATGGACAGGAAGAGATTCTATAGAACCGTGTAAATCTATATTGAAGTGAGAACATACAAGTCTTCCAGTTTCAATTGTAAGTACAGTTTTGGTGACAATGATTATTATTAAACAATAAAAGAAAAGAGTACAGATTTCAATGAAATGTCAGCGACTTCCTGTTTTCTTCGTATTTTTTACTATAGTTTTTTTATGATTCAGTTCTTGTGCAATGTTTCTCTTATGCATATTATAGTTGAGACGCTTCTTCCTCTTCTGCCGATCGTATCGACAATCAATAATTATTCTAATTGCGTTTACGTCAGTGTCAGATCAACAACAACTCTAATAGTGATCTGTGATTCATATCGTAATTTCATTTTTTTCTCTTAATTTATTATGATATTAAAAATTTACTGCAACTTGTTAATCCAATCGAGAAGCTTTTCATAAGCTACTTTTTCAATATTTCCAATATTGACAATTGAAAAAAATCTCGCACAGGGAAAAAGGAAAACTCTAAATTGCTTAATCGTCGAGGCATTCCGAGCGTACAATGCGCAATCGCGTTAATGACTGTGCAATACAGTGGAAGTTATCGTTGCACGATACATGAAATTGCAAAGATGTGTCACGTGCCCCTCGTTTCCGGTTCACACTGTCGATGCTCCTCACAGTGAAATTAACAGAAGAAAATTTCACATTGTTCAACAATAATTTTCGCTTCTGTTTTATACAGCGTAAAATAACTAGAAATTGTTAAATGGATCCAACACTCGATTTGAAATAACCTGGACGAAGGTACGATAGAAGTAGAAACATTGTTCGATATTTTTCTTCGAGCGTCAACGAGAATAGTCATTAAATTGTTTGTCAGTCTCGTGTTACGATTCGGTTGTGAAACAGTGTCCAGAAGGAATAATTGTCTCTGTCATAGCGTCGTATTCATGCAAAGGTAAATGTGGTGTTTCTCATTTAAATTTCAAGCAGCAACAAAAATGCAATCAGGATGATTGCCTTGAGATTTTTTTCCCGCTCCGTCATGTTCACACTCCTGTTCATAAATATTAGGATACAGAAGGTGAGATTAATTTTAGAAGTTGCCAGGAAATTGTCAAAACCACTAAATGAATAAGGAACTCACATGTGAATCTTTCGGAAGCTAAACCAATCGACTCCACTTTTTTATCAAGTTCTTTACTTCTTTACATAAATACAGGATCAATATTCAGTTGTCGAGAAACAAAAATTTGCATATTTCCAAAAGTTTGTTTGTATTGAGTAAAGATAAATTTCGAAAATGGTGCTTACAATATCATTTCTCTGTGCTTTTCAGTTCATGGAATTGATCAACATGACCTATGTGAATTCAAGATAAATTTCAATAGTTATCATTTAATAAGATTCCCGATTCCGTTTCTTTTTGCGATTAACTTTCATCCATAAAATTAGACGATTTTGTCTTCCGAGTGACAAGCATTTTAAACATTTCGTGACGGTTTTTACACCTGACTCGCTGTTTTCCGATTCCCTTTCCCGTCGTAACACGTTGCTAACCTTCACCTAGAAGTGTGACGAGCCGATCGATGAAAAGGATTCAATCATTTAGCCGATCGGCCTTGCCGTCGTCGTAACGTTGCATTTTGAATAATTCTTGAGCGTGCTCACGTAATACCGGTAACACGTATCACTGTTTTCCCACGTTTCATCGGCTGTCTTGTAGTAACTCTGACAATCGCCGTCATCTGCCACATTACGAGACTATTGTCAGTTTGCATGAAAGATATACCAAGATTCGCAATCGTGCGTATATCAGAATATGTGAACGTCAGGAATAATGTTTAAAAGGATTTAGTGAAAGTGTAGTAAAACGTGATGTCGAGGAAATATCACACAGATTTACTTTCTTCGGCACAAATTGTTGGTGCAGAACGCTTATGCAATTCCACTTTAAATCCACTTTAAACGAGTTCCTCTTACTTAATCGCTCGTACGTATCTTTTCTCGGTGTATCAAGCCACGACGTGTTACGTTACTCTTGACGAGCGTGGATAATACAATTCGACAGTTCGTTCGATTTTTCCTTTGTTTTTCCTCGTTAAATCACGCGCCTTGTATTTAAATATCTTGTATTTAAATTAAGAACCTTAGGATGTCAATTAATCTTGCGATTCCTTCTTGTTGCATTAAATCATCCTCCATTTGCCTTGCTAATACATGCAAGTGATTATTAGCGAAGGGAGAAGCAAGCAGGGATAAATCGACATATACTCACTGTTAGTAGCAGGGATAAATCGACATATACTCACAGTTAGTGTATTCTCCTCCTGCGTGTCTTAAATCCTCATGTCTTTTCTCTTTGAAAATTATATTCTATCATTATTTTCAAATTTTATCAGCACTGAAGTAAGCAGACTGCGGACTTCTGTGCATTTCAAAATGCAAAAATGTACATAATGCACACTAGAAGAAAAAAATTCAAACTATAGTACTTTCCGCAATCTGCATTTTCCATCAAAGTTGTATATTGTATATACAAAAATATGAATTTGCATAAGAATTCGCGTAACAATTCTCATGATTGTATAAGTAAAATTCAAGACCAATCTAAATATATTTAGGAAAAAATTTCTATAAACTCAAACGTTTCGCGAGTTCCTATAAAAATTCGAGCTGTACAGCATCCTCTAGCTTGAAAGAAACAATGAACACGATGATTTATCAGCTGTCGACAAAAAGGCCGAAGAAACGCACGGCTGCCTCTCGTAAACGTTTTCGTACTTGAACCCAGAATTGCGGCCAGTACGTGGGACCGGTGCACCCATTATCTCTTGACAGGATTAGCATTGTCGAAGTTGCTTGTTGGGAGAGCATGAGGCGCGCTTTTAAAGTAGAAATCACCTGCGCCGCGATTGCGTTACCGCTTGTGGCGCGTGCTGGCTGACGGCATTGAAACCTGAATTCGCGTGTCCTTCTACATGTTAATTCAATTTCGCCGGTAAGGAGACCCTAGTAATTAGTTACGTGCGTCTGATACGTAATTTCCAGTTCTACGAAAAATACGCGAGATCTTGAAATGGAACTTTTCTCCAGAAAAAGGATTGATGAACTCATTTAGAATCATAGACTATACTTTTGGGAAGTTTGCAGGAATATCTGGGAGAAACGAAAATTATCGATTTTGTATTGTGATTTTCGTTGAATGTAAAGTGATCATTCACGTATTATGCAAACAGGTGGCTCATTATGTATAATAAAATGTATGCAAGAACAACAGAGCTTCACCATACTGACTCAAGGTCTGACTTACCGATAGATTCAGTCACGTATATATACAGGGTGTTTTGATATTTGTCGCGTAATCAGCTAGAAGGTAATTGAAAAAAGAATAAAGCGGAAGTGTAAAATAAAATTTTTTTAAAAAAAGTCGAATTTGAATTTGTTAAGCATAGCGAATAATTGTACCACTAACGATGAAAAATTCTCGATACTTTAAATTGTTATAACTTGTAAGGAAAAATCATAAAATAATAATAATAGTCTTATATGTAAATACAATACTTTTATTCTCGAAAATTGTAAAAATTCAAACTTCTCTAAAAACGTTAAAAAGTCCACAACTGGTCTTCAAAAATCTACAAAAAATCTTCTGAAAATTTGAGGTTTTCTCTTTACAACGACATCTTAAAACTTGCTGTAGGTCTTTTTCGTCATTTAATTAATATTAACAATAAATGGTGAGAAAGAATCCTATTGTAAGTTTTCAGAAATTATTTCTCGAAAGAGAAAATTTCAATCCTCAAGATCATCGAGGATCTAATCACGAAAAGAAATTTTTCAATGTTTTCAACGAACGTTCGGATTTTTACAATTTTTAAATTTTACGAACTTTTAAATTTCTACATAATGTAAAAACATCTTTGAAAAGAACGTTAAAGTAGAAGCTTCACGCTTTAAAATTAGACTAAATGGATCGTTATACAATTGTCTTTTACGATATTGTGACACCTTAAAAAAATCGACAATTTTTTATTGGTAGTGACACAGTCATGTTCTTCATGTATATTTGACTCATATCCGGTTGAATATGCATAATCACTGAGACACCCTGTGCACAGTTCCATCATCATCGCGAGACTGTCTTCGTAATCCTCGGTAGGGTGCGGCTGTTTACGGCTGTTTCTTGCCGATCAATGAGTTTAGTCTCTGTCAAGTCGACGTGCGTCACGCACGTTCACGATTTGTTCCTCGATCGATGAAAACAAATGCACGGCAATTGCCTTGAACAAGTGCTCGCAATGAATACTAATCACCTATTTTCCCTGCATTCTTTCCCACGGTCCGCCGTCTTATCACTTTGCCTGTAAAATTACAAATCGCAGTGGGAATTGGAAAACAGTTAACTACAGGAAGATAGTTGTCAGTAGTTAATTGCTGCGGCTTTTTACGCGTTTGTGGAAAATTTAGAGATTCATATCTTTAAATTTATCGGAGTACTTCCTTCTTCAATTACTTTATGTTAAAATACTTCTTCTTAATCACCGTACGATGTGAAAGTTAGATAAATTATATCATACTTTTCTCATATGTCCCGCGTGTACAATACACCCAATGTAGAATACTTGTCACGCTTAAACTCCATCCTAATTAAAAAGTTTCAATTTTTCTGACACGTAGATATGCAAATTTTAAACGTAAGTCTGCACGAATATTCACTCTTTGATAACACTAACGAAATTTTTAATAATACCAGTAACAGAATTTTAAAGTACACAATTACACAATTTCACTTAAATTGCAATGGATTATTGCTAAAACTGTGAGAAACTGCAATCTTTATGAGCGATCTAGAGACGACTATAGCTGAGTTGATTTCAATTCATAGCTTCTAGTTATTAATCCTTCAAAGTGAAACGGTATTAAAATTCTGAATCATCGCCCGGTTGAAAAAGGCAGAAATGACGGAAGATTGCGATTAATTGCGAGTCGAAAACCCGATTGTCGAACAATGAGTATTAAACGTGCAATTTCAACCCCGCCGCCTTCCCACGGCCGCGCGGCGTTATTAAAACTTGCAAAATTATGAATCACTGTTTCAATTAAAGGCTGATGCAGTGGTGACACAATGGCGCACATGAATTCTCAGGAAAGCACAGGTAGCATCGAAGCAGGAAACAGCATCGATGAGATTCAAAGATAATTATTTAATTAGCCACACCGGCTACGGGTGAATCATCCTGTTAAATCGAGTCATTTTTTTTTTTTTTTTTTTTACCTCTTCGGGGAATTCGACGATGTTTCATATGCAAATTATATTATTCCTTTTAAAGCAAGTCGGTAACGTTTTTTCGACTTTTTTTAATTCTGAATATTCTTTGCATTAAAGATGTTAGATGGTGTCATTGTATTGATTATTATACTTTCATGAAGCAGAGTATGAAGAATGAAAGGAAGAGTAAATTCATTCAGTAACATAATAAATACATTTATCCATTTATGTGGAATATCCAAAGTAAAGTAGGTATTTAGGCGAAATGTGCAATGACGAATCTATTAGATATTATATCCATTTTTCGTTTTTGTTTTGACGTATTGTACACTTCATAAATATTCATTGGGTTTCATTTATTTAATTGTGTTTATAAAAATATCTGCAATCTATTTATTAGTGAAGCTTCATGATTTAAATATAAGAATTTGGAGCATTAGATAAAAGAATATATTTCTATATAACAATTCTTCTCACTGTGCTTCAAACGCACCCTAATCTTATCGAAGATAATATCTATTGTTCTATCAGTTGTCTATCATCTACAAAGTTCCGATCTATCGTCCATCCATCTCAATTTTGATTAATCAATCAAAAATTGGACCACCTTTCGTCACAACTGAATCTTCACCCTAAGAAACTTTATTCCCCAGAGGCATCATTAAAATCGCTGGCGATCAATTAGTGAAGTTGCTCGACTTCAAGGTTGTCCTTTGAAAATGTGTAATTGAACTATTGGTTTGAATAGAATTAAAAAATAAATGGAAAACAGTTGTGAGATGCAAAACAGACATACTCAACTCGAAAACAATGAGACTCATTGAGAGGGGTCGTCGACGTGTACAACGGTTGTCAACGTGAGAGCTTCGAGCTTTCGCAATCCACCAGCAGGTTGGCCCTCGATTCCATAACCTTCTCGCTGACCTGTTTTCTTCCAGCAACATTCCTCTATTTCCTTCGAATTTCACCTCATTTCACGTGACTGTTACCTTTTTTTGATAGTGGTGATAAACTATCGCGGTTTCTTGAAAAACATGAGATCATCAATGAAGGTTGGTACGAAGTGAAAAATAACAGTAATATAGATGAAACAAGAAATGCATTATTATTATGCATTCACAGAAGACATCACGTCATGTAGAGCAAAAAAGCGCGGTAAAAACTCTGAATTATTTGATCCACAGATCATACAGATCAATGATTTTTCAATTGGCGTGTGCTATATTCCATCTTTTTTGAATTTTTTGCCCTCCTTTTTTTTCATACACGTGAAGTAAGAAATAGATGTTCATTGGTATCATAAAATCTTGCTACTTGCAAAAACATTATAATTTTAGTTTCAACAAACAAATTAAGCTTCGGCTTAGTCTTTGCTAAAAATATAAGTATAATTTCTCAGGTTACACTGAAAATTTTCGTAATTTTCTATATTTTTTCCCCTTGAAATTGTACGTTTTTATTTAACGTCCATTACAATTTTTCAGGAGGAAATTTTGCAGAACAACTTAATCACAACCTTTCAATGGGATTCAATTGTGACTCAAGGGGTTGATTCACCCTCTCGCGATCCACCAAGATCAGGATCATACGTCGTCGACTATCCAATTTACACTCTTAACCAACTTGCCAGAGAGGTTGACCCTCTCTTTTTTCCATCTTCCTAACATTGAATCCCACGCTTGTCCACGACTCGAGACGTCGCCGACGCGACGACGACACCGAGGTGTACACGCGGATCCCCACCTCTCGCTACGGATGACCTCCCTGTGGTTGCGTTCGAACTGCTTCGCAGGGATAAATGTACACTTGGCATCGGCCACGAGGCTTTTAGCGACGCCAGAACGAAACGGCCGCTCGTCAACAATCGTTGTCGCGTCTCATCGTGCATCGTTCACAGCCGCGAGATCCGTATGCCTGCTGCTCGATCCAAGATCGAACGGCGTCCCAACGGAGAGGCGACGCTCGATCATCGGGGGACAAAAGGACTCGTAAGTCTCTCCCTCTTTGAACTGCGTCGATCGACTCTCCACAGAAAGAATTGGAGAACGCTCGGAGGACGAAGAGGGTCTCTCGTAATGAGAGTGAAAGTGCTCGACGTGAATGGGGTAGAAATTTAGAGGGTATTCGTCGTATGGTTCGGTGAACCCGTTAATTGGATAGTTCTGCGAGTTTTTTTTTTTTTTTTTTTACTGTCGAAAAAGTGCGTGAGATTGAAGGGTTAGGTGAATGAATTAGAGTATCTTTGCTTCGGTTTCGATTGACAAATTTCTCGAGTTTCTTCGATTCGGTGGCAAAAGTGTGTGATTCTTGGAACATATTTGATATTTCCTCTGGACGATATTGGAAAAAATATTTCCATTTTCAAGAGAGCATAATGGAAGTTTCTCGAGGCTTTTATTTTCTTTTTTTTTTTTACAGAGATAGTAGTGCATCAATATCGAGTGAATGAGGTGGAGATTGTTAAATAAAAAATCCTCTCTATGAGTAAGATGCAGCGAGTTTCTCACGTGTCGATTAATCGGGCCGCGTGATCGTGCTCGAGTATCGAACGTTCAAGGTCACAGGATCGTGCGATCGTAGATGACCCACTACTCTGCATGAATAGCCTTTCATGTTGAAAGGAACTACGTAACGCGAAGACGTAACACGTGACCGTGAAGTAAACAAATGAATTGCACGTAAACGCTCCGCTCGTAATTCAGCTTGTGGCATTATTTATGAAAACAATATAATATCCAATGGTTCTCGTTAAACTGACTCACGTCCTTATTATCATTGAGCCACGGATAATTTCATTTACATTCAATGTTATCGTTCGCGATTTCTTGAAGTTTTCTAAAAATAGTAAAGGAAAAAATCCTTCGACAACAACTGCTGTGGAAAAAACATAGAGCTAAATAGTAATCATATTTTATGGAACTGAAAAACTCTATAGTTTTGTTTTCATTCTCCTAAAAACATTTCTTCGATAGTAATTATTTACTTGAAATAATGTGGAACTAAATAATGATTAAGTTCCACAAAACTGAGAGCTTTATCGAAGTTTATTATCCTCGATATTTTAACCATATTTGTCGATATTTGTCGATCTTATAATATCTATTAATAGCAACATGGTTTCAATATGATGCCATAAATACTTATTATCGATGCAATAGTGATTGATAACAGTTTACATTACAAGCAGTTTCTCATCGACAGTGCTTCTAATCTTGTTAATTATTACAATTCTTTTTCAGATAATGTTCGCTTGGATCCTTTTCGGTTTACTCTGCCTGGTCTCCGGCCAGCTAGATCTACCCCCTCTAAACGAAGATTCTCGTAACAATTTTGGGAGACGATTTCCACCCACAGAAGCGCAGTTACAAGATGTTTTAGCCAGATTAGATTTCCTTGGTACCGAAAGATGCAGTGCCAATGTGGCAGGACAGTGGGCTTACGAAACGGACGTGAACGAGTACACGCAGCTGCAGGCGGTAAATACAAATTATCCACCAGCATGTATTATAATTTGAATGACAATTTCTACGAATTCGTGGCCGAAATACCCGCATACGATAAGACTTTTTTTAGGCCTGGTGAAAGTACCGTAGAAAAAAGACGATTACACAGATTTCTTATTAGTTGACGTTTTCGTTGCTCATTAATGTCATTGACTTATGACCATGAATTCTGTTCGAGTTAATGCAGTCGACCTTGAATTTCAACCAGTCTAACAATCAGTCTCGCCATCAAACTACGGCTTAATTAAAGCAACAAACTATTTAACTCCGACACTTCAAGTTTCCACGTTTCAAGGGATATTTTATAATATAGATGAACAGGAGAACTGTTCATAGAAGAAAACTTTACGTATAAGTTATTTTAAATTGAAAAGATGGGATATATTTTAAGTGCAAAAATTGTGAAAACTCAACTATTACATATAATTTAAATTTCAAAATATTCATTTGTTTCAATCAATCGAAATTTCGTTGAAAAATGGAGTTGCCACCATTTTCAAAATAAATGGCCCAATTGTCAGACTTTAGACTAATCGTAAGCTATAATTGTAACACTCGAATTTCACAACAGTGCTAATAAAATTTCTCGAAATGTCTCGCACAAGACACGTAGCAGTAGATTCATAAAAATACTTTCGTGAGTCTGGATGTGTAATATTTAATTCTGGACAAGTGTTCGACGTTTCTCGATGGCGCTAAGACCTCGACCTGCTCTACGATTCGACTCGTGAGACCGTGGAACGTCATCGCGGTGAATCGCGATTTCGCCTCGTGTATGCAAGGTTTTCCTCGACGATGGCCGGCCTTTATTGTCTGCCGAAAGGCTAAAAACCTCCGCGGGAAATGTTCCCAACCGATTCCATTGTACCATCGGTGTGTCTCGAATGATTTCGCAATGGTACATCAGTCCGAACGAACCGAGAACGGAAATCTTCAGCCTTCAACGCGAAATTCACTAGGCAGTCGCGTGATGGTAATGATAATCGCTGGTTATCCGTGCCTCGTTTCTTCATATTATTTTTTGTTATTCTTAGAAACTTAGGGAAACTCGTCTATCGCCAGCATGCGAACTGCTGTGAGACACGTGCGTGGCATTCTTCGACGTTGCTCAATGATAATACGCCTCTATCATTAGCTTGGGGACTTTAATGCATTTGTGGGAAATTTAAGTGTTTGGAAATATACAGAATAGAATTTGTAAAATATTCAGAATCAAGTGTTTGTTTCATGCTTAGGTACAGATTTTTATGATTATAATTGAAAAGATTAGGCAAAGGTTTATTTCACTTACTAACTCTAAGCATTCATAAACTTCGAGTTATCACGTAAATTCTTACGTGAACGGATAATCAATCTTCTCTTATGCACAGACAGATGTTCAATCAGGCAATAATCAAATCTTAAATAAAGTTCGAATATCAAACTTATATGTGAGAGATTTTGGGAATTTTCTACAGAAGGGAAAAAAATTTTTATTCAGCGTTATGTATGAGTCTTAAAATATGAAGTATAAAATATAAGATGAAAATAAAAATATAATATATTTTATATCTTGCATTCTATAGATTTTTGCATCTTTTTAATTTCCCACAAACGCATGAATATTACACAGTCCAGTCGTAATTTCTCTCGAATATAAAATAAAACTCTATTTAGGTTCTATTTCTTCAGTTTCATTCGCTACGTTGATTGAAACTCCGTAGAATTTTCCTCGCTTCTCTCGATACATTTAAAGTGAAAAGGAAACGAGGCGCTCTTTTACTTTTCATTTCGAGTTCCTCCACGATATCTGAACGGCTCCCAGTGACCCATAAAGAAACCCGTGCACACTTTCTCGAGCATTTCCCTCTTATTCGTCGTCTTTCTCTATCTCTAATCCCAGGAAGGGTAAAGATAGCGACGTTTATCTCTAACAGTAAATACGGTGTTGGTTGATTTGCACTTCGTACCAGTTCCGCACGGACGATCACCTTCGAGCTGATTACTACCTTGCTTTCCGACACAAGACTTGCACATTCTGACACAAACCGCGTCTGTTAACAAATAGAAATGGATATTAAAAGAATTTACGATTAATTTAATTAAACTTACGAAAAATTATATATTGTATAATTGTAAATGATGTTCAGTGAGATAGAAATATTTTCTTTTTTCAGCTGGAAGCTCAGAGGATATACGCAGACTTTCAAAATCAGGCCTGGTTCTGGATTTCGAGGATCGACAAAGATAACATTAGGGATCCTGTGATCAGAAGACGTCTCAGATATTTATCTGTGGTTGGACCATCTGCTCTTCCACCGGATCAATTGGACAGGGTAAATAATTACTATAATACGTGTTACTGATCCTTTCAGAGCTAAATGAATCCTCTGTTGATCCTAAAAAACTGTTTTTCTTTTTTTATTAATTAGTAATTTAAAGCTAGTTTTGCTTCAAATAAACACATTCACCATTTACATAATACACACTGGAGTTATTCAATTAACACATTTACGTAGCAACTTATTAAAACACAATGTTCCATATACAAAACAAACGTAAAAGGGTTAATGAGATTATGTTACCTGATATAACTCCATTCTGTTAACTAACTTGCCACATTTGAAACACGAACACCACGCGAAAGGTAAAACAGTTTCTCTCCTGTAATCGATTCGATTAACATTAAAAGAAGGCTGGCCTGCCATTTTGCGAGGAAGGAAACCTAAGGCAATAAAACGAAAATCAAGCGAATCTATTCTATCACGCACTTTCGTTCGTCGCGTAACAAGCACGCTCAAAGAGACAGGAAGTATCTGTCGGTAACAGGCTTCATTTTCTATGATAAATGATTACGGAAACAAGACGTGACAAAAAAACAGGCTACGAGACGGTCTATCGAACGAGATGCAGGAAACAACGCCTCCTGTATCTTGCATTTTTTCTTTTCTTTCGCTTCTTAACGACACGGTCAATAAAGTTTTCTCTCTAATGCCTCTTTTCTTCTATCGTTCCTTTCTTCATGTCCTTTTCTTCCTTTCTTTCAGTACAATAGCGTGATCAACGACATGCTGGCGGTGTACAACGATGCCAGTATTTGCGCGTACAACGATCCCTTCCGGTGCGGGCTGCGGCTCTATCCAGGTAATGAATAACTAAGAATTGGATCAAGTCCAGTATATAGACTTGATTCGAGTCAAGTTCGATATCAAAGTTACGCAATTCATAGATAATGATACTAGAAAGTAAAAATACTTTTACGAATATTGTACTTATTGCACAATGTATTCATTTTAGGATTCAAACTGTTTTCGGGTCCTAGAACGGGTATCTACTCACGATATTAATCCGATATTTCATATAATTACATGTTATTAATGCTAGAGCAACTAAACTCGTTAATATTTTAATAAATTTTAGATATTCTTTCTTTACAATTGCTTAAAAGATAAGGATTTTTTCTGTCAAAATTAATATTGATTTCTGTTTAGAGACACAATGTGGAAGTCTATTTATTTTAATTATTATCGTTGAAATTATAATGATTTATAGTAAGAATATTTTGAAACCCCGATTGTTGTAGTGTTGAATATATTATTAAATTACCAAGCCAAATTTGTACCTCATGAGTATTCTATATTTCGCATGTACAACAGACAAAACGTACATTAAAAAGACACTGTAAAGAGAAAGTTTCAATTTTTAAATCCATAACAGAAAAAATATTCTTTCCTGCTGTGAAAAAAATTTGTTAAATACTTTTACACATTGTGGAAGTTAAAGTATTTTTGGCAAGAAAGTATTTTTACATTCCCATTTGTTACATGATGCGAGAACATTTCAGAAAAATATCAACGATGCATTGCAAAAATAAAATTAGCCCTGGATAATTGTTCTATAATTTTTCTTAACACAGTTTAAATATCAACAGCAAAATTTCGGATAATATATATATGTTCTCTACAAATATGCATGTTTAAGAATTCTGAATGTTTTCTTATAAATTATGAATTCCAGAATACTAGAAAATTCAGAATTCTGAACCATGTAGTTCTAAGTTAATAAATTCGTAATAATATTAATACATCTGCATTCTAAAATTTACAAATTTAAAACTATGCAACTTCGGTGTAACCTTAAGTACAATTTCGACATTAGTACCTCTGAACGCGATCTTATTCACAAGTTTCAGTTTTCTTCTAACGGAAGCGCGTGCTTAAGCCAGTAATTTTCCACGAGAAATCGTTTTCAAAAACCGATTAGAAAATCGTTTTCTATGACCAATGACCAGATCGCAAAACGCTAATGCCAATGAAATCGTCGACAAAGAACTGTTACGTATGTTTCCATGCGTGTTACGTGTACGTTATTACCAAGTGAATCTCGATCGAGTAAATGAACCGTGAAGCAAGCAGAATCGCACGATCAGACGATCGCAAACTTCCGTGTTTCTACGTTGCTGTTTGGGCGTTGATTAACTCCCGCGGCTTACGAGGCATCATTTACTATAACCAGACGCTCGAAAAACATAATACATCATGTAACGCGGGAGAAAATCGTTTTCAGATCTCGAGGAACGATCTGTGAGATCGTTTCATCTCAAATAGAAATTAATCCTGTTAATCCTCTGAAAAGAGAAACGATCTTACAGTTTACATTGAAAAATTACTCTTTCTTTTGATACGAAATCTACATAACAATGGCTTCCACGATTGATCTTCCTCATTAAAGAAATAGGGAAAATGCTCTAAGAAAACTTCACCGCGAATAATTCAGCCAAGAGAAAGAAGAAAGGAAAATTGGAGAGGAGCATCGCGAGCGAAAGACACTGCGAATTAAATCGCGATGAATTTTCATGACGTTCCTTCCGATCCCTTTAGCAACGTGTTTCAACGCAGAACGTTGAAATATTCATCATTCAATCGCGCTTTACGATTAGAGAGGCACTTTCTTGCGCGTAACAGCGGCCGTTTACGCGCACTGTGGCAATTTCGCTCGGCTGCCAGCCGTGAAAATCGTATCGTCGTTTATTTTCCACGGGTTCGGACGATTCTTGAATTCTCGGACGTTACTCGTTACTGTGACTAGTACGTTCGAAGTTTTAATTTTTGGATTTTATAAGTATTTCCAATAGTACTTGCAAGTATACTCGAATTTAGACGAGATAGTTTTGAATGTTTCGTAAGTATCTCTAAAAATAGAAACTTGAATATTGCTAGGTAGAAGTGGAATCGAATATCTCACAAGTAAATTTTTTAATTGAATTTCATAACTTTCTTTATAAGTATTTTCAAAGATACTTGCAAGTATACTTGAATCTAGACGAGAATAGTTTGGAGTGTTTTATAAGTATCTCTAAGGAAATGAAAACTTCCAAGTAAACACAGACGCTGCTGGATAGAGATTGATTCGAGTATCTCACAAGTAGATTTGAGCTTTTTTTTTTTTGACCCAAGTTTATACAAACAGGTGGAGTATGCTCCTGTTTTTCTATATTTCGCGAGTTTCAAATGTTGTCTATGCTTCAATACTGTTGTCAATACTTCTCTATTATTATATCAGTAGGAACGCGTCTGTTTCTCCATCTTTGATTTATTTACATATCGTGAATACTGCAGATTTATTTAAATTACAAGTATGCAGATTAACTTTAACGGTTGCGGCAACCAACTTTCCATGATACTTAGATCACACGTGTCGCAAGAAACCATAAAATCGAATCGATCGCACGATCAACGTGAAAGCTGCTCGAGGTGAAAATTCCTAGTTCAACAAAGGCAGGATTCTGTAAATAGAAGGACTGGTTCATCACTTCGTGGACGATAATATTTATTTCGAAATAACGTTATTTTGCAGATATATCGCAAATTATGGCAAAAAGCCGCAATTGGGACGAATTGCAATATGTTTGGGCAGAATGGAGAAGACGTAGTGGAATGAGGATCAAGGATCTCTATCAACAACTTGTTACGTTAAACAATGAAGCAGCTAGGCTAAACAGTATGTATAAAAACCAAAACTAAATTTATATCATTTGTATAATTTATATTTTATCATATTATATGTACCATTATTATTTTATGATAATATTTGATATGGCAGATTTAAACTTTAAATATAAAATTCATCTTTCTACTAAAAATTTCAACTTGAAATATGTTTATATTTCAAGATTCAAATTCAAGTTTCACTTTATATAACTTAATTACAATATTAATAATTATAATTATTACATCAACAGTTTTGTTTATTTAATAAATATTTAATATTTAATAAATTTTTTAATTTAACATTATTAAAAAATTGTGAGCACTAAAGCTTGTAGTTGAAGAAAAATATATTTAGATAATTGATAATTTATCTAATCATTTAAATTAATTAATTTAATAATTTATTAAAGTGTAATGTTACATTTACACAACATCAAACATGAAAGAATTGAAGTTAGCTAAAACAATTGGTAATTATCAAAAAAATATATCATTGTGTAGATTTTACCGATGCAGCCGAATATTGGATGTTCCCCTATGAGTCTCCTAATCTACAACAAGACATCGAGGAAGTGTGGGAAATGATACGTCCTCTTTACGAAGAGTTACACGCGTACGTTCGAAGGAAATTGAGGGATTTATATGGACCAGAGAAGATCGGCACTCATGCTCCTCTTCCAGCTCATATTCTTGGTATTGGCATGATTTTCAATTCATTTGAGACCAATGGTTCTAGTTGTGAAATATTCATTTTAATTTTTAAATGAGCATTCTGCGTTTGCACACTTTATTCTATAGTTCACATTTCAAACTAAATGATTATTTTTTTCATTGCAGTCGAAGAATTTATTAAATATCGAGTACGTTAATACTATCATTGAGATTAACATGAGATGCTCGTTTGATTAACAGGTAACATTTGGGCGCAGTCGTGGACCAACATCATCGACATCACAACACCGTATCCAGGGAAATATTACCTAGACGTGACGCAGGAAATGCAGGCACAGGTAAAAGTTACACGTTATATAATCCTTATCAGGAGAATTAACTTCGACAAGCTAATGAATTCAGTCTGGTACGGCCATTGTTTCCAAGTAGAATCGAAAGTAACCTGTTACGATTCGAAAGTGACGGCGAGGTAAATGAAGATTCAAGAGAAATACAATTCACTCACCTACTTCCATTCGGAATTCTCTGATTCCTCTTTCCTCTATTCCATCCATCGTTATGTGATTCTCAGAACTTCGAATCGCCTGTCACGCACGAAAAATATCGAATTCTCTTCTCTTCTACGAATTAAATGCTGCCGGATTTAATTTTTTATGATTTCACGGTTGGTTCTTATTTGTGCTTCGCTATATTCAATAACAATCGTTCTTATGATTTCTTGCGTTTGATCCACCTTCAAGTAGATTTTCACGCTGCGTTTCTACATGAATTTATTTCGTGATGCGAGATAAGCTTGTGCAAGAACACGTTCGTCGAAAATAATTAATCATAATCTATCAAAATAGTTGGTTCGCATATCATGGATCGTCGCATTGATAGAACGAGAGATTGAAACGAAAATTGTCTTGGTAATTCATTCAGGGTTACACGCCTATTGAGATGTTCAGGATCGCGGAAGAATTCTATCTGTCCTTGAACCTGAGCGCGATGCCGCCGGAATTCTGGGCCGGAAGTATAATCGTGGACCCTGGAGATCGGCCTTTGATTTGCCAGGCTTCCGCTTGGGACTTTTGCAATCGTTTAGACTACAGGTGAATTAATCAATATGTACACTACGGACATTTATGCAAATATTATGCATTTTCATGACAAATGATAGATAAAGATGTAAAACTCAGATGAAAGATTTCATGCAAATTCTTGCACGCATTTGCATATTAACGCTGTGAATGAATAAATGACTGTTATCTAGTTGTAAAGACCAGATCGATAAGCTAATGAATTTAATATTTTTCAGAATTAAAATGTGCACCAAGATCACAATGAAGGATTTAATCACGGTGCATCACGAGATGGCTCACATTCAATATTTCTTACGCTACAGTGGATTGCCTCGTGAATTCAGAGACGGCGCCAATCCAGGTAACTAATATACAATGATTTCTATTAATACTCGGGCAAT
The DNA here is from genome assembly GCF_011392965.1 of Frieseomelitta varia. NCBI lineage: Eukaryota > Metazoa > Arthropoda > Insecta > Hymenoptera > Apidae > Frieseomelitta > Frieseomelitta varia. The sequence continues at coordinate 342,621 of NW_025110249.1, forward strand.
ACAATGTTCAGAGAATTATTTCTTTATATAATCTTGTTGAATTAATTGCTTTTTAATATATTGCAAGAATAAAATTATTTTCGTTGAAGGAAATAAATTTTATTTATTTTGTGCATACAGTTTTTTACAACGAGAATATATTTTATTGCTTTGTCGTAATCAATAATTAATTAATTTGTGACAATACTGCTTATAATAATTATTCTAGTTGGAAAAGCACAAATTTTATTAATCTCATGCAGTTTCTAATCGAAAAAATATTCGAATAATAAAAAAATTTTATTCATTTCATATTAAATATACATATACGAAATGTGTCAAGAGATACAGAATTAGTATGAACTTGATGTAATTTGTTCAAGCAAAAGCTATAAATAAAATAAAATAAATAAAATTTATGTTCTTATCGACTACGAGCAATTAATTTGATAAGGCTATTATAGACAAAAATGAAATAATGATTTCTCCAACCACCAGTTTGTCCGAATATCAACGAGCCACTTCTTATAAGAAACTCCCTTTCAAACTTATCGATTATTTCCTTCCTGGAGAATTGATATTACAGAAAAAGAACTTCTCGTAAACTATTAAAAAAAGAAGCGCGAATTTCTCGGCTTTCACAAAAAAAAAAAAAAAAAATCCGTCGCACACAATCGCGAAGCCACGGAGGAGATACAAGAAGGAGCATTAAGTTCTTGAACGAGAAACGACGGAGCGACACGCGATGGCATGACGGACGACACGCGGTCGTTACGTAAGCGTGGTCGGTTTCCTCGACTTCCGGTAGGCGGTTCGCGCGCGACTTTTACGTCTATTAGCTCGAAAGCGAGAGTGAGAACGATACGGTCGAGATGGATTCGCGCGAGCGAGTGGATGTGCGAGTACTCTCCAATCCGTGTACTCGCCAGATCGTTAAAATATTTTTATTATGGTATAATCGCGCTTTCACCGTTCCGCCAGTTGGTCGTTCGCCCAGTCGCCAAAGTAGATACATATATACTATGGAAATAAATCTCGAACGATGACTGCGACCTTGCCGAGTCGCCTAATGGGAGCTGGAAAGCTGGTTCGAATAACCGGACTCTTGTAGATAGATATTATGAAAAATTTGACGGTCAGGGACATTTGATATTTGAGCCAGAAGCATATTTTAGCCAGGCTGAATTTATTTCTTTATGTACGAGACTTATACGGTGTCTTGCACTAGTATGTTTCATGAGTTAAAATAAGAAGGAAATGTTGTATAAGCATAGGAAATGTTTTATCATCACCCTGCTTTATAAAAACGTGAAAGAATTTGATTTATTTTTCCATTTCGAACTGCCCTTTCCTGTTTCGAATGAAAGTTTGACGTCATGGGAAGATTAAGTTTCTCTAAATTTCGTCCCTTCAAGCATCATCGTGAAAATATTTCCAAACATGATTAAAAAAATCCTAAACACATTGCATTATGACGTATCAATAACAAAGCCGTTATTACTTTTGGGTTTCATATTTTGGTTACAAGTTTTTTCATAAAGCGTTTATGGACTTATTTTGTCATTTCTATTCGTGCAACATGCTGGTGAGGTTTGATCATTCAAACCTGGGACACTCTGCATAGCGAATGTGATTATTCTAAGCAAAGTAGAGATTGAATTTTAAAATAACCCTATCTTATTTAATATTTTTTCATACTTTTTTCACTTATAAAGATTCTTATGATATAAAACAAGTCTGATTATTCTGTGCAAAGTTCAAGATTGAATTTTAACTTATCTTATATTCTTCCTATTTTCTCAAATTTGGACAGACTCTACAAAAAATTCTTATTTTAGTTTTTATACTATGTTCAAAATATAAAAGTTTGAGAGGCGTAGCAAGTTTTATTATGACTATACACCTCTATTTTCACGACAAGATGCGATCCTAGTCACGGGACTAAGAATCTAATTACCAGTCTGCAAGGAAGTCACGATTCGATAAAAACTAACTCTTCTTTCACGCTTGAAGAGTAAAAGAGGCTAGAAGATTTACTGGTTGACAATTTACTTGTCGCTTTCCCCGATGGCTAGAGGCAATAAACGCTCATTTGTGCAGGATTTCACGAAGCTGTGGGTGAAGCCGTGGCCCTTAGCATTGGCACTCCCCGTCACCTTCAAACTCTCAGTTTGGGAAGCAAGTACATCGACGAGCCCACAGCGGATATAAATTACCTATTCTCTCTGGCGATGGATAAATTAGTGATGCTGCCGTTTAGCATCGCGATGGACAGATGGCGGTGGGACGTCTTCCGTGGTTACATCAGCAGGGAAGAGTACAACTGCCACTGGCATCGATTGATGGAACAATACGCTGGAATCAAGCCGCCTGTTCTGAGAACCGAGGATGACTTCGATCCTGGTGCCAAGTATCACATACCAGCGAATATTCCTTACATTCGGTAAGTCTTTAATTCTGCATTTCTATGGGAAGGGGAAGTTCGGCAACCGAGGAATTGAGAATCAAATTTACTATTCTTACAAATTGTTACGATTTTTTTGCTATTCTTAATTATCGTTCTTTAATTATCTATCAAATTGACAATATATGCTTTGGTTCAGAAAATCCTTGAATGATACAGGTGAATGATTTTTTAGTACATGATAGAGATTTCTTGACGAAGTCATGCGTCTGACGTTTATAGGAAATCAATGTTGGATTGTTGTATAATATTGTCGGAAATTTTTGAGAACTTTTCACTGTTACGACATAGACCATACGAAATAACTTTTAATTGAATTTTTTCCTGTTTCTGTCATACTGTTTTGTATTCAAAATAATATGAAAAATAATAATATTCAAAATAATATGAAAAGTCTAGGAGGGATATTTGAAGGAATCTATGTTAGGTAACATTTAGGAACATTTTTGAAAAAAAAAAATAGATTAGGATCTATGTTTCTGCAAATTTTCAAATTTTCTTTTAATTTTTTATATACAAAATAGGTATCCTAATCCTTATCGCGATTGATGTAAAATATAAAGTATATACCTACATATATTGAACAATACTTGTTCAGAATGTTATTGAAATATCAATTTTCTAGCATGGGTTTCTATGAAATCCACAATCCAAAGTTAAAATTTCATACACACTGGCGTTTTATGACATATTGTTTTATATAATAAAATCAGGGAAATATGCAAATAACTGATAATAACTGATAATATTGCTAGTAATCTCTTAGAATAGATTCTAACAAACCCAGTCATCGAGTTCTACAATTCATATTCTAAGAATGAATGAGCTGAAGTTTTCAACTTCATCGCTCAGACACACGATTGGCGTTTAACATATTTAATGTTATTAATATTATTAAGTACATAATTAATGAATATCCAACATTTTATTATCAGTTAATCAATATATTAATTTCATAATTTTACATTTCAAGTGAAAATAGTATATACACGATCGCGAATTTCAAGATAAATTCCTAAAAAATATGTTTATAACTTTATAACGTCTACATTTCAATTCGTAAAGTTGATCGACAAGGCTTCTGAATATCTGGAATATCTCACGCGCGATGAAACTTTTATCAACGAAATCTTCAAGCTCATCGACGTCAGCTAGATTTCTCCCTAGCTGTAGAAGACTATAGGCGGCGATTTCACTCGTGATCATTTTTTTAATTCGAAGACTTCTGCGTTTCGTCTTGCGGTATCATCGATGCAACGGGAGAAAGAGGCTTTCTCCGTGTCAGCGATCCTCCGCCGAGTAACACGTGATCCTGTCTAGACGCTTATTCAAACTTTTCGGTTCTTCCATCGTTACGTGTGTATACGCGAGTTCGATGAAAGTTTCCCCCTTTCTTCGACTACGTCGGCTGGCTAATTGTTGGCCAGTTTTCTTTTATTGCGTTAATCACCGGGCCGCTTCCGCGTTAACGCATTCGCGAGCAATCGTTGCTGCATACCGGCTCGTTACTTTCCAACTTTTCCGGGAAACGTTCGTTACGGACGTAACGTTGCGTTACCGCCGGATCGCGAAAGTCGATTCAAAGATGATATCGTGTGTTCCGCGTTGGACGCTTTCCTCAGGGAGGAAAAGTCCGTTACGAAACTGTGATCCGAGCGAAAATGTAATCGCTGGATCGCGGCCTTGATTCGATTCGGAGCAGAGTCTCGCGAATGGAGAAACTGAAAAATTCCAGGAGGATGTTGAAGATCTCAGAGTTGATATTAAAGTCTTTACGGAGTTTGTTTAGGTTTCACGGAAGTGTGCTTCTTCGATTAGAAAACTAAAGATAATGCGAGACGCTTGAAATAATTAGTTTAGTCATTAGAGGTTCAAAATTCATATTATTAAAGATAGATCCTCTGGATTAAGGAGGCCTGTAACAAATGTTGTCAGATTTTTGGTAATTGGGATTAAATAAGCCATAGAAAGGAATTTTTGTTCTTTGGTTTTATTAAAAAGAAGCGAAAGACATGGGTACAGGGGTGTTCACCGGGCTGAGCTCGCAATCAATCGCCAGCAAACACCATCTATGTATGAATCCTTCTACAATACATCGCACGTGTACAATATGTGTATTCTTAGGTACTCAGGTATCAAAAGATATCAAAATCGCTACGATCTAAGTGAATCACTGGTTGAAGAACGCTCTGGAACGTCACCTTGCAAACTCCTTTACTTTACAAATCATTCTTCAACGCAGCGAAATGCTTTTCCGAGAAATGTAATAAATATACCCCCGTCGCGTCGAAAAGAAAGAAAAGAACGAATTCTAAAATATTTCCAACCAAGGGAAGACGAATGTAACGCGACAAAATTGTGATATTAAACAATATTACCAGGCGCCACTGGCTACCACTCGACCTACCCTAATTCTTCTAATGTTCCCCATAACTGGACTCGTAGCCACCCTCGTATCCTCCAGACTCCTCGTAACCTCCTCCGTGACTGTGCACCACCACAGGTACTGGAACCTTGACTGGATAGGGCACAGGTTTAGCGACAGGCACTGGTACGTGTTTCGTCACCGAAACTGGCACTGGCCGTTCCACCGGTACCTTCACCGCGTACGGTACCGGCTTCTCGACAGGCACAGGTACTGGCTTCTCCACTGGATAGGGCGCTGGTACTGGTACCTTGACATGGACAGGTACTGGCTTCTCCACTGGTACTCCGATTGGTCGCTCCACCGGCACCTTGACTGGATAAGGTACAGGCTTTTCGACAGGCACTGGTACGTGTTTCTCGACCGGAACTGGATACGGTTTCGGGATGTGAACGGGATATGGCCGTTCAACGGGCACGTTCACGGGGTACGGTACAGGCTTCTCGACAGGGAACGGTTGAGGAACGTGTTCCACGACTTTCACGGGGTATGGTACAGGCTTCTCGACAGGGAACGGCTGAGGTACAGGTACCTTCACAGGGTAGTGTACTTTTTTCTCCACCGGGTACGGCTGTGGCACGTAAACCTTGTACGGTACTGGCCTCTCCACGGGTACTTGGACCGGGTATGGTACCTTTTTCTCCACTGGATAGGGTTGCGGGATATGCACCGGTACCTTGACCAGGACTTTTACTGGAACTGGAATCTTCTTTTCCACTGGATACGGTTGTGGTACATGCACCTTGACTGGGTACGGTATCTCTTTCTCGACCGGATAGTGGACCTTCTTCTCGACCGGATAGGGTATCTTCACGCTCTTCACGATCGTGATCTCCTTCACTTTGCCTTCTTCGTGACCGTAACCTCCAGCGTAACCACCGCCGAGGTCATCTCCACCGTATCCACCGCCGTATCCACCGCCGTATCCACCGCCATAGCCACCGCCGTCTCCACCCGACAAAGAGATCTCGTGCCCTCCGCCGAGATCACCCCCTTCGTAACCTCCCTCGAGATGGCTGAGACCTCGTTTCTCTTGCTTCTTTTCCACGCTCGGTTCTTGAGCCTCCGCGTTCTTCGCGCTCTCCTCGCAGAACGCCGTGGCCAGCAGGCCGAAAACTATCGTAGGAATCTGAAACGAAAGAATAGTTGCCTCTATCCTTATCAAATTTTAACTTGGAAACTTTCGGCAGCAGTGGTGTCGTAAAATCGTGAAAGTCGAAAGATCGTAGGCTTCCAAAGGATACGTCGAACGCTCTTCGCTTCTGAAAGACTTTCGCGCCAGAATTTTATTTAATATCGATGCCAGAGTGGCCGCTACTTACCAAAAATTTCATGTTTCACAGGCACTCGGGGTATCTGGTCGAAGTCCAGACTTTACTGGATACTTCCCCCCAAGGTGCCACCGTCTTTATAGTCCGCTTTCCCCCGGCTCGGTCGCGAGCCCCTCTGTTCGCGCTACGTTCGCGGAAAAGTGAAACACGCGCGTGTGGCGCGCGCGAGCGGCCGCTCGTTCGGAGCGTGCGACGTTGTAGCATTTTTTTTTTTTTTTTTTTTTCAAATCTCGGCCGGCCACGATCGTTGCTTCCATAACCCGTTGCACTGGCGTAGCCACAGACCGCCTGTGCTCTTCCAGGGTGAAAGGAAACGCTCACCGCGCGCGGAAGACGTAAGAATGTTTACCAAGCTCTCCGCCGTTCGCGCCACTAATCTCTAGATCGATCGATTATATCGACACGATACGGAGGTTTACCGTGGGCTTGAACTGTAATTGGATTTAACGCGCTGGATAATAGAGGAGAAACAATGGGATAGTACGCGAGAACAATGACTCGGAGATGGTGAAAATCGCAGTGGCGATGGACAATCAACGACAAATTACCGCGGGTATGATTTAACTAAGTGAGCCGTTTGCCGGCTTTTATGGCAGAAAGAGAACGTACGCGGTCGATCGTTCAGAATCCTAAACGATTCGCCTAACGGCTCTATTAGACTTCCTTGTGAGAAGAATGCGCGGTGGTCATCACCGACTCAGTTCATCTCTCTCTTCTGTCTGGAGGCTCAAACGCTTCTTACTGTTACTTCTAATTCGAGTTTTTATGTCTGTATTCGGACGTTTCGTTAGTAGAGGAAAATCAATTTTGCACAAACTGTGTTTTAATTATTATAAAAATTGTCGTGCTTCTTTGATCAGAGATTATCGGATAAAATTGACAGTGTAATCAAACTGTCGTCGGCAGAATTCGATGTTCATTTAAACTGGTATTTTTATGAACAAAGTTGAAAACATAGGATCTAAGAAAAATTTGTACCAACTAAATATTTTATCATAATTTGAATATTTCATGCGTTTTAAATTTCTTTATAAATGCATAGAAAAATTCACAATCATCAGTTTTTAGTTTCATGAATTGAAAGAGTAGAAAACGTTCAAACAAAGCTTCATACTAATTGAATTCATACCAATATGAATACCATATTATAGTATAGTTATGCTATTTTAACTTTAACACGTTTCTCATAGATGCATGAAAAAAGAAATGCGCAGTTTGATCATCAGTCTGAAAGATGAGGCAATCTGAAATGCTTACGAAACATTGAACCTCTTACTCTCGAAAGTATCCATTTCGATAATTCTCTCGACCACGTGACTCGAAATATTCGCTCATTTCGAGCGAAAACTCGTCCAATTCTACGCCAGTGCGTCGGCGAATTCGCATTTAGCCAACAGCTTCTCTCTTTCTCCTTCTCCGTGCGAGAGATATTTCGAAGTTTCTCGCCAGGACGATTGCCCCCACCCCGTTTCCGGTCCCCAGCAGAAGGACGCGCGCGACGTTTCTATCACTTATAAATCCTCTCGTTCGCGGCGAAGTCCTCTCTCGTCGAACGAAGAGAGCGCGAGGAAGGAAGAAGTCACACAAGTGGGAGAAAAAGTTTGTGTAACAAAAACAAAATCAATAAATAAAAAGCGAGAGAAGGAGTATACTGGCGAGAAGGATTCAAATGAAACTACGCCCGACTCGAGAGATCGATCGTGTAGATCCTGAGCTCGTTGCAACGAACGTTAATTGCATTGCACCTGGAGAGAGTCATACCAAATTCTGTTTGTTTCCGTATTAGCAAAAAGTTTGTAATCACCACGTTATTTTATTGAAATCGATAATTTCAAAGGGAAATTGGAATTTTAAAGGAATTTTAAAATTCAGGAAATTTTTAGGAATATACAGAAATGTAGAAAAATTACTGCTGATGGTTTGTGGTGTTGATTTTGAATTAATGATAAAATGAATAGAAAGTTCAGAGTGGATACAATTAAGAAGTAATTTTTAATTTTTCATAATGTAATTAAATGGTAAAATGTATAAAATGTATGATTTTTCACGATTCATGCTTCATTAAATCCTGAAAAGTGATGCGTTTTAAACGTAGATATTGGAAAAGTAAAATTATGTAGAGAAAGAGAAAATTCTCTGTTTTGAAATGACACATACTATCTATTATAAAATAGAGAATTCCTACTTACATTTAATAGAAATTGAATGCTTTCTAATTTTATTACAAAGTCATGATTTCATTCAAATTATATATAGAAAATAATATAATTTGTATTATGTATTAATATTATAATATATATAATATATTATAATATTAATATTATATATATATATATATATAAAATACAAAATAATACAGATTATTATATTTAAAATACCGAATAAAGCAGAATTTCATCAAATTTAATCATTAAATGCCAGTCTACGTGTTCTACAGACGATAAAAAATATTTATGGAGGACAACATTTAGGAATACGATAAATTTGCCGGGAACTTGTTAAATTTTAATTGAAAATAAATATACTGTGTTTTCCGCAGAAAATAAATTTACTGCGTTACGAAATGGAGGAAGTGTATTTACTATGCTACATCAGATTGGTAATCTCAAGCCTGGAAAGCAGAGTGATAGGAGCAGTTAAATGGAAAAGTATGCTTGCTGTTGCTTTTAATGGTGGATTTAAGTAGCAATTACGCGATATTAAAAGTGAAATGATGCGGGGGAGAAGTAAGCAAGCAATGAGCAAAGTGATATCATTAATAGATTGCTGATTTCTTATACGTGATACAAGTACCACGAGTTCTCTGAATTACCATCTTCAATCGAAGAATTGTGCATCGTTGTCGACGAGCAGGAATCGCTTTATTACAACCGGAAGGAATTACCGGATTCGTAAGAACAGCTAAACACGAGATTAGAGCAACTAATCATTAGATAATTTCTTCCTGGTGATCGTTCTTCCTCCCGTTCGTGATTTACAGTAATTCAAATGGTAATTTCACATGTTCAGCACTTTACATTTATTTAAAGCAATGTGAATTTAAAAAAAAAAAGACTTATTATTCTACAACTTGATAGTCTTTCTATAAATTACCTTTGCTCATAATATTCCATTCGAGAAGTTCATCAAGTTTTTAAAAATTTCGAAGGATTGAGAGATTTATACACCATTACAATTGTGAATGATTATGCAATTTTGTATCTTTATAAATTTTGCTAAAAACTGGAAGTTGAATAAAAATTTGTTTCATCTATTAAATATCATTCTGCTCTGTTCTATATTCTATATATTGTTGTGTATAATACGTATCTTCATGTTTGTGTAAATGTGTACTTTTAAATTTTCCAAATGTGCACAAACATCCACATTCCACACTTCGGTAACGTTTTGTTGTTGTTCATTATTTAGAAATCAATAATAATAATAATAATAATAATAATAATAATAATAATATTTAACAGTTCAGTTACCTCGAACTGTTAATATTGAATTGCTGTGAGATCAAAGGAAAGTGCGTCAGTGAAATTTGCATGAGTCTATCAGAGATTATTCCGTATTCCATCACGTGCACAGTAGAACGAGCAAGGAATTCGCGGGTAGAATATTAATCAACGAGGTACGAGCACTTCCTCGAAAAGAATCCGCTGTTGGGAAAGAGAACAGTGAAATATGGATATTGACTGAAGCGTTAACAAGTTTTCCGTGAGAAACACGAGTAGTTGCATTCATATGTTCAATCATTCGCAAGGAATGAATCTAATCGAAGAGAAACACGCGAGGAACGGTGAGAAAAACAAGATTTCCAGATCGTATACTATTAGATTGAAATCATGTTTATTTACATTTAACAGAAAGTTTACTTATAAATGTAAATTATCCTTAAAAATAAGAATACTGAACATCTTTGCGTTTGGAGAACCAACGATGTCGGAAGTCAGTCGAAATAAATAACCAGTATAATATACACTGCTCGGAACAATTAGAGGATCGCTGCGACAATATAAAGTATGTTCATTCTCTTTTGCATAATACATAGTGTTCAAGTGCAGTGTTCTCACTTGCCACATGTTCGTCAAATACTATTCGTCAAGTATTTAATCAATTATTTAATCAGTTTCGCATAAATTGGACATTCTCTCCAAAAGTTAGTTTTGTTATCAAATTTCGATACAATAAATAAAAAACAGCCTCTAAAACAATTTTAAAATAATATATGTAAGTACACTATAAGAAGCGAATGTGATAATCAAAGCAAAACGATCCCCTAGTTGTCCCAGCCAATGCAAAATCACCATCACGAATACGTTGCCATCACAAATTCATTTCATTCGCGATCCACACTTTCGTCTTCTACTCCCTCTTTTTACGTTCATCCTTGTCTCCCACGCTCTTCGTATCTCCCCTCGAATCTATCCTATCCTTCCACCCATTCGATTCAGCTTGCTTCCAATCGAGATTCACCGGCACCGGCTCCTGCACCCAGTAAGGGAACGGTTTCTTCACCGGTATCGGTACTGGTTTCGTCACGTGAACTTCGTACGGTCTGTCCACGGGCACTTTGACCGGAACGGGATAAGGCTTGTCCACTTCGACCTGAACCGGTTTCTCCACGCTGTACGGTTTCGGCACTGGCACCTTGATCGGCACTGGTACCGGCCTCTTCACGGGCACGGAGAAAGGCACGTCGACAGGTACCTTGACTTCAACGTGGTACGGCTTGTCCACGGGTACTGGATAGGGTTTCGCGACTACCACAGGATACGGTTTCGGTACCGGAACTGGGTATGGTCGATTGATGACTACCTTCACCGGTACCGGTACCTTCTTCTCCACTTCGTACGGCTCTGGCACCTTAACAGGTACTTTCACCTCGTAGGACACTGTCTTATCGACGGTGTACGGCTGTGGTACCGGCACCTCCACCTCCACCGGTATCTTCTTCTCGATGGTGTACGGCTGAGGGACCGGAATTTCCACCTTGTACGGTACCGGCCGATCCACCTTCACTTCGTACGGTACTTTCTTCTCTACTATGTACGGCTCTGGCACCTCGACTGGTACGTTCACGAACACTTTCACTGGGTACGGTACCTTCTTCTCAACCGTGTACGGCTGCGGTACTAGCACTTTGACCTCGTAGGGAACATGTTTGTACACAGTGTACGGTACCTTCTTCTCCACGGTCACAGGTACCGGAACTTTCTTCTCAACTGTCAACACCTTCGGGGTGTGCCAGGGCGAAGCTTGCAAGGATAAGTCCTTCCTCCGGAGTCGTCTCCAATCTTCCTTCTTCACTCTGCTTGGCCGTTCTCTGAACGAATTCGATCGAGATCTTTCAGTATGGATCCAATCCTCGATATCGTCCTCCTGTGTTCCTTCGTCTTTCACTTTTCGCACGTTGGAGTATGATTCACTGGCTGTTTTTGATTCGGTGGTAGTATTCCCGCCATCTAACGCTTTTTTCACTGCTCCCTCGGCTGCCCTTTCCGCTGGCTTTTCTACTGCGAGCTTCGCCGCCTTTTCCACGTCCTCTTTTCGAGTGGCGGAACAAGTTAGGGCCACGGAGAAGCATAGTAATGCGATTATGATCTGTCGCTACATTGAAATTTCGTAAAATTACTCGCCAGTTTACATCGAATTTTTACGAAAAAAAAAAAAAAAATCGGAAGGGGAAAAGATAAACCATCTGCATATTTACATCTACTTTGATCAAATCTCTAGAAAAATTTATCGAAACGGAATACTTTTTGATGATAAATTACAGGTCGATCAACTTAAGAGAAAGACAAGAATATTGATAAAGTATTAGTGACTTATTTATCTGTACATTGATGAACTTTTTCGAACTACAAGATAATTCATGGATAGAGAATCATTGAATCACTTTGGTATTTATGCGTTAAAATTTTTGGAAAAAATGTCAAAACAAAATAAATCAGTTTAATAATTCATAATGGATTTGTTAAAAATTTTAAGCAACAAGAACATGTTTCTCTTTACTTTTTCAATAATACAATTTCCGACAAACCATCTGGGATTTAATCTTCTGCGTTGAGTATAACAGACAACTCTTATATACTGTGTAATCTATTTTATACAACTCCAACAGAAATATCGATCAAATTCCTCCCAAAATTAAACAAATTTGTTCGACCTTTAATCTGTTAAAAACACTCGCGAAAGGAGGAAGAGGAAGGCTCTGGTTAATGAAAGTAAATGGCTGAAGTTTCGAAATACCAACCAGACGTCCCATGATTTTTCTAACCGTACCGATAGATCAACGTGCACTGAATCCAAGCGGATGCTGCTCCAGTATTATTTATACACGGTGGACGACTTTCGCCTGTTCGACCAGCTAGATCTTTATAGATTTCGCAATGCCTATCTCGTGACAATGATCGGTCATTGTTTTTCCCTGAGAATTAGCGAAAATCTACAGACATTCGTTACTTTGCTCGTAAAACTATTTTACCACAGAAGAAGTAATCTTGGAATATTTCTGCCGGATATTCTAGAAACAAAAAATCCTTTGAATGCCACTTTAATTATTCACAGATGTTGCTTCACGTTGACTCAATCATTGACAAGTTCACGTTAAATTCCAATTGAGTTCGGATGAAAATTTTCGAAAGAATTCAGATAGAAAGAGTTTGTACCGGGAAATATTAATTATAGTAGCAGTGAAGTGAATGAAATGATAGAAAGTAAATAGAATTTTCATTGTGGTTTGGCGAGGTACTAAACTAAAATTTCATTTCTCTGCAGCCACATTTTCACATTCAAATTTCACTCTTCCCTTCGTATTTTCTAATTTTCACGAAAAATTTTCAAATCAGCTTGTATTTGTACATGTAACATTTCAACAAGATAGAATCGTTCAATCGTTCTGTATATATATATATATATATATATTTCTTTTTCTCAACTTCTCAAATTATATGTAGCCGCTTTCCATGTTATTGAAATATCACAGAATGATTGAAACTCTCATCTCGTGGATCCAATCAACGTATTTTACGTTTGAAATGGAAGTAAAAGTAGGAAGGAAATATTATTTTCACACAACACTGTGGAAAACGCGAAGATCTATTTACGATGTATCAGCCCGGGCTGCAATGGTTCGTTAATCTGATGAAAAGCCCGTCGGAACAGCAACGCTATTCATGTTTGACAGATGAAAGCGAATGACCACTTTCTATGGGCAATCGTAAAACCGGGCGAACCCTGAACTACTGCGAAGCTACGTTTTTCTCTACAATGGAACAAACATTCCAGAATTTCCATCGCGAAACTCGCTGCAGACAAAAATTGGAGCCGTAGTTAGGTAGGACTTGTTTGAATCGGCTGAGCGTTAACATTTTAAAATTCAATCCCGAACTTTACACGTAACAATGAAACTTGCTACAGATTCTAATAACAACGAAACGAACGAGGAAATATCGTGTACTTTAGATTTAGCAAGAGGAAATATTAAACACGAGAAAATGACTCGAGTAATATCTATGGCATAATTGATGTACGAGAATGAAGTATTATACAAGAAATAATAAGATAAACGACATAATAATTTTCAGAAATAAATTACTACTTCCGTGACACGGAGTTATGATAATTAAACCTGAGAATATTAACGTAAGCTTTCCTTTTAATGAGTAAAAGTTATATTTTCGTAAGGCAATTTTGGCCTTCGAACTGTCAACTGTCGATGTTTCTTTCATTCTTTATTACGCCGTTAATAAAAAGTTAATTTGTCTACTTTCAAGTTAGATAAATTGCTAAGAATTATTCATAATTGAATTCAATCACAAATGTAAATACTTAGCTCGACTCAAAGAAACCCTGTCTAAAAATTAGTGCTTAAAATTGTCAAAAATTTAATACTGAAATGAGGATCAAAGAACAAATTATGAATGCATTCATCTTTAAACATATGCATATGCATTTGACATATATATTGTAATACGTTTTTCTTCTTGAACTAGTAAATCAATAATTATTATTGATTATAATATTTAGTATTAATTACAATATTATCTATTACAATTCTTTAATATAGACTGAACACTCAAAGAGTTAATAAACAATGCAAAAGTTGATAGAGTAGTTTAATTATTACTAGACTACGGATTTTTATGCATTTATAGAAAATTAAAAAATGCAAAATTACACAAAATACACACAATATGAAAAGAATATTTATGAAATATAATATTTAGTACGTAAATAAATCTTGTATAAGTGTCTTCTATCTTTTAGATTATATTTTCAAAGATACGAATTTGCAGAAAAATCCGCAATAAATCACTACGACGTTACAACTAAATCTTTCCATTTACAACTGAACGTTTTGACAACGAAAACATTTTCATACGGCACAAGCCATTTTTAACGGTAAAATTATTTACGTTGATTGATCTCTGAGCCTTCCACGCACTGGGTATTTCTATCAGTCAGTCTCCTCACGTCTCTTTTTTCTTTTACTGCTGATCCTCATCGATCACACGCCATCAAGTTTCTCGTGTCTTGTTCAAGTGAAACCGAAACCGGTATAAAAGTTCTCCGCGACGATCTTGCCATTTTAAATCGCGCCGCTTTCTTCCTCTGGCTCGATAATCAGATTAGGTATACCATCTCGTTCGTGACTTCATCTCGAGATATTTTTCAATCAAACGGACTATTGTCTTCCGCATTCATATCGTATATATGGCGATATTTCATTTTCGTTTCCCGAAGTAAGATGATAAATTAAAGAAATTACAGATTACGATATTTCTGTTCTTCATTGTCGGAATTAGGTCATGATTAATATCTGTAGGTTATGATTAATATCGGGGATTGTGGGAATTTTCAAGATTAAACTTGGACGATTTATACGGATTTATACCGCCGGGGACATCAGTGCGGTTAATCGGAGCGAAAGCGAACGTGACTGGAACGAAATCGATGGCTTGGATATCGCTATATTTGTGGAGAAAATCGTCTGGTATCTTTGATCTAAATTGTTCTGAAATTGTTTCCGGCCGTTAATCGGAAAATACTCGAACACTCTGTCGCTACGATAATTTACAAAGAGAAAATAATCTTAAGAAGATAAAATTAAGCACCGTAAAATTAATTATTACCTTTTGGCGACGGAGGTCATTGTATTTGAAAATCAATAATTATTAGCGGATATAGTGTAAAATTTGTTTATTTTTACATCGTGCAACCTCTCGCGGAATGTGCGTGTACTATAGTTAGAAACGGTACTGTCGATATGAATTGCAATCGAGATTTACAGTTGTAGAAATTTATAGTTCGAAGAAAAAAATGAAAGATCGTATTTAAAAACTTTTCGGGAGAATTTTGCAAATTTGTTTTATTAAAAATATTAAAAATAACAAGTTTCGATATTTCTATATTATTGTTAGAATTTTGGTACATTTTCGATATTATATGTATATTACACTCAGTGCAGACGAGAAATTTTGTGTGCCACGATTTAATTTGCGAGACTGCATGCTGGGTGTGCATTGCACCATTCGGAAAATACATACATATATGTATATATATAATCTCGAAATATATATGTGCATATAGGATCACCGCTGCAATGTCGTCGCAATGACGTCGCGTCCTTCCTCTGCATTCGGTTTAATATTAGACGAAACAGAAATTTTGAGATTCGAGTTACGCTTGACAAAACAATTTTGTTAAAGTTTCCCACTGAATGATTAAGAACACAATTAGACAATTAGACCGATTTAGACTTCGTGCAGTTTTCATATTCTTACAATCAAGTTAAAATTAAAAAATAATGAACCTAAATAAAATCTATTTCACCCTCTGATCCTTCTTTTCATCATTCTTTAACAAGCCATAAATTTCTATACTACGTATCTTACATATATATTCTTACATATAATATACATTTAAATTTCCTACAATAAAATAATTCTGAAAATAATTTTTAAATACCTCGAATTAAATAACTAAACTCCTTTCACGGTATTTGTACAAAAGAATCGTCCGGCAACTATAGGGGTGGACACGCATCAGGTCAATGACAGACATGTCGTAAAGAGCCATAGTTACAGTATTCAATACACAAATTCAAATTTAATTTAATTAATATGGTTACATATTCTACTATTATTAGCAGAAATGTTACTAATATTAGTTACTTGGCCAATTTAACAAGATTCGGTGAAAAAAAGTTCCGAAAAAATAGAAAGAAAAAACGGATTTAAATTTTCACTGGAAGCCGCACTTAACTCAACAAAGAGCCGTATTTGCCCACCCCTGTATTTATACCATTAACTCCAAAATTATCCTAAAACATCCCTCCTGCTATTCACATCCTATTCGTTACTTCCAACCGTGATGATGAGCCCCTTCTGCCTCAGCTGGTACTTCAACGGGTACCTTGATCGGATAAGGAACAAGCTTCTCGATTGGATAAGCGACAGGTTTCGTCACGTGTACAGGTATAGGCCTGTCAACTGGTATCTTCACCGGTACTGGTACTGGTTTCTCAACAGTGTAGGGTACCTCCTTTTCCACAGGATACGGTGCTGGCACCGGGATCTTCACTTTGACAGGGACAGGCTTATCAACGGGCACAGGCACAGGTCGTGGTACCTTGACTGTCACTGGTACAGGCACTGGCTTGTCAACCGGGTAAGGAACGGGTTTAGAAACTGGTACGGGATATGGTTTAGGCACTGGTACCGGTATCGGTTGTTCGACTTCAATCTTTAGAGGATAATGCACCACCTTCTCCACGGGGTACGGTTGGGGCACGTGCACTGGTACCTTCACCGCTACTGGAATCTTTCGTTCGATAGGGAACGGTTCGGGTACAGGCACCTTCACCTGGTAATGAACTTTCTTTTCGATCGGGTACGGGTCCGGTACGTAAACCTTGACAGGCACCGGGCGATCGACTGGCACCTGGACCGGATAAGGGACTTCCTTGATCACCGGTACCGGTTTCGGAATTTTTACTGGAACCTTGACAAAGACTTTTACTGGGTACGGTACTTTCTTCTCGACTGGGTAAGGTTGAGCTACGGGGACTTTAACGGGGTACGGTATGTTCTTCACGACAGGGTATCGTATCAGTTTTTCGACCGGATAGGGAACTGCCACTTTCTTCACCACGGTTACCATCTTGTGCACGTCCTCGTGCACGTCGTGACCTAGAATTTGACCGTCCTCTGGTATCTTGTCGGGTTTCGACACGGAATATCTGCCGTTTAGAGCTTCTTTGAAGTCACTGTTGACGACGATGTCTTCGAGGCTCCCTGCTTCTGCTTGCTGGTCCTCCAGGAACTCGTCGTACGGATCGTCTGTAATGATCTGGTTTAATTAACGTTCGTACTCGCGGAAATATACAATCGTTTGTGAAAGTCGTCGTATAAGGGATCTTTTTATTAAAATCATTATTTTCGTGTAAGATTTTTGCCGGTTTAACTGGCGTTGAAAATTCAAAATCGTTCATGGAACTCTTTGTACGTTCTATAAAAGAGCTAGAATTTTTATTCGAATTATATCTTGTGGTGTAATATACTTATAAACAATTTACTATTTGTCGAAGAAATAAACGTAACACTTTTTATTATTTGTACGTAGCAGACAGTCTGTGTGGAATGTCTGAACGTCTTTGTACAAAAGCTGTTAATATTCTTTATGGAGTTTCACTTTAATTTAGTATCTTAATGAAATTAATTTTATTTCGCTTCATACAAAGTGTAAGAACACTTTCAGATAAAGAGATTTTACTACTGCGAGATTTACGCACACATTCTTTCGACGGATTCCGTCGATCTTGATCCCCGATCCATCTTTTCCAAGGCTCTGCAGCTTTTCTCTTTGGCAACATGATCGTTCCATTCTTGCTTGTAGTACGTCTGCGGTCGCGTATTCGTAGTTCTGTAACTTTTCTCAAAAATCGAATCTTGCTTCGAATTGACGTGATATCCAGACGACGTTGCCACGATGAGTATCACCAAGATCGCTGTGTTTCTCTGCAAATGGAACAAATGAATTCTTTACGAAAATCGTAGTATTCTTCGGATTCACTTTTCAACGTTATCACCAAGCAATTAGTCAAATACATACAGATTCAGGTACTCGTCTCTTTCACTTTTCTTTTTGCACCTACCATTGTAGAATCCTGATATCTTCAGGATTGAAGATTCAAACTAGACAGAAGTTAATCAATTTTTGTGGTTCTTGTAGCGAAGATTCTTCGACGCACGATCGAAACTAAAATGATGTACGTCAATTTTGTGATTTTTATTGACTTTTATTAACTTTCTACGATACACGGTCGAAACTAGAACGAAGTAAATCGACTTGAGCTTTCGAAGATCTTTCGATATACGATAGAAACTAAAAAACAAAAAATAAATAAATAAATTAACTTTGTAATTCTGTTATACTAATTTTCGAACATTTTCCGTTGCACGAATCACACTAGAATGAAGGAAATAAATTTTCTGGTTTAGGTTCCAAAGATTCTTCTATGTACAATTTAATATAAACAGAAATTTTAGACAGTCTTACTAACGAAATTTGAGCAAATCAAGTTAATTTTGTCATTTTATTAATAGATACGTAAAGATTCTTCGACGATGACCAATTAATAAAATTAATTAATTTCGTGATTCTATTAACTTCCGAATTCAGTGATGCACGATCCGAACGAGAACGAGGTGAATTGATTTCGTAATTTTATTAACTTTTTAAAAATCCTTCGATGCACGATCCAAACTAGAAAGAAGTAAATCAGACCTGTGGATGTACTAGCTTTTATATAGACGTTCCTCCATCTTAAGTTTGTGCACAGGCTGAGGGATTTACGGGGGACGCGTCTTCGCTTTCGCATGTTTTTTAGAGAGTGAAACTCTCATCCAGATAATAACCCGGTCAGGAGGAATCTGACTCTTGTGTTCCATCCAGCATCTGATAATGAAGTGATATCGGTTGTTGGCAAACGTGCTCCAGCCAAGTCCGGTCTCGATGTTTTCACGCCCTTTTGCGACAACGTTTTTTCCCTGTTGTGGCGACCTTGGAGAGCATTCCATCGAGAACGCTAGCCGCGATCGATCTCCATGCCAGTCACGCACAAAACGAAAGCGAAAGATCATCTGACTTCTCAGATTCTCCGGTTGATCTGTCGTGGGATTTCTAATTGAAAACGAAACTCGTGTTGCATCGTTCGAAATTCACAGTGTTATTTTCAGATTTTTCATTTTTATATATATATATATACATATAGTAGTGTAGTAGTAAAGTATGGCATAGTAGTAAATCTCTCTTGAAAAAAAATTATTATTATCTTACTTAATGTATAATACATAAATTATTATTATCCTACTATTATCCTACTATTATTATCCTAATGTATAATATATAAATTATTAAATTATACTATTATATTATTAAATTATATAATTATTAAATTATTATACAAAAATTATTATGATCCTGCTTAATACATATATTATTAATATAATATAATATGTATTATATTATATTATATTATATTATACTATATTATATTATAATATATATATTGAGTCAACGGAGAAAAGTGTAGGATAGTAATAATTCTTTTTCAAAAGAGATTTACTAAATGTATTCATAGTAAAAATTGCATTTAATATAGATAGATTTTCGCGTATACACGGCAATTACTATTTTTCAAGAAGCTTGCTAAAATTATTCGTAGTGAGAATTATATTTAGTATACTAAATTTTAAGTTATAAAATTGAGACTCTGAGTTGAAAGCGATAAAATAGAAAAAATTACTCCTAATATGAAAATTTGCTAAAACTAGTCTTACCACATTAAATTAGTTGAATGAAACATTGAAATTTTAATAGAAAATCAATGGTCTCGAATAATTAAAACATCATAAAATAAACAGAATTATTCCTAATCCAAGAGTCTATAAAAAGAAATTAATACACTAAATTATAAATTAATAA
This sequence comes from Frieseomelitta varia, assembly GCF_011392965.1. Taxonomy (NCBI): domain Eukaryota; kingdom Metazoa; phylum Arthropoda; class Insecta; order Hymenoptera; family Apidae; genus Frieseomelitta; species Frieseomelitta varia. Next base: position 362,797 of record NW_025110249.1, read on the forward strand.
AATTAATTATTAAGTTATAAATTAAAATCTAATGCGATATCGAGTAATATTTTCACTTCAGAAATCTATCAGTAATTGGCAAATTAAATAGAATTGACACGAGAGACTAAGCGCTAGAACTTTTCAAATTAATAACTCGTAATACATAATATAGAACTCGCTGGCTGTCAATGAATGTTAAATCGAGCGTATCGAAAGGGGAGAAATTAAAACGGATCGAGTTGCAATCAGCTTTACGATCTTCCGGGTACCAAGCGGAAAGTCGCAGATGAATAATCGTAGAGAACTTTCATGGTCATGGACTGCGTCTGTGGAGACAGTATCGCGGTTGTAACCATAATCGAGAAAACAGTGGACAGTCCTTCTCGAAGATACACGTAATAGAAAAAGAACCAAACATTGGCCGTGGTGAAAACGTGGATTCTTGAAACTGCGACTATTATAGACGAAGATTTCACAGCGGACACGCGATGATCACGGAACCGTGGCTGGATTCTGATCCTCTTCTGCTTTTTGGTATCATTTCTGTCATGCTCGGTGCATCGAGCATGCAGATTTTTTCCCATACATCTTGTTAAGATGCAGAACACGCATCATTCAGGAGAGAGTAATAATTCTTCTTTTGTGTAGAAAGGAAACATTTCAAGGAATTTTTCTACATATATATATGAAAGTTACAGAATAGATGCATTTTGAAATATTTTAAGAAGCAAGGAATTTTGCAGTAATTTTATGCTTTTACGTTAATTTTTGGTGTACAGAGAATTTTTATTCATAGTTTTATACGATGAGAAGTTTATGTAAGATTATGTTTTTTTTAATCAGACACGACTGCCATAATTATTTTGGTAAAATTTAGAATTAATTTTTATATTATTTTGTATAGAATTCGGGGAACTTTTATTCGTATTTTCATATGATAAAAAGATCATAAATTCGAAAAATAACTGTTGTGTTTTTTAATGAAACACAGCTGTCATAATTATACTGATAAGACTCGGAATTAACCTGAATATTTATATAAAAAGTATAAGATAGTAAAAAATTAGTAGAGTTCAATAACTTTTCCGATAGAGATGAACTTATTGACAAATTGAATAATCGATGATAATTAATAATTGAAATATTTATTTCATAATAGTCGGTTCTTATCACAATCCATAAATTAGTTTTTCACGCATCTTTACGTAACATGTAATTCACAAAAATCATCGAATGATCTACGATCATTCAAATACTTTATCGAGATTAAACAGATCACAATTCTGATCCAAGATCTTTGAATTTTCAAAGTGCACGCTAGAAGAACTCTATTTTAAAGTCGATACGCAAATAACTTTCTTTTTACCTTTAGTAGCATCATCAAGATTAACAAGTGTAAACAACTGCTTCCATTCATGGAGCACGCTTGTTAGAATATATGCTTCAATTAACACGTATAAAACAAGAATGGATCATTCTAATCACTATAATTAGAAGTGAAGATGTAGAAATCGATGAAGAATAACGATGTGAAAACACGCAAGATATTCCAAAGATGCTCCAAACAATTAGGAAAAAACAGTTTCAATTAAAAGTGCACAGTTTAATTATACAGTCCGCATCGTCAGCATCGTTCTTCACTTTCGATGAGCGCATGCCAAACAAAACATTTGTACTCTGCGTTGAAGTACCATTTACCGATTACCATACTTTTAAAGTTCCATTACGATCAATGTGTAGCAATTTGAATTTCCGGTCATGGCGCCACTTATCTCGAATTGAAATCTAGTCATTATTTGATTTGTTGAATATCGTTATCGTTGCTAGTCTCATTTCGAATTAACTACTGTAACTGCAGCCGATACTGTTTCCCACAGTTGGTTAATCTCAATATTCTCAGACAATAATCGAATCATTATTCGGAAATTGCGATCCTTGATCTCCGCGATACAATTTCGATTCGATGAATTTAAATTTTAAGAATTCAATTCCTCTTTTAATTCATTAATTTTTAAACTCACATAAAATGAATGTACCGATCGTCGTTAAAATCGCGCAGCTGCTTTATCGACGCTCGTTTCAAGTAAAAGTTTGCGAAACTGCCTCGACAACGCGTTGCAGAAGTTAAAATTCAAGTCTCTTCCTAATTCATTTGACATAGAAATTTATATAGACCACTCTATGCATTTGGTAAATTAAAAAAAAAAAAAAAAATTATTCAGAACAAAAAACACATGAAAACCAAAGTAAAGATCAAGACACCAAAGGAAACAATCCTCGCCCACAGTTAGGAGACGCGAAAGGGAAACACGATCGTTCCGGTCAGACACAAAGGCGCGAGTTTTTCTCCCATGACGATCTTTCGTACGAAAGGGGAGGTCTCTCTCACTTTCAGCCTCGATCGAAGTCGCGTGCGGCACAGATTGCATAAGAGTTGCTGACTTGTTCGACGGACGAGCACGAAGTGTACGACTCGTGAGTCAAGTAACTGTGCTTGGGCACGGTCGAAGTGGGTCGAAGCGCAACTCGTTGGATATTATTACACCAAAAAATTCGACATTTTACTTTCATTTGTCGTAACCTTGATACACTTTTTTTGTTTGTTACGATTTTATTTGTCGTTTGTTTGAACTTTCCCTCTTGCCTGCAAAGAGAACGGAACAATTTTTTTTTCTGCTGAAAGACCTGGATCTTGGGGAATGAAAAACCCTCTCCAAGAAAACCTTGACTTCTCTCATTAAATAAATACGTGCGAAATTTTTGTCACTGAGAACTTTCCTGCGTCTAATAGTACGTATTTCAGTTTAAGGAACCATCGAATGTTTTTGTTCATTTGACAAAGCATGTTCTTGAATTGGTACAACCATGCCTGACGTGCATCTCTAATACTTACAGAAAATCCCAACTCGAGATATACGAAAAGAGTTGAATTAAAAGTTGTATTATTTTTTACGATCTGCATCAGAGATCATGATTTTGAACATATATTAAAAATACAAAATATTTGATGAATATTCGTATTTTAATTCGTGTAGTTTTTAATACACGAGTACATATGAAATAGACAACTACACGTGTATCAAAATACAAGTCTATTAACATGTTCAAGTTTTATTTTGCGTGATACATACAAATAGAGATTTCTAGTTTATATTATGATGATCAGTATACAGACAATAAAAAACAATACAACTCTTCCTGCAGCTTGTACAATTTCGTAAATATTCACATTCATATCGCATTCAATTTCGTAAATATTCAGGATAACGTGAAAAGTGAAGACTTTTTCTCAGAGGAAAAGGGAGGGAGTGTTTTCATCCCTCTTTCAATAGAAAAAAAATTGTTCAATTATTACTACGTTTATGCAAATTACATTTTACGTTTAAAGCACCAAATTGTTTGAACTTTGAACATTATATTTTTCCCAGTCGTTACCGCGTTGCAAATTTAGCCGTGAAAGAATTAAATAAGTCGTGGGCGTGATCCTTTGACACGGTCGGCTGGCTCAAGCCCCGAGAATACGTTCGCCAAGCTAACGACGTCAATTAACGATTCTAGTGAAACAGGCCGCCACGTGCGCGATTCCCTGAACGTTAATTAAAATAAAATAAAACGCTGCTGCGTTTCCAGCCAGTTCTCTACGTGGTGCAGCGTAGATTGAAATCGTATACAGTCGAGGGATCCATCGGGGTTGCTTAACGAACGCACAACGAAGGTAATTGAAGGTTGCCGGTGGATCGTTGCTAAAGTTTCCGGTGCTTCCGTCGAACTTTCCTGCCTTCTTGATAATCACTTTCCCCTTGACGGTGTTTCTCCAAGCGAGCACACGTGCCGTTATTTTTCAATTCGCTTCGAAACTCGCTGGCTCGAAAGAAACTCGCGGACAAAAGAAAGAACAGTAGAGTACGCTCGATACAAAAAAAAAAAAAAAAAAAAAAAAAAAAAATGATGTAAGTCGAAAGAGGTTATACTCGTTTCTGGATAATGAGGAGTGAAGCGAAAGTTCTGTAATATGCGATAAGAGTTACGTCTCTTTGTATGAGTTTTGCGGAACATTAAGCTTTCGAAACGTGATCGTGTAGTTTCAAAAGCCACATTAATCGACTCACACGAATGATTCGTGTGTATAATATAACGTGCAAGACAGAAAAAAAAATAAGAAAAACAGACAGAAAGATCAATAGAGTCGCGTTTCCACGAATCTTTTCTCGAGTACTCCGCGGTGATTCCGTGGAAAGTAGATGTGGGTCGAAAAGCAACGAACTGCACGTCGGTGCAAATTACGAGGACACATGGACGGCAAGGGGCGATCAAGAACATCGATTTGGCAAGGCCGTGTTGGCAGCGAGAGAACTAGGTCGTAGCTCTGCCATCCGATTTCGCGTGTCGTCGCCATAGAGCGCACGAATCTTTCGCGCACCTGCACGCGTGGCCAGCCGTACGCTCGAAGAAAGTTCCAAACGCGAAAGTGAAACCGGCGAATCTGGCGAACTCTGTCCCTACGATCGAGGGAACACGTCGCGTGGAAAGCGAGCGCATTCGATCGTGACACGATGTCTTCTCCCACAGTCCCGCCGTTTGTCGACGATTCGAGGAGCATCGATCGACAGAGAACAGTGAAATTGTTTCTGGGATCGTCGACGATAAATATCGTAATGGAATAGTTAATGATTAGGAACGGGGCCGAGGAACGCCGGAAAATGAAACTAGAAATGAAGGAAACTTTGTTAAACTGATCGTGACGGTGGAGTGCGAGGAAAAGGTCGAGAACGATCGTGAAAGAACAAGAACGCAGCCGGCTCGATATTCTTTACGTTATTAATATTTATAATTCGTACAAAAATACATGTATTTTGCTATTTCGGTAGAAAAAAAAACAAAAATAAAGTAGAGAAGGTGAGATAAGCGAGTTGTTTGTCGAACGAAGAATCGCTAAGGACGGGCTCGATGAACAATGAATCTCTCGGTTTCTTTTTCGTATCGGTGACGCGCGTCGTCGCCGTGTTTCGTGGGGCTCGGTACGATCGACCTCGGAGGGACCGGCCTCTGGTGCGACGTGTGTCTTCGTTAACCCAGTCCATCCCCGTCGCGATCCAGGTACATACAAAGGAAGGAATACGTGGATCGACGCGTGCCATCGAATACCGCCCTCTCCCTACTGTCTCGTCAATGAATTTCATTTCTCCTTTTCTCTCCTAATGTGTTACCTAAAACTGCTTGTCGATTGCCTGATGTCGCCGGCGTGTAATTACCATCTGACACGATGTTTGTTCAAACGGCAATCAAAAACCGACACGATTGGTACGTGCTTAATGATAACCGTAGCCACCGGCCCAGTCGCTGCTGTAACCGTGGTCGTGGTGTACCGGAACCGCGACTGGTATTTTGACCGGAACGGGGACAGGCTTCTCGACCGGGTATGGCACCGGCCTCTCGATGTGAACCGGATACGGTCTGTCAACCGGGACCTTAACTTCGACCGGAACGGGTCGTTCGACCGGGTAAGGTACTGGCTTCTCAACCGGATACGGTTGTGGCACCGGCACCTTCACCGGCACAGCGACTGGCTTCTCAACTGGGACTGGGTACGGTCTGTCGACTGGTACTTTGACTGGAACCGGCACTGGCCTGTCCACCGCGTACGGCACCGGCTTTTCGATGTGCACCGGGTACGGTTTCAGTACTGGCACGTGAATTGGACGGTCGACGGGGACCTTCACTGGGACCAATTTTTCCACCGGATAGGGTGCTGGTACGTGGACCGGAACTTTGACCGGCACTGGGACTGGTTTCTCGACCGGATACGGTTGTGGCACCGGTACCTTCACCGGATACGGTATGTGTTTCTCCACGGGGTAGGGCTGCGGTACCAAAACTTTGACGGGGTACGGACGATCGACGGGTACGTGTACCGGATATGGGACCTTCTTCTCCACGGGATACGGTTGCGGTATGTGTACTGGAACCTTGACAAGAACCTTGACTGGATAGGGCTTCTCGACTGGGTAAGGCTGCGGTACTGGAACCTTCACGGGGACTGGTACTGGCTTCTCCACGGGGTACGGCACGTGTTTCTCCACGGGGTATGGAACAGCCACGTTCTTGACGACGGTCACGGTCTTCACGTGTTCGTGTCCACCGTGTTCGTAGCCACCGTAGCCATAGCCGCCGTAGCCGCCGTAGCCGCCGTAGCCGCTCAGTTCCAGGCCACCGTGTCCACCAGCTCCGATATCGTAGCCACCGTCGTAACTGTAGCCGTAACCGAGACCCAACAGGCCCCGTTTCTCCTGCTTCTTCGTCGATTTGTCCTCCGCAGAAGCGTCCGCTCTCTCAGCCGTCTTCTCCTCGGCCCATGTGCACGAGACCAACAAAGCGATCGCTGTCGTGTAGACCTGGAAAACCACAGTTAGAACAGTATTAGCGTCTGGATTACGTCGTCGACTCGACCGCGTACGAAAACGAAAGCGATTCGTGGAAACCGGTTGCGGAACGAATCACGTCTGAACGATTTCGGGTTTCTCGAAAGTCTCGAAAGAAGAAGAAGAAGAAGCTAAGTCGTTTGACTGTCAAATACCCTTGATCCATCGATCAGACTCCAGTTTATCAAGATTTTCAAGAAATTCTCAAGGAACCAGAGACTCAAACTCTCTTACGACGTGATCACTGTACGCGAATCTACGTCCCAAACAAACTATGCGGAAACTACAAAACTGTAGTCGCGGATCACCAGCGCGAAATAGAAATCATTCACTGCGCGAATACACGAATGCAAGCGTAACCGTGTCTCTCTGGTCACTGCTCGACCCCCGGTTGCATCCCCCCTTCCCCTGTTTCTCGGACAGCGGCCCGATAATCGTCCGTTTTCCCCGTTTCGGCTGCGTGCGTGTCACTCACGTACCAGGACTCTCATTTTTGCTCTCGAGATATTCCAGGTGCGTCCAGAAGTGAACTGGATGCTGATTGCCGACGGTTCGTCGCCTTATATACGCGGCATACTTTCGCCTTCGCCACCCGGGCCCGACACACCGTACCCCCCACGTTACACCTCTTTGTTCGCGTAGAGAACGACCACGATCGTCGTACCACTCCCCTTTGGCAGACACACGACTCCACTTCCCCACGCCTCTCGAAAACGTCCCTCTCCTTGGGCAACAGTTTCGTTTTCCTCTTCGTCCGAGTGATCCCCACTTGGGGCCCGCCGTCAGTGAGTCCCACTGTTACGCGTATGAGTCGCTTCCAGTGCTAAACACCTGACGTAGCTTTGACGTTTATTTTTAGTTTTTTTCGCGAGAATGTTGCAGTCTCGCGGGACCCACGGTGAGTTTGGGAATTGTCGACAGTGGACAGGTGGGACGCGGTCCTCTCGCTCTCGATCCTGTCAAAGCCAGGGGATTTAACACTCTTTTGTCACTTCTGCACGTTCTCTGATTCTAACGTGACTAATTATTTCGTTGTTTCGGTGAATTTGAGTAGGCGAGAGTAGACTCGTTGTCAGTTCGCAAGTCCAGTGATCTTGACTTAATTTCATTTCATCTCGCATCCGATCGAGTAAACTCTGATTGAGTATTATTTTTACTTCCTCCCCTTGATCTTCTTCGTGATTGTTCCTTTCTTCGTGAGATCGAACGAGTCGTAGTTAGATTGGTGAATGGAACACTGATACTTTGGGATAGAATTTCAATACCAGGTCTGTGTCTTGTAATGTCTTGTTATCGTATTCAATTGCAAAGGGAATTGCTTTTTAATTGCTTTTGTTCCTGGTGAGTTTGAATAAATTGAAATATATATCGGTGGATGGAAATGAGACTGCCTCAGATTTGATCTCTCAAATTTTATTTCGTAAGAAAATATCCAATTGGAAAATTCGTTTTCAACTCGCCGCACCGTGCATTTCCGTGCATTTTAAATTTTTCTTTCATCCGTGTCATTTATATCCTGTTATTTCATCGTTCGACGTTCGTACTTCCAGCGATTCGAATTCCTTCCGTATTTGCATTACGCACTTCCACTTTTCTATGTATATAAATTATGAAAGGCTTTGGTTCCATTATACATTCTCTTTCAATTGAGAAAAAAAATTACTTCTCAATTAATACACTTCTCTTTCCCTATGAAGCTTTAATTACTTCATTAGCGTCATTTACATTCAAAAGAGTAACGTAAAAGGAAACTTTTCACGTAACGTTCGCTCTGACGTAACGTACCCCGTGCCCCATACACAAAAATCTCCCTGTCACGTTGCATCGGTCCTTTCTCTGCAGCTTCGCTACAATTTCCAGCTGCGTGTAATTCGCAGTCCGGCGTCTCTGATAGTCTCAGTTAATAGTTATATATACAATTATTAGAAACGTGCCTCAAATGAGACCCTCATCATTTTATTTTGATTTAATTTTTATCTCCGATCTAATACTAACTACGTATGATTCAAACAGAAGTGAAGTAATTCAAACACATCAGTCGTGTTGCAAAAGGATGTTGATAGAAAAGAAGATAAATTTAAAGAGAATAATAAATAAAAGAAGATAAATTTAAAAGAGAATAATCAAAGGTGAACGAGATATCTAAGTAATTTTAAATGCATCTGTTTCATATCGGATTCTGGGTCACGTTCTAAAAGTGTTAATAAATTTCATGGAATATCAAGTATTCGTTGAAGTAAAATATACGACCTTGTACAACACAGATATATAATGTCACTTTCAATTTATCAGATTATTCGTAACTTAATTGTTGCGACAAGTAACAGATTAAAGACGGAGAAACATTCTTCACGTTATATTGCGAAAGTTGAGAACTAATTTTTTTAATCGAAACACACCAATTGTCCGACTACTTGTACAGTGTATGTTTTAAACCTCAACTTTATCCCTGTCCTCTGCAGAACGTGTTGGATCGATGAGACGTGAAACACAAAGGATTCTATTTTGATCAACGTTATTCGAATGCTACCACGCACCTCGTGTATTTTCAATTGTTTTCTTTTGGAATTTCATCACACTTATTTGTATCACCAAACAATTGTCTACTGTCAAACATTAATTTACTATTTTTATTCCATTATACTACTAACTTTACTACTTTATGTGCTTCTACGTGTCCCACAAACAACCGACGATTGGGTTAGAAATGACACGTACTTATATATAATTAACAGTGCACGAAAAAATGTATTTTTACAATATTTACCATGTTTTATTATGTTTGCAAGTGGTTCGATTCCAATTACAAATATTTACTCTCCTTTTCAACCGGACGTTTTCAATTTTATCACGTTTATTTGTATCACTAAACATCTCAATTGTCAAACATTAATTTACTATTTTTATTCCATTATACTACTAGCTTTACTTTATGTGCTTCTACGTGTTCCACAAACAACCGACGATTGGGTTAGAAATGGCACGTATTTATACATAATTAACATGAAAAAATGTATTTTTACAATATTTACCATGTTTTATTATGTTTGCAAGTAGTTCGATTCCAATTACAAATATTTAGTCTCTCTTCCAACCGGACGTTTTCAATTTCATCACATTTATTTGTATCATCAAACATCTCAATTGTCAAACATTAATTTACTATTTTTATTCCATTATACTACTAATTTTACTACTTTATGTGCTTCTACGTGTCCCACAAACAACCGACGATTGGGTTAGAAATGGCACGTATTTATACATAATTAACAGTGCACGAAAAAATGTATTTTTACAATATTTACCATGTTTTATTATGTTTGCAAGTGGTTCGATTCCAATTACAAATATTTACTCTCCTTTTCAACCGGACGTTTTCAATTTTATCACATTTATTTGTATCACCAAACATCTCAATTGTCAAACATTAATTTACTATTTTTATTCCATTATACTACTAATTTTACTACTTTATGTGCTTCTACGTGTCCCACAAACAACCGACGATTGGGTTAGAAATGGCACGTATTTATACATAATTAACAGTGCACGAAAAAATGTATTTTTACAATATTTACCATGTTTTATTATGTTTGCAAGTGGTTCGATTCCAATTACAAATATTTACTCTCCTTTTCAACCGGACGTTTTCAATTTTATCACATTTATTTGTATCACCAAACATCTCAATTGTCAAACATTAATTTACTATTTTTATTCTATTATACTACTAATTTTACTACTTTATGTGCTTCTACGTGTCCCACAAACAACCGACGATTAGGTTAGAAATGGCACGTATTTATACATAATTAACAGTGCACGAAAAAATGTATTTTTACAATATTTACCATGTTTTATTATATTTGCAACTGGTTCGATTCCAATTACGAATATTTAGTCTCTTTTTCAACCGGACGTGGAGATCGGCGGTGTAATCAAATCAGCGTAACACGCTCGAACTCCTCTTCCCTTTCTCCCTGTTGTACCGTTCCGTTTTCGTCCTTCCTCTCTCGACAGCAACCTCGACGGTTACGTGTACACCAAGCCGTAGGTGCTCACCCGTAAGGATTTATCCGCTGCCAATCTCGTGGGTGCAACTATTACTCCCTTTCATGAGACACGCGGCTCTACGTCACGATTTCCCTCTCCTTTTCTTGCCTGGCCCCGGTTCCGTTTTCTTCTGCGCCTATACATTATCGCGCAAAAGTTTGAGCGCCACCGTTTTCCACTGATCTGTTTCTCCACGTTCGAGGAACACCGGAGACCAAGGTAACGATTTCTGGTCTATCCTGGTCTTTTCTGATTATTGACAGTCTTTAACAGTTTCGAAATCGTTTCCAAATCGGTTACGAAAGAGAATGGAAGTTAGAAATGATACAACTCGCTGTGAGTGATATTCAGCAGTTTTGGATTTGTTATTCGTCGTGAAGGAAAGTAAGGTTGAAAGCAACGTTTTCGTTATGATTTGCGAATCGTTTCTGGTAGTGGGCGATTTGTGAAAGAGTACGAGATTGAACGCAACGTAATTTATCGCGCGTGTGAGTTTGAAATAACTTTGAGTAATATGTTTCTTTTTTTTATTTATCGGAGAAAGTTAACTCTCTAGTAAGGTTCATCAGAGACTTTTCAATTGAAAATTATTACAATTATTACGCCAAGAGAGTATAACAATTCCAAGCAAATGTCTTCGTTAAACAATTAACTTTTCGTTACCATTTATAATTCCATATGTGAATTATTTAGAACCCATATTGTCCAACATCATGAATTAAAAGTCGTAAAATACAAAATCGACTATGCAAACTGTTTTTAAAGTTCTCGTACTATTTTTCTTAAATTTACTTTAAAATTCACTGTTATTCGTACCTTCCACTTCTGGAGAATTAAATGTAATAAAATTAAATAAGATGAGAAATATAAATCAATTTGTCTTCTGATTGAACAAGAACAAATCTTTTTCACACCAAATTCCAAATTCTCTTCTCACGAAATTTTTGATCGGTAGTGTACAGAGAGAGAGACAACGCGGTACGCCTACTCGCACGATACTCATTAGAAATGTATAACGTACGATCGATGTTTATAGTGACCACTCGCGAGATCGTTAGATCGTTATGTAACAGACAGTTTGTGTATGTGTAACAAGATGCATGCCATTACTGTGCGAACAGTTTGTACTCGATCGAGGGAAAACTGATGGTCGAAATGTGGGCAGCAGAGATCGAGAACTGGTTTTATTTGTAAAGGATATCGCGTACAGGCAACATTGACGTTCGAAATAAATCACGCGTATCGAATCAAGTTGCTTCTTCGATATAGGGATATTGAGCAAGCGAGACATCATTTTCTTGTAAAGGGGAAAAAAAAGATGTTCGAACGAATCTTTACGAAAGAAGCTGCCCGAGCAGCGAACAGGATTTGAAAGTCGGGCCCATTTGGCGCCACGCGAATTGTTATCTAACGTTAGGTTGAAATACCAGAGATCAATGTTCTCGGTGATCATTGGATTTTGAACATCGGAGAAAATTCAAGTATATTCCCCTCTAGCATCTCCACGAATTTCGAGATATTTACGAGATTTCAATTGTCGCAGAAAATCCATTTACGAATCTCGAACGATCAACGAAATTTCGAGCGTCGGAAAAATTTAGAATTTTCTGATCTACGAAACTTTGAATATCGAAATAATTTAGAATCGAGAATAATAGTTTTATCAATTTTGATCTATTAAATTCTGTATATCGACGCACTAAATTTTGAACGACCTACGAAATTTTGAATATAAAACAAAATTGAGAAATTTAGAACTTTCTTAAAAGAAACAATGAGGTGACCTATGTATTTTGAACAATTTTGAACATAAAACAAAATTTACTGACTTAGAATTTTAAAACAGCGGAGCGATCTGTGAATTTCGAACGATCTGCAAAATTTACAATTGAGAATCGATTTCCCCGAAGCAGTATACGAATATTAAACGATCTGTCGAAATTCTGAATATCGATGAAAGTCGTAATCGAATCGATCTACGAAATTTGGAGTGTCAAAGAAATTTCACTTAGGCAGCGATTTGTAAATCACGAGCCCTGGCGTTCGAAGATGAAGGTTTCCTCTCCTTGGACTTAATTATTGAACGAATTTCGAATATTGGAGAAATTTTTAAACGGTAGCGATATTATGAATCACGAGCTCTACCGTTCACAGCGTGTACGTCCTCCTTCTTGAAATATTATTACCTGTTCCCCTTGCATCGAAGATAGGAGCTTCGATTTTTCATCCCGTGGTAATCACACAGGCGAAACTCAAAGGTTGATCAGTAAAAGGAAGTTCTCGTTACTACGTAATCGAGTCGGACGGGCTTTTCTCTCTCGTTCAATTTCACCTTTTTTGGGCACGCTCGAATATAACAATTACGGTGGTCGCCACAAATTTTTTTTTTTCTTTTCGTTCACACTCTACTTAATGTGTTGAATAACAACGATCAAAATTCGATTACAAGAAACTTTCAGGGGAACCTTGAATTTCAAGGATAACTTAACCTTCGTGATTCGGTGGAAAATCGATATATTGTTTGTACTACATTACATAGAATTCGAGATTAGGATCATCCGTTTGGCATCGGTTCTCCGTTATCCTTGTCACCTGATTATTCAGATTGATACACGCCTGCTCGCATCTATAATGAAGAGACAGAACGAAGGCGGGCAGTAACATAAATTAATAGAATCTGTCGTGTGATTGCATCAATAACAGATAAAATATTTCGTGACTCTTCGACAATCACTATCATTTTATCCGTGAATTGGAGAAAGAGTATCGTTCAGTATTTTTCCGCCATGTGAATTTCTCTGTGCCAGAATTTATCAAATTAAATAAATTTAAGGAATACAGTGATTCGAAGGCGGACATTGAAAAGTGATTTATATAAATCATTGGAACTCGTTATATGAGAGAGAAAAATTTTTACAAAATTTTTAAAAATTTTTACAATTTTTTCTGAAAGACACAATTTCATCAATGATTCGGCAAATAGCATTTTCTGCATATTAAATTATCCACCAAGATTTGTAACAACAAACGAATTAAAGAACAAATGATCGAAAGTGCGCAGTGATATTTACACAATTGTGTGATAGATAATTCTCTTTATAAAATCTAGAAATTCTCTTTGAAGAAAGATAATTAAAATTTTCTTTTTATAAAATCTAGAATTACAGTTTTTTTTTTCAGTGATTTAGAAGAAATATTTTTTTTTTTTTTTTTGCAACAGTGATCACTGTAATGCTAAATTTTTCAACTGTTCAATTTTATCGCCAACTTCTCGCTTCTACCAGAAATTTGTTTGTTAACAAATCATCGACGAAGGAAAGGAATAATGAAAAACAACTGGAACGAATCGTACGAGAGTGGTGGGGATTTGTCACGCGAAAGTGAGACAACCGAAAATCAGACAACCGAAAACCACAGTCTAATTACGGATTCGTTACGAAACCGATCGATCGACGCTCCAGTGAAAGATCGGCCAGGCGACATTCCTCACTTTCGCGATCGCGGTCGCAACGGTTTCCTCGTCGCCGGCTACGACGTCCAGACTCTGTTCGATGGAAAGTAGAGGAACGAGAGTGTAACAACAATCTGCGAAGGATAGTCCCCGCGTTTGTTACGTAAAGGTCGTTGTCGATGAAGAGTCTCGGTGAAACGAGCTCCTCTTTCTCTCTTTCTCTCACTGTCGATCTTCTTCTTTCCTCTCTTTTATCCACCTTGCTATAATACTCCGAGAGAGATCTATCCGCATGAGGATGAACAAGCACGACCTCCTGTGTATACGATTCGTTGGAATGAATTCTAAATGGCGAATCGACCACGTTGACACTGACCTTGAGGAAGACGTTCCCTCACGGTTGTCAAAAAGTCACCACGGTTGAGGTCGTTAAACGCTGGTCGTCAATTAAACGATCCATCGCTTCGTTTCTTTCTTGTTTCAGAATATCCATTGTCATTATCATTCGATTGTTATTATTGTTGCTTTACTTTGCGTCTCGTTGCACTGTGAATCTGTCAGTGAAAGAGGGATATTTTCCCTGGAATATAATTGGTGTGGACGAGATATGATATAACTGATGAAACTCGTTACGGGGAAATTCGCGGCGAAGTTTTAATTTCACTTTCTCTCATATTTCACAGGAATTTCGTGGCAGGGGTCCTCCAGTTCCAACTGTATCGCGCGCTGTGTCAAGCAGCTGGACAAAGGTACGACGATGATCCCAGGAGGCCTTTGCACAGATGCGACTTCTACAGGAGTCCGGACGCTGGCAGGATATTGGGGTGAGTTTTCCAGTGAAATATTAGCAATATATAGGAATATAATAAGTGATAATGAAGTCGAACGAAATATACGGGATCCACGACGAAATAAATAAAAATCGAAAACAACTCGCACAGTAATATTCCCCTTGTTTCAAAATAGATACACGCATAATTGTAATTTTCGAATGAATTCAGAAACGCATATGTTTACGTGTTATAAGTGACTCTGTGGAACACAGATTGCAAATACTACGTGTTATTTAAGTGATGAAAGTCGAATATTTATTATCATGATAATAATATGATCAATTTATAAACACTCTCTCTATATTATTATGTATAATGTTCCTGAGTAGTTGTATAATATAATATTGTTTCAGAGTATCTTGAAAGATTTGGAAAGTATATAATAACATATGGAAATGTATAATAATATGATAATAGTAAAGCAGACTAACTCGACTGAAATGTGATAAAATAGACTCGACTAAAATATTATATGAAGGATTTGAAGATACACGAATAATGATAATATCTGGGAGTAAAATACATATGATCTCGAATGATGGTGTGTATCGTTGCTATTGAATATGATGTCGCTGATTAATGATATCGTTTTATATTTTGAAGGGCTTGAAAACTACATAACATCATATAAAATACACACGAATGATAATAATAATAATAATAATAATAATATCTTGGAATAAAATACATATGTATGATCTCATACAAATGATAGTAAATATAATTGAGTATCACATTCCCAAGTAATGATATCGCTTTACATTATCTTGAATGACTTGAAAAATTCTATATAATAATAAGATAGTAGCAAAATAAACAACAATAATAATTAAAATATGAATACAAGTGACAACGCGCATCACTGAATATTACATACTTATCATCCCAGTCGATTTCTAAAAGTATATTTGCTCAGTGGCAATATTTTAATACAAGTGCCAAACACCCTCATACATAAAGAGCCAGACGAAAATTCAATATTGAAACACTGAAAAATTTCGCGAGTATTAGGTAAAGAGCAAGAAAACCGACGACAGCCTGTCGCAAAGGAGGGGATCTTGACGCCTCCGTTCGCTAGAAATATTCTCAAACTGTACTGATTTACACTCTAGGCCAGGGTTTCTCGAAAGAGGTCGCGTAACTAAATTTGGGGGTCGCAGAAATTTTAGCAAAAAAATCCGCAGACACGCAACGACTCGAAAATTAATTCCAAAGATTTGGTACCAAAGAATCGTTTTCAAATAAAACTTTCTGTATGATTTATTATTGCATATTCAGAGTCGCGGAAATATTTGCTCGGGTGAAAAAAAGGGAAAAGTTTTGAGGAGCCCTCCTCTGCTCTAGGCGAACAAAGCGAACGATTTTCTCAGCGAGATGATAAATACATTGAACATAACTCGTTGCCCGTTTCTTCGTTGTCCTTGCTTCAAAGTAGAGTTAACGAAACGATTTCGCGTTTGACTGAATGGCCTCGCGGAAAAGACAGCAAGAAAGTGAAGCACAGACAGAGAAAGAAAAGAAAACGAGATGAAACAGAGCATACGAGAGCCAAAGGCCGTATTAAAGTGTAAAGCGTGAACGCGAAACGTAACTCCTGGCTAACGAGGAAATAGTACAGAAGGTGTCTGAACGAATAATCGCGGGAATCCGAATAATCGCGCTGTCGTTCATAGAAAGTCCGTAAGGTCGCAAGTATAACGATTAAATAATCGATAGAAAAAGTTCCGGTTTGCGAAACATCGCGTACTTTCCCTTTCCATCTCCTTCGTGCACTGGCCGTCGTCGCTAGATCATTTTACAGAAGGAAAGGAATGCTCTCGACGATAGGAGATGTATAGCAAGTCGTTCTCACTATACTTGCCGCGGCATCGTACGGAAATCATTTGTCATCGTGATCGTTCTAGTTTTAGAGACGAGTACATACTTGATGTTATTAGAGTATTAGTGAAATTACTGATTTTTACATTGATTTTTCTTTTTCGAACACTTTTGGTTATTTCTTTTAATGGGGAAGAAATGAAAATCATTTTTGCATGGTATGTGACTTTAATTTTTTTTAACTTTTATATATATAAATATTTTTTTTAATGATTTAATGTGGAACGTAGTATTAATAAACTAGCATTTTATATTATAGTGATACAACAGATTAATAGTAAAATAATTGGAAAATAAAAGCAGCAAATTTTCCAATATCACATAATTTTGTACTATCTGAGAAATATAAAATTAGGTTGCAATTTTTTTTAAGTAATGATTTTGCCATCAATTATTATTTTTTTGCAATAACAAACGGTGAAGTAATAGAGAATTGTTTTAGATAGTTGATAGAACTTATTCCTTACAAATCGAATCTGTTATCTCACTGTTGTAACACGAACCACGTGCTAAATGAACCGAAGTTTATGAAAGTTTTTCAACAAATGTCTAACGAGTAGGTGTTCTAATACTTGTGAGTCATAGCTATGACCTAGTAAATCAGCAACGTAGGTGGTCTAACACTTCTACGCAGTATCATCTATCTTCTAATGAAACAAAGGCTTCATCTGCATTCCTCAACTTCCATCGCCGTCCAACGTGAGAAATTGTACTGTTTCTCGAACGACCTGTTAACCTATTCTATCCTGGTAGAAGATAAATTTCCACTTTTAGAAATTTCGGTGGAACATCGACATTTTTCTCGACAGAGAGACACACGAGAGTTTGAATATTTATACGCCAAATTAAGAAACACACAGACACACACATAGAGAGAGCACGGTTGTAAATTCACATTATCTGAAACTATAAGAGAAACTATAGAAAAACTTGCACCCATCTCTCGGAAAGTTGCATCGAAGATCGAGAAAGAACAACATTTTAACCCCTTGGATAAACGGAAGATCATCTAAAAAGGAATCTTTCGAACGATGAGATTAATATTCAATCAGTAAAAAAGAAAAAAGAAAGAATTGAACACTGTCGAAGATGCTCTCCTCTTCTTTCTCTTTATTTTCTTAGCCTTCCTTCCTTTCCATCCATCTTTATTACTCTCTTCTCCCTTTCTAATTTATCTTTTCCACCCTTTTCTACTCTTCCCATCTTTGCCAACGTCTCCTTTTCCATTTTTATTACCCTCTTTTCATCTTTATCACTCTCTCCTCTTCTTTCTCTTCAGCTTCTTCTTCTCTTTATTTTCATTTTTATTTTCATTTATTTTCATTTATCTTCATTTATCTTCATTTCCTCCGTTTCCTCTTTATGTTCCTCTCTTCCTCTTTGACTTGGTCAATGTTTTTCTGGTTTTAAACAAGATATCCTGCTTATGAATATTCCAATTTATTTTGACTATTTCGCGGATGAGACATGAATATTTCTCGAATTTATATCGTTCAAAGTTCAATAAAATTCAATAAAAATTCGAATATCCCAAAGCTTGAAAAAATTCAATTTATTTTCTGAACCAGATCCAGATTTTATAATTGAAGTCTATTTATTCATTTATTGAATATTACGGTTAAAAAAGCTTCTTGAATTTTTCTCATTTAACTGTAATATTTAAAATTCAATGAAAAGCGGAAATCGTGTAGCAAGTTTTAAGCACTCGTTATAAAGAGATTTCAATTTCTTGATGGTCTATTATTACAGTCATAAAAATATTTAGTTTCACTTAGTTTAGTCATTAAAAAAGCGATTCCAGAGGCGAAAAATTTTACAATTTTTCAAGAATAAAAGTCTTTCTCATTTCATTCATCGTTGATTCTGTTTACATATAAGATATACTATTTAAGACAGCACCAAAGTATAACGCATCGATACAAATTTTCAGTCGAGGTTCTGTTTATTTTCTCTGTTTGCTATATTCTCTGAACCATTTGCATAAAACCACCACGATTTTTCATGAACCATTAACAGACACGATGAAAAACAGAAATTCCGTAACTGCCCGGGTTAAATCAGACACGCGGAGAAGAGTCGAAACATCCGAAAAATTTCTTTCCTTTCTGAGCCGAAATGGCATTCTGGCTCTGACGTTCTGGTCTGCTTAAAATTCAAGGCTGTCCTATTTACATACCTGCATGGACACTCGAGTGCCTCGATCCCTCCAGCGGGACTTATAATTTTAAAAATAGTTCCTCCCAAAATAATTGCATTCTTTCGCTCATGGCACACATACATAACATTACGAAACTCTTACTTTTACTTCCATTTTCTCAGACCATTAAGACGTGACGAAATACATGTATGTATATACTAGATTTGTAAAAGAGAAGCGGAAAACAAAACGACGTTTCTTTTGCAACGAATACTCACTTGATAAATATATATATATATATATATACATACGCTTATGTTTAGTTAGTCGAGGCTAACGAATTAATAGCGTTGATAACATGAATGGAACACAGTGTCTGAGAAAGTGTGACGAAAGAAGGTACACGTTGATTTTACAAAACCGCGTCATCGATCGCTTACGTGACGATTGATTGCGAAAATGCTTACGCGAGAAAAAGAAATCCGAAAAATTGATCTGCCCGACTGTGGCCATTACCATTATCCGTTGCTTCTCCAATTTCTTACGCATTGCGACAAGATTACGCTTGTACACGGGATATATACAATACTGTGTATATCACGCTTGAGCACTCTATGTCGTAAACTCTGTACAACTGAATGAAATGTCATCCAACTTGACCGACAAGTTTATTTAATTTGTTAAGGGCCAGCTAACGTGAAATAACGCGTAGATGTTGCGCGATTGCAATGCTAACTGAAAAGTGTGAGATGTTGAGTAATCAAGAAAGTTCTGTGAGAAAAAAAAAGAATGACGCGGAGACAGAGAAAACACATCGTTTCAATTTTTAATGAAATTTTAACGAAGAATTTTGAATGGATAATTATGAATGCAGTATAATATATTTTAATGAATATTTAATAAACATACATTTTAATGAATGTGAGTTAAATAAATGGAAATTTTTAGTCAATAACGAATAATGAATGCAGCATATTAATAAATTTTAATAAATATAAATACAATATCGTTAGGACACTATTAATTAATTAAATTACACTAAAATTAAATAGATAATTAATCAAATATTGAAGATATCATAGTTGAAATAATTTCATTGTGATGAAACTTTCTTTTAGAACTTGGTTTCGGTGTCAAAAATTGATCGAATTGTAAAATAATAATATAATGCACCATACAATTAGAAATACAAAAGAAGTTTCCGTAATTTCAAAAATGATGAATACGTCTCGTGTCCTAACTACAAAACCGTGCAGGAACTTTCCACTTTTATTTAGTTCTCTTCGACGGTTGTTAAAACAGCGATCGGTATTCAACAATGTAAATCGATTGCAAGCAAAAACTACGAGTCAAATTAATGCAAAATTGGGCCTCAACGAGTTTAAAAAAAAAATAGACAAACACCTAATTAAGAATCTTTTTAAGGATGAGTTCTGTTTTCGAGTTTGTGCCTAACCAGAACCAGCGTCCTTTCTTTCAACATTTCGTTATGGTCGTAAAATGATAATAAAAAGACGGCGGAAGATCCGAGTTTCATGCTTTCGCGACAAAAACTGATCGCAGGAATGTCTGCATCTCGATGATTTATATACGAAACCTCGAGTTCGTACATGCTCGTCCGGGACGTATTCCTGGTAAATCCATAGAATCACAATGACCCATCTTCGACTTCAGAAACTCGAGAATTTCTGAAATTTTATCCCAGAAAAATCAGCAGTCGACTGGTTTTTCGACGCTGTCGTCACGCCGAGCTCGAATCTAAATTATGGAAACGCGCAGAGACGAAGTGTTGTTTTGCGTAAAACGGGTGAAAAAGATTCGAATAACACGTTCGTAACATTTATCATCAATTGTTTAAACGACGTTTAGTAAATATCGTCTATTCTCAGACAGATACACGAATATTCAATTTTCAGAGGAGGCTTTTCAAAAGATCTCTCTAAGCCTATTTATTTCTGGCGAGGAAACGACACAAACAATAGCAGATTTCAAGGTAAATTTTGAAAAATCATCAGTCGACAATAAAAAAAAAATTGTACAACACAATCATTGGAAAATATTAGAAATTAATTTGCATTGAATTATATTAATACACATTGTAGATTATTGAAAGAAGAAGATATATATGCTTTTTCTATTCGCTTCCAATTAAAACTAATTCTTTCTCAATCAAAATTTCATGATCAATTGAAATTTCGAAGGACTTGCCAAATGAAAATTCTCCTCAGAACTCTCTGTCACGGAATTTCCTATTAAAATGATCCCACCACTTGCTGCTTAAGATTATCCAAAAAGCCACTAAATTAATTTCCACGCCTAACAGTATTAACAAATATCAAACGAACAATACAATTTACAATGAAGATTAACGCGTAATAAAGTAAGTAACAATGAATCGAAGATGATGGCGAAATATCTGACACTTTTCCCTCGTTTGTAATCGATGATCAATTACGCGTTTCGAACACTTTCACTGAGGGCCGTCGAAGGAACGAGCGCCGGACATTTATTCAACGTCCACGAATTTCTCGGGCTACCACGAGGAGAAGGGATCTCGATACGCCAAGGAGGACACACAACACGGACAATGTCCATCGAACTGTAAATTATTCGCGATCTCGCTTCCAACGAAAAAAAAAAAAAAAAAAAGAAGAAGAAGAAGAAAAGAAAATTCAAAATCCATTTTATTCCTTGGAAATTTCATCCTGAGGCATCTGTTACCTCGATTGCCAGATTGCGATTTCTAATAAGAGTAGGAACATGGAGAGAGAACCCAAATTATTAGGCAAGATTGAAGAAATAAACGATACTTCCAAGGTCCGGCAGAGAAACGAAATGGACAATCTTGGAACGGTATCAAGAAGTCACCCCCTCGACTTGGTGCACGCGAAATGGAATATAAGGCACGTAAGGTACGTTGCGCGGAGGTCGAAGATATCGTGCGGAAGATGCAATCGGAAGAGACCTATCTTATCGATCTCTCGTGGCGATCCGATCGCGTCCCTTGACAATCTCTCTCTCTCTCTCTCTCTCTCTCTCCCCCTTTTTCTGCGCGATCTGGGTCAACGAGAGAGAAACCATTGTCCGCTTCCGCAATTTCGTTGCCAATTCGATATTTGTATCCGGACTGCTCGTTGACGAATCCGACGTGACAAGCGCGGCCATCGATTTAACGAAAAATCGCCGTCCGATCGGGAAATATCGGACGATCGTGTCGCTCGGGAGCTAGTTCGAACGCGATGAAAAAGAAAAAAACGAGCGGAGGTTGCGAATATTACTTCTTGGATTTTGTGATAAACCGAGGTTGCTTTAACATATTGAACGCCCAGCGATGACAGATTAAAAGAGTATATGTGTTTATAATTAATCTACCTGTGCTTTGCACTACAATTGAGATTGTTTAAAATCCATTTCTTTCTTTAGCTTTTAATTTTTTAGCAATTGCAACAGGTAATCATTTGTCGTTGAATAAATTCGAGCAACAGAAAAATTTGACACGCTGTGACGTCGAACTGACGAGCTGACATTTGTGCTCGTCAGCTCAAGAGTGGTATGTTTAGATAAGGAGAATCGAGATAATTATTTGTTCAGAATACTTTCCCAGCCGTCTAAGAAATTTCAATTTGATTCGTCAATTTTATTCAGTCTTTCAAAATCTTTACAGTATACAAGCGTATCTGTGATTTCAAAATGTTTGTTGGACAGTGTAAAATTTTTGTAAACTACTTGTAAAATCCTACGTAATCTGAGCGCAGAATTTTGAAAATTACACAAAACTTTATACAACGATTTTCCATCTTTTCCATCTTTGTTAAGTTTCATTCGTAGAAATATGAATTTTTGAGCGAGCTTGTAACGTCAATCATTTGATAAACTCGCGAAAGCGAGTCAGACGTTGGATAACCAATTCCAGTCGTTGAAATTAAAAGTTCCACAACAAATGGAATTGATTGAACATTTTTACTCTGTAATGAAGGAAACGTTCGCGGTCACGCGGTTAAACGATGGCACGCGGCGAGACGAGATGGCTGCCTTCGAATGAATGAAGAAATCTCGCGAAACGAGCAATTAAATGCGATACAGCTGTCAGAATCGCGGGGCCCCGCGATAATAAATCGTTTCTATCGCTTGGGAGGATCTGCAACTGATTTTCTGCAGCGGTGAAATTATTCGTTTGGAAGGGGGCGGTGGGGGGAGGGGGGAGGGAAGAGCGTAATGCGCGTTCGCCCGGCCATTATGAAATTTTACGTGCAGCCCAATTGCGCAAACAACACTCGAATATGATACTCTTCTATCCTTCTTCGATCTAGATTTCCAGGTCCACCGTTGCATCCGTGAACTATTTTCCAAATTTAATTTCGTCCCTCGCAGCTGGTGTATCGTTAAGAACGAAATTCATTAAATTATTCACGCGACGATTGTTCAATTTGCTGTCAAACGACCCGTGCTGGCCCATTTTCTCCCCTTTCACACGCTGCTGACAGAGATGGGCTCGAGTCCAACGTGCACTCACGAATTAAGATCAACATCTGAGTTTCGTGAGTTTCGTTTCGTGGATTTTGAATACTACTCGAAAGTAAAAATTGGTTCGTTCAGTTTTGTTTATTGTTATGACTATGGTCATTTGTTCGTTCTATACAGGTCGAGAATTAAATGTACGCGAGTACATTTCGAGGTAGTTCAATGTATACGATATATACATAGGCATGTTTCATCGAGAATATTTTATACAGGTGAATTTCGTTCATGGGTATCGAGTACTATGCTCGAAAGTAAAAATATTTTATCGAGTACGTTTTATGCAAATCTAGATCAATGTGTTTTAGTTCTTTAATGTATCAGTTCACACAATTGTACGTTTATAATCTATGCATTTTATATAAATCAAGTTTTGATGTCTAAATCTCGTTTCATACGTTTCGTATACTGTTTAAAAGTAAAAATGTTTCAACACTTGTGATAAATTCATTTTATACTAGTCAAACGCAGATCAGTGTATGTATTTTGTACATTTTAATCTGCAAATTAAAATATCTACTAATTTGATGGTTTCAATCCATCGAAATCTACAATTTGCTAACATTTTCAAGAAAACTGGATTACGTTTTTAATAGATTAGCAACATGGATGTATTATTTATTTATATCGTTAACGAGATAAATACTTTTTGATATATAGTATTGTGACGATACATTAAAATAGTCAAGATGATCAATCTATAATTTTCATATAATTCATTTTTCATATAATTTCTATAACATTTTATACATTTACTACATTTTATAATTTTATAACACTTTTATAATTTCTATAAAATTTTATATCACAGTGTATTTTTAGAGACTTGAATGATTTCTATAGAACTCTCGTGTTCTTTATTATATCATAAATCCTGGTACAAATTTTATACTTCGTCGGTAGTTATAGCGTCAATGTTATGAATATATATCGTTCCGTGGTGTCGAAAAATTCGCAGTGATTGGCCTCTCTGAAGAATAACATTCAGGAAGTGACAGTTGCCCCGAGAAATCTTTCCTCGAAACATATCGCTTCCGTCTTCTCGTCCTTCTCCCACCTCCGGCTACCATTTTGGTTCTCTCTCGATCGAGAGTAAAGTTACACGGCTCGTAAAACGGAAGTGCAACGCATAACAAGTCGAGTTTCTTTGTGCGACACGCGCGCGTTCTTTTACGCGGCGCAATCGCTTTCGTAACGGCGTCCGCAGAGTCCGCGAAAGCCCGCGATCGTCCTTCGATTACAGGAAGTCAGGCCTTTGGACGACTGCCCGCTTGATTTCGATCTATCGATCGCCGGACGTTCGCGCGCCAACGTCCGTTTCTCGAAAGAGAAGCCCGCTTCTCCGGCTCGTCGAACGTCCTCTTCTTATTAAATATTCTTCTTTTTATTATTATTAATATCTATTATTATTGTTATTAGAAATTATTATATATCTATTATTGTTATTATTAGAAATTATTATACATTTTATATAAATTTTTATTTAAATTTTATAGAAATTATATATATATTTATATATATTTATAGAAATTATATTTATATATTTTATATAAATTTTTATTTAAATTATTATTATAAAAATTATTATATATTTTATATATTATTATATTATATATTATACATTATTAATATTTATTATTATTATTATTATTATTAGAACTTATTATATATTTTATATATTATTATATTATATATTATACATTATTAATATTTATTATTACTATTATTATTATTAAAAATTGCTATCTATTTATTATTATTATTATTAGAAATTATTGCGCGTGAGCAACCCCGTTGGTAGTCACTCGAAAAACAAAACGCATCCCGATAATATTATTTTCCGACAATAATAAAAACAATAACCAGTTGGACCGTGTGCTCGTACGCTCGATATCTCACTGTGGGCCTGTCAAGGTCTCCATCAGGCAACGAGCAAATAACAGCGGGCGCCTATCGTGCAAAACCGATAACCCCTTTAGCCAAATGACACGCGTTTCCCACACGGGTGTCAGAGGTCATCCTTAAAACGCAGAACCATGGTAGTCAACTCGTGACTGGATTCTACCGTGCAAAGGAGAATGGGAATCATTCGACACGGGGCTTTTTTTCCCCGAACGAATCCGAGCGCGATACCCTTCGAGATAATAGTGCTACCGAGGATACGACTAATACGATTAAATTGGGAAAGATGGAGAAGACGAAGCGTTGCTTAATCGAGACTCGAAAGGAAAATATCGATATCGAATCCTTTACAAAACTTTGATGATTCTTATTGCAGAAATATTCGAAGAGTTTTGCAGAAATCGTTCTCGCTCTTTGCGATGTTTTTAATTCCTTGTATAGTATTATATTGAGATACATTTGAGAAGTTCGAATCACTTCGAACCTGATTCGATACTTCCAGACTTTTGATAAGATTCGATAAGGTATTAATTAAAAAGTTTCGATGAACTTTGACTTTCCGAAATTCCGAGAAAACTTGGCTTTTCAATGTTTAGATAATTCTTGAATTCTGATGTTTCGATAATTCGAAGCATCATTCGAGATTTAATGCGTCTCGAGTTGTAGATTAGATTTGAAGTTTTTAAAGATTCGACAGGCCTCGAGCAGCTTTGATAAAGCTCGTGCCATATCTTCTGATAGAGTGTACAATAATATAGAATATTTACCAAACTTTGAAGATTATGAAGTCTCTTTAAATATTGAAATATTCGAGACCTGTCAAAAGATAGTATTCAAGACTTATCGATCTTCCAACATTAGAAATCAACTGCACAAAAAAAAAAGAAAATGATTGATTTCAACAATTGAACCTTTTGCACTCGACTGTTCCTTTTAAGGAAATATCGTACAGCTCAGACTTCCTTTTATTTAATAATAAAAATATAATTATAACGAATGTAGGCGTTGTACGATATAATAATGCAATGGCATAATGCTTGAACAGACGCCTGAGAGTGAAAGCTATAATACGACGTGGGAAGAATAAAAGAATTTCAGAAGACGAAGTTCCCGAAGACAGAAGCAGTCGTGAGTCAATCGACACTTATTCGAAATAATTCACGCAAACTATAGACTTCTTATTATAAGTTTACAAAATGATAGAAAAGATTTCTTTTTTAAATTATGTTTTCAAATTATTTTAAAATTATTATTTTTAGAAAATAATCTTCTCTATTACTTTGATTAAAATTATATTTCAAAGTATTGCATATATCATTAAGTCTTATCTTATATGCAATAGTTGTTCTAGAAAACCTGTAATGCACGTTGATGATTGCTTTAAATCTAAACGACACATCACACGTTAGAAAGATGTCAACAAAATATCGTGCTGCATGCTATTTCAACAGGAAGATTATTCCCAATTATGTCTGTGTCATTTTATTTAAAAATGATACCACTTCGTAAATAAATTGCTGGTGGATGATATAAAGAAAAAAAAAAGTTTCCGAGGGCAAAGGATTAAAAATCTGCAACAACTACTTCAGTCGATCGTACAAAACAAAAATTAGTAGAAACTCCAAGATCTCAGAGGCAGCCGCTTTTTTCTTGTAAATCAGCCTATAGGAAAGTTTGTTTTCTACATCACGTCACGTTTTTCCATAAATGTCTGATACACGTTAAAACGCAGGAATCGCGGCAGCCAGCATCCCGCGTTACGAAATATTGGCGGCCAGAGCGAGCAGGAAAGTGGCGATTTCGCCGACACCGGAAATTGTGCGATCGATATAAATTGCAACGGGGGCATACCGAAATATTTCTGCGCGTCCGGCCGATTCCCACGGGGGGCGTGGCCCGTTCTCGAAGGAACCGGAAGCGAGCTGCACCGTGGCCTGCATCCAAATGACTTTCCAAAAACTCGTTATATCATACACGCCGGTCGACTACGGGACACTTTTCACTTTCGAGAAATCGACCCTCCGCTTTTCACCTTTCACCTCTTGCGACGTCATTTGCTCCAACGGCAAGTCGAACAATCTTTTTTAGATATTGTCGATATTCATCTAGCGTGCAGTACGAAATTTTTCTTGGCTTAATAGCTTTTGTCTTGACTAATAAGCTTTTGTCTATAGTTTGTTTCAGTATGCTTAGTATGAATATTTTTTAAATTTAATTTTCTCAAAATTGTGAACAGGTGTCGTTGTTGTATTAACTGTGTAATTTCTTTGAGTTTTAGTAACTTTATCTAATTTATTAATTTAATTTAGTTCTGGTAATTAATATGTTTCCATTTTATTTATTTATTTTTTTTTTTTTTTTTTTTTTATAGAAATTGACAGTTTTTTTTAACAGTGAAAGTTCGACAATAATTGAATGCAAACAAAAAAGGGCAATTGCGTCAGCAAGATTGTGGAAATAATTAAAAACACGCAAAGCTTGCGTGAAAAGCATCAGAGATATTAAGCTACCTATAACTATTAACAAAATGAAACAATACAAATAGTAGTAATAACTAGTAATAACACTAAAAATTTACAAACTATTAAAATCAGCTTCATCAAGATTTGAATTTACATTTAAATTAAAATTCGCCCGATCTCATTTTCTACGTTAATTCGTCAAGTCTATCAATTTATGGTCAAGATACCTGAAACACGAAATTAACATTTGATAAGAAACACTAGAAATATTAAGTTACCTGTAACTGAAACTATTAACAAAGTGAAATAATGGAAATACCAATAATAATTACTAATAACACTAAAAATTTACAAACTATTAAAATCAGCTTCATCGAGATTTAAATTTACATTTAAATTAAAATTCGCCCAATCTCATTTTCTACGTTAATTCGTCAAGTCTATCAATTTATTGTCAAGATACCTGAAACTAATATTTAATAAAAAGCACCAGAAATATTAAGCTACCTGTAACTGAAATTATTAAAAAAAAGAAATACCAGTAATAATTAGTAATAACACTAAAAATTTACAAACTATTAAAATCAGCTTCATCAAGATTTAAATTTACATTTAAATTAAAATTCGCCCAATTTCATTTTCTACGTTAATTCGTCAAGTCTATCAATTTATGGTCAAGATACCTGAAACACGAAATTAACATTTGATAAGAAACACTAGAAATATTAAGTTACCTGTAACTGAAACTATTAACAAAGTGAAATAATGGAAATACCAATAATAATTAGTAATAACACTAAAAATTTACAAACTATTAAAATCAACTTCATCGAGATTTAAATTTACATTTAAATTAAAATTCGGCCAATCTCATTTTCTACGTTAATTCGTCAAGTCTATCAATTTATTGTCAAGATACCTGAAACTAATATTTGATAAAAAGCACCAGAAATATTAAGCTACCTGTAACTGAAATTATTAAAAAAAAAGAAATACCAGTAATAATTAGTAATAACACTAAAAATTTACAAACTATTAAAATCAGCTTCATCGAGATTTAAATTTACATTTAAATTAAAATTCGCCCGATCTCTTCCTTCATATTAGCTCTAGAACTACCATCGGCTATAAAAATTAGAATGCAGGGAATAGAAAAAAGTTTATAACGCAGTAAAGATCACGAGATTTTGTATTTATGTACTTCGCACGAAAAAAAAAGTAATTTAGATCTGATAGAAGTACAGTCGATCGAAACTTGCCAAGTTCTTCTGAGAATTGGTCATCTCGACCATCTTTAGATAAATCCCTTAGGTGTTAATTACATTATACTTCCTCAAGTCTGTCAATCTGTGATTGACGTGCCTGACGAAACACGAAACGAACGATGCATTTGCAGACAAATTTTTCAAAAAGCCTTCGGTCTCCAGTTACCACACGTCATTTACAAGACTCGGATAAATGGCCAGACACCCTCTTACGCAATGGAAGGTGTCTTGTATCAGCAATTCTTCATGGAAAAGCTCTCGCCGTTACAAAAAAACAAATCCCTCATGGGGGATTAGGTTCGCTTTATGTAACGCGGAGCATTGTCGTACCGGAATAACCGAGATTACGCGCTCCGCGTCTCGGAATCGACGATCAAACGCAAAAGCAAACAGGAAAACAGAGGGAAAGAAGGCGACGCAATCACTCGGCACGAGGAGGAAAGAAGCTCGAGTAACAGAGAAACTCTCCTCCTGAAATCACGTAACAAAGCTGATTTTTCTCGGCAGCGCCGTCCAACAACGGAACTAAAATTCACTTGGAACTTTGGAGTTTGTTTAATGGCCACGTCGAACGATAGCGAAACGTTGAACGATCCCATCAGTCGGGTCCTCGGCGATGAATATCTTCGTTCCATGACTACTTCCAGGTCATTGTATTTAAATACGACCGTCTCGCTGACATGTTTTTGTCTCAGGCAGGGACATGTCCTTTCTCAAATTTAAATTTAAATGATAATCATTTTTCTCGATCGTGTCAACGATCTCTTAACGGCGTTTCGTCACATATTATTAATTAAATTTAATTATATTCAATGTAAATTACATGTTAAATTTCAATTTTTAATAAATTATGATATTAATAATATTATAAATAAAATTTAAAATATAATTATGGTAGAATTATTAATTAAATTAATATTTTATATATGATTTATTAAAATTAAATATAAACTAATAAAATAATAAAATTGATAAGAAATTCTTTGTATAATTAATGAAAATTAAATGAGGGAATTAAAATTAATAATTATAAATTAAAGTGCCAGCAATAGCGGTTGAACTTTGATTACAATTAGATAGAATAGTTTGTTTCATAGACTAAACATTGTTTATTGCTTCAAAATTAATTAACAGTGGTCAAATTGGAAAGGAAAGCATCATCTTATCTTGTAAAATCG
The DNA here is from genome assembly GCF_011392965.1 of Frieseomelitta varia. Taxonomy (NCBI): domain Eukaryota; kingdom Metazoa; phylum Arthropoda; class Insecta; order Hymenoptera; family Apidae; genus Frieseomelitta; species Frieseomelitta varia. The sequence goes on from NW_025110249.1 coordinate 392,875, forward strand.
AGTTACAGTGATGGTAATTTCACGTTTTTATTTCATCTTCAGGTCAAACTTTAAATATACAAATTATATGCAATACTGAAATATATACGATAGCTAGATTTTTTCTTGCCTATTGATTGAAGAAATTATAACGAAGGGAAAGAGAAATATTTATAAATACGCTCTTTGCTAGTTTTGAAACAAAGTAGTCGATAGCTGTTTCGCAAACTGATTGGAGTTGAACTGCTATAAATTTAAAATTCCAAGTGAACTGACGAGAGTACTTAACACGCAAAGTGTTCCAGCAGTTAACGTACTGAAAATGACATAAAGTTCCCTACGACGACGACAATGATGATTATACCAATCACTAGAAGCCACAGTGTTCACGTGGGTGTAGCTACTTAGTCGAGATCAACCGTGCATTATCCTCGAAAGAAATAACACGAGACTACGTGCTTCTCGAATCCATTTAAATTCACGTTACCGATCGATTTCTATTACTAGAAAGTGCGAGTTGCAAATTTGCTGAAAAATGACAACTGACCAGATAAAAGAGAAAAATTTCTGAAAGCCATAAGATGGATCAAACGTATATATTAAAGTTCTGTTTTCTGCTTTTCTTCTTAACGTCGTAACTTATAATATACAGGGTGTCCGCAGTATCGGTAGTGCAACCAGAAAGTAAGTGATTCTGTATGGAAAAGTAAGTTGAAAATAGGGAATAAAATTTTTTTTTCGTACAAGAAGATTTAGTTTCTGAGAAAATCGAGTTTATCAAGTATACTTGAGCTTGAATTCTAGATCTGACGAAAAAAGAATCATTATAACAATGGGTTACTCTACTTCTGTGATAATGAGTCGAAAATCTAGAATAAAATGCTTCGTTTTGAAGAAAATCGAGTTTGAAAATTTATCTGTTCAAGTAACAGGGCAATTTTTAACGAAACACGTTCAAAATTCATTGCCTTGAAACTGAAGCTTCGAATGAAAAATATTTCTTCCCACCATTCTCGACTCACTTTTGCGTTTCACTAATCTCCTGTCGATTGTTCTTCTCTGTTAATTTTTAAGCTCGATTTTCTCAAAAAAAAATTCTATTCTTTATTGTTGACTTATTTTTCCGTACAGGATCGCACTGTCGATACTGGGACACTTGGTGTGCGCGAATTATAATTATTACACACCCACGCGGTTCGAGCACACTCGAACGCGTTTCAAGCACGATTGCCAAAGATAGGCTAATTAGCGGCTGGAAGAAAAAGGCTCGTTACGCGTCTTTATTTTTCTCTCGTTCCAATTCCTCCCGCGGATTTTCCTTTTCCTCCGCTGACGGGGTTTTTCATTGTTCCGGCGTTCGGCGCGCGTTGTCGCAACAGTGTTCCGCCGAGAAAGCGCCGCCGGTGATCTCGTTAAAGCCTAACAACGCACGAATTACGAGCTTCCCCCGCGGTAATTTGAATGGCCGAACGTTCGCAGCTGCCTCTGCGAACTTGTTCGTTGCGTTGCGTCGCGTTTCGTTTCCCCGCGTTCCGTGTGCCACGAAAAACTGCTAACATCTGCCTTTGTTTCTCGTCCTCGTTGTTGCAGAAAAATTATGGAGAGAGGCTCGTCGATCCCGTGGCAGGAGACGCTCCGAGAAGCTATAGGCGAGGACAGACTGGACGCGTCCGCGCTCAGAGAGTACTTCAGGCCTCTCGAAGATTGGCTGAGAACGGAGAACTTGAGAACCAGCGACATCGTCGGCTGGTCTTACGGTAAGAAACTCATCTCTTGCTCCTTTTATATTTAACCTCTTGCGCTGGGATGACGTGCCACGCACGTCGAGAATGTTTCTGTTCCAAAATTGCAATATCTTCTCAGTTTTAAGTATATCTAGGTAAAAGAAAATAGGCAAAATAAAGAATGAATTTAATGCTTCTCGATAATTTCTATCCAGTGATATCGTACCGACGAGTTCAAAAGGATTGCGGCGAATTATTGTACACGGTATTTGGTCACTCGTTATGGTCCGCAATCAGTTGCCAGCGCAAGCGGTTAAAACGTTGGTTAAAGCGCTGGTGATTGAAAAAGACGTCAGATTAGCGCGTGTGAAATGTTATTTCTCTTGAAATTTTCATCTTCTGCAGGAGTCGTAAGAGAAAAATTGTTCTCAGTTGATTATTTAATATTTTTATATTATTATATATTATATTTATATATATATATATATATTATAATATTATTATATGTTATCATTTAATATTTTTATATTTTTATATATTATAATGATGTATTAATGAAATATAATGGTAAAATAATAAGTATGCAAAATAAAATTGTTAACATATGGATAGGGAGTTGCTTGTAGTAATAATATATCTTCGTTCGACTGTTTCTTATCGCGAGTTGAGCGTTTCAAAATTTTCTCTAAATTTCATAATCTTATTATAGGAGGTTATAATACATGATTAATAGACCGAGAATTTTTATGAATTTGTGCGATATTTAAAGGCGCAAGTAATAGGAAAAATATGTGGAATATTTCATTAAGCATTTGTAATATTTGGTATGTGTAATAAATTTCTATTTAGATTTCACTTTTTTTTAACTGCACTCATAATTTTTAAGACTGTGAGTCCATTTGTTACAATAATATAGCAGTAAATTTGCGACGTCGTTTCTTTGTTTTTTTAATTTACATGCACAGTTGGTCACTCTTGCTTCTCAAAAATTACGAATTTTCAATAAAAATTTAGTGATTTAATAAGTATGTAATATTTCAAAGAAGCTACAAATTTTAGTTAAGTTTTAGAGGAAAAGTTGACGTTTCACACGAGCCAACCTAACGCTCTAGCCTCGTATAAAACTTTATCTTTGAATACCAATTTTGACCGGCAATGTTCACACAACACGACGAGTCCATTAGAATTCACACGATCCACTTAACTACAATTCCAATCCCGTGAGATCGTCTCATTTGTTTTTTTTTCTTTTCTTCTTCTCCACGCTAACCAACCCTTTCACCATTTTACTCCGATCCATTATTCGTGCGTCATAACCATTATACTTTGCAACGTCGAGTCGTACGAAACTAATTGGTTGCAAACGCGTTGCTCTAGACTGCAGACGATCGAACGATTCGATCTCGAACGTGAGGAATAATCACGCATTACGTAATCACGTAACAATGACAGAGAGCTGGCATTTGGCGAACGACACGATTAATCTTAATTAGTGGATCGAACGATTAGTGGATCGAAAGATTCAACTAACGAAGAACAGTCGTAAATTATGCGCGTTGACTTTACCCTTCCACGATTTTTTCACCTCTCAGTCGGCCATTTCATTCTAAAACGAGCAACAGTATTCTCACACTTTTCGCGTGTAGAATTAAATGGCCAAAAATAAATATTCCTAAATTGCTAAATTTCCTTACGATTCCAATTTCGTGCAACAAACATGGGACAATTAATATCGATTAATTATCCTAATTAAATATTCCCAGTTATATATACATTTTTGTATTCGTCCGAACGAGTGGGGTAATAAGGATCGATTAATTCTCCTAATAAACTGATCTCTACTATCCACTCTCCGAACGTGTTAAAATTCCACGGTGAAATTACTATAATTTCCCCTATTCCGCATAATACGTCGTACATCACGTTCGAGCGGCTACAACTCACGCGAGCCGAGGTTCTACCGTATTTCCTCCGCGCAGCCGGTGTATTACGCGATTTTTAATATTCCAACATCCTGGGCCCAGCGCGAACAGCCTGGAACCTAGAAACAAGGAACCGATTCACGCGACCATCGAGACACAAGCGTACGCTAGCTAGCGTTCGCGCCACAGCCTTTCATCGTAACTTGTTACAAATTATGCAATTTCCTACCGTAACAGATTGAAGGTTGCAGTTCCCACGTGCCAGTTACCGACCGGGTAGCGCTACAAATATTCATCGTGTGACGACACTCGACTGAATTACGATCCCGGCGCGCGGCGAAATTATCGGGATCGCCGCGTTACATCTTCCCGAGCCTAGCCTCTTGCCAAATTCGCGAGCCACGTTGTGCAACCTCACGCCGTGTATAATCGTTAACACTGGAACAATCGAAGTGGTCAAAATTCATAATTTTTTTTTTTTTTTTTACACATATTACAGATGCAAAACAGTGTATTTTTACAGGTTTAAATGATTTTTTTAAAATACACGAATAAAAGTTTGCGTACTCTATTGTATTTCTATTTTTTTTTCACTTTAGTATCTCTGATGAGAATTCTATGCTTTAGTCCTTAGGGTAGTTTTAGTCCTTAGAGTAGTTAATAAGATATAGCAGGGGAAAAAAGAAAAAGAAACAAAGGGAAAAATTCATTATTCGGATGATTATTCCTGAGGATCGTGACTTTCTGATTGATTGACTTTCTTCTCTATTAAAGACTAAAGTATAAAAATTAGTATCAGAGAGATTAGAATGTATGGAAAATAGGAAATAATTACTAAAATCTCTAGAAGAACTACTCTGAGAAATTATAAATTAGTCCATTTTTGACCATTTTCGTAGTTCTAGTGTTAAATCGTGAAATCATTTCTCTCTCTTTCTCTGTTTGTTGTTTTTCTTCCTTTCACTGCATCAGCGTTTATAATATCCATATTTAATGGACAGGAATTTTGAAACATGTAGTAATTAAATGTACTCTCAGAGAAACTACGGGAGAATATTTTGATCCTACGTATTTTACTGAAAAATAATTTTTGGAATTTAGTACGCAACGAATATGTTTGAATGTTCTGAGTATTTTCCTCTGTTGAATATTTGAAAATTTTTATCCATATTGAATATTTTTATTTACGGTTTTTATTGTCGGACGTTAAGAAAATACGATTGTTATAAAATTAATCACGCAATTAATTCTGTACAAAACACGTCAGTAGATATTATTCGAAAGTAACAGATTATTCTCTTTTTTCATCTTCTAACGATGCAATAAGTCTTTAAATATTGTGCACGAAACAGAATTTCACGATTATATTATTCGAGATATTGTTATTAATCATTCAGTTCAACCGAACAAACAATATCAGAATTAACAGAATTGTAACAAAGTCAAACATATTCAATTAAATTGAAATTAAATTACTCCACCAAAGTAATTAAAATTACTTACTAGTTTAAAATTAAATTCACTCCACCAATCATACACGTTTCGAAGGCGGTGCTTTAAAATGAAAAATAAAGCAATTTCGTTTCTTAGATGGTACAAAGACTTTTTTATACGATGACTGAGCTTTTTCATTCGACGTACACATCGTATCGCGAGGAAATCGTTTCTGAAATTCACACAGAGGAAACGTCACGATTATTTCCGCGTTAAACGCAAAGCAGGGTCCTGTTGGGCCACAGATCGTGAAGTTCTCTGTCCGTGGGACTGGCGGAATTGCGAAATCGGAGTAAAACGTAGGAACGAACGCGAGCATGGCCCGGTAAGAGTCGCTTATACTATCGAAGGAGTGAGAGACGTTGAATCGTGAGACACGTTCGGCGACTTTACTCTCGATTTCCATTGCACGTTGCGCCTCGAAGCCCGCTCGATTTACCTCGGCAACACACACACACACACACACACACACACACACACACACACACACGTGTTACGTGTTACACGTAGTTTCCTAATCCATTAAGAACGAAATAGTGCGTAAAAGTTGAGTAAACGTGACGTTCGATCGAAAAATGTAAAAATACAGGGTAACTTTCATGCCAATCTGTCAAGGTATAAAAAGTCTGATTGAAATGGCAAATAAATAGTACCCTCAGAGGTGGAGAAAAAGTTTATGTGAATTCAAGAACTGTAATTTGTCAGGTGATTTCGAAATAGAAACAGGATTTTTAGCTCTGTCATGCAGAGTTGAAGGTACCTCTTACTTAAAACAAACAAGTGTCTTTAATTATGATCGACGATCGTAAATGAAAACCACGGCAGAAGATAGAGTAACGAGGAAGATTTTAAGATTCAACGTGTTTCAGTTTTAAGTCTCTCCTTTTCTATTAGCTGTGGGTTAGTTAAATATTTAGTTTGGATCCTATTAAGCGTTTCAATATCAAAAGTTTAAATACACATTCTCTGTGTAAAGTACGTACCTATATCTCTTCTGTTTCCCAATGTTAACGCTGGAACTGCCGAGGACTAAAGTATAAAAATATCGAGTCAAAGAAATCATTACAGAATGCAAGGAATAGAAAAAGGTTTATTATACGATAGTTTATGACACGAACTTTTGTTCGTATATTTTACAAAAATCATTCGAATCTCTAAAACTAGAATTACCGAGGACTACAGTATGAAAAAAAAAATTGTGTCAAAGAAATTAGAATACAAGGAATAAGAAAAGATTTATTATACGATAATTTATGACACTTTTGTTCGTATATTTTACAAAAATCATTCGAATCTCTAAAAAAAAAAAAAAAAACGCAACACTATAAATGTTGTAATGCAAGATTGCTTTCAAAAATTGGAAGTTAACCATTTTTACCAACTTTGGCAATTTTAATAATTAAAAATAATTGAAATTAAAAAAATAATAAAATAAAAATTAAAAAGCAGTGTTTAATAATATCATTGTAGTAAAAAAGGGAAGGTTTAATAATATCTAGTGTTTAATAATTTAATAAAAATTTAATAATTTATAATTTAATTTAATACTAATAATTTAAATTAATAATTAATTTATAATTATTAATTTGGCAGTTTTAATAATTAAAAATAATTAAAATTAAAAAAATAATAAAATAAAAATTAAAAGGCAGTGTTTAATAATATCATTGTAGTAAAAAAGAGAGGGTTTAATAATATTTAGTGTTTAACAATTTAATAAAAATTTAATAATTTATAATTTAATTTAATATTAGTAATTTAATATTAATAATTTAAATTAATAATTGATTTATAATTTTTGTAAAAAAAGAGGAGGGAGGACGGTGGCTCAGCGACACACAGAAGAAAAATGGGCCGTTTCAGAGAAGTGACGGTGATGGAAAGCGCAGATGTACGTGACTCGTGCGTTACGAGGAGAAAGAGCGCCGGTTGTATAATTTCTCTGTCGATCGCCATACCAAAAGCACCGTTCGTTCCTCTTTCCTTCCTTTACTCTCTGCCTCTCGATTCCTTCTGAAAAGAGCGCCCGTAGTGGCCCTTTCGATTTCGTACGTCACTGTTCCCAACGGAGAAAGCATTTCGCGTCGCGCTTTATCACTTCTTTCCTTTTTCTCGTCAATGACTGGCGACTAGAAATGGTGTATTAAATTCGAAATTTTTACAAACGATCTTCCGTAAATTTTATTGAATCTCACGGGCAACCTGTCGCGACTGTCAAGTAAAATAAATATTTCATTCAACACACGAGTGTCTAAAATTATTCCTGATCTGAAAAAGTGAGAATTTAGTATGTGATAATTGAAAGTTTAGACAACAGAGAGATAAATAACGAGAACTTGTTGAATTAAAAATCATAATGGTGCAATTTGCTATTGTGTTTCAAATATTTTTCGTATAACAATCTTCTTGTATTTGTTTCTATAATTGTATGTAATTATGATAAAATAATTGTCATAATAAATAATAACGAATAAAATTGTGAAACTAAAAGTATGATATTCTACGAGATCTAGAACTGGCATCATTGGACTTCAGAAGCCATAAAAATTTAGATTTTGGACTACTTGATTTTCGAATTTTTAATTCAATTTAATTTTATTACCAATCTCAGTCAGAGATGAAATGCAAAATATAATTAAATTCCTTGAATTTTTCCAATATGATATGATACAAACTACTATAGTTATTTATAACTTCACAAGATTTGTTACAGTTATACAACTTTTACTCGAGAGTTAAATTCAAATTCTCAAAACCTTGATTTACACCATAAAAATTTCCAACTCGCTATATGGTCATTTCAGATAAGATCAGGAACCAAATTGAATTAAAGATTTTTATTTCGAATATATTTTATATACGCACGAAAATATAACACTTGTGGTCGGCAGTTTAGAGGAGAGAATGTTAAACTCGAAATTTTTACAAGGAAAAACGAGTTATCGCGACATAAATTCAACAGTTTAGTATTCGTGTACAGTATTAATTACAAAAGTGGATATAATCGCGGTCTATATAAGTCTATATGATCACGGAAATTATTGGAATTGCAGAGCTGGCTCAGCTAATTACCGGAGCGGTTAGCTTGGTACACAAGTTACGCGTCGATACACGTGAGGAGAGATCGTGGGATGATGATCGCGTAATTTCAAGAATCGATAACTTGTAAACTGGAAGGAAAAGGCGTTTAGATTTTATGGCGATCGGGACGCACGTCACGAGTGGAAAGGGGAAACGGTACCTGTTCTAGTTCCTCGATCAAGACAAGTTGGCTTTTTTCTTCGCCACGATTAATCTCGATTATGGAATTTTAGAATGGTTTAGAACACGTTTACAAAGCTCCTTTCAACTCGTGAACGATTTATCAATCTTTTGCAACAGATGTAATAGTATATCTCCTTTAACCTTAGAACCCTATAGAACCCTAGAACTCTGGAGCTCTAGAACCTTAGAACCTTAGAACCTTAGAACCTTAGAACCTCTACGAAACTTGAAAAAACAAGCACAATTTTGCCCTCGTAAAACAGATAAAGCGAAAAGAGTTATGATCGAAGTAATTTAATTTATCATTTCTTGTTGTTTTTGTATTATTTTTTGGAGGAGAAGAGGGTTCAGTGATTTTTTTTTTTTTTAACGAAATATGTAATATTTTTCATTTAATCATTGGTAATTATATTCTAGAAAAAGTAAGGAAAGTGAACGCGTACAAGTAAACAAATAAATTCTAAATTTGTTTCATTCACGAAACATAGTAAAACTTTCACGCAAAGTGTTGTATTAATTCTGTAAAAAAAAAGAAAACATTCGTGACATAAATATATTAATAAAATTTGAAAGCAATTTGGAAATGTATTTACAAAGTACGAAATATTTGGTGCAAACGGATATTAATCGCCTTAAACGTGCGTGACGGCACTTGTATTGACCTATACTACTTGCATCGTACAAATCACACTTGTACAAAAGATGCAGAAGCTGTACCTGTACCGAATATCTTGAAACATATTTTCATATTTGCAACAAACTTAAACTTTTGAAACAGAGAATTGATCGAACATGAAAATATTCATACTTCGTTTCCACAAGGTCTTGAAATATTTTCGCGAGCATGTGTATGTTTTTTCGTGTACAGGTTCTGTACACTTTTGCGTCTTCAACTTCTCCACAAATCCGGTGTGTCTATGATTCTTAACGAGAATTATCCGAGGCTGAGCAATTTGTATGCAAAATTATTCTGACTGATCAACGAGACATTATGAGCGTTGATCATGGCATGTTTAATGTCGACAACTGCAGACGTTGAAAGAATCGACCTTATTGGGCAGATGATTGCGTATTGCACGAGTTTGTTGCGCATAGTATTAAAATCTTGTCTTCACCTGAACTGGTGAATACATTATCTATGGATTTTTACAAGTGATTTGACTGCGAATTCATTTGTGAATTATCTGCGAGAAACTGGCGGTATAAAGAATTATTTCAATTATATCACCGAGGTCAGGAATTTTAGAGAAACTTAAAAATCTGTCGCTCGATCGGAAAATTGAAACGCGTGCGATGTTCGTGAACGTTTAACAAGAAAAATTTCATCAACGTGTAATTTAGACCGAAACGAAATTCCGAGACGAGTAGCGATGAAAATAGAAAAATCGATCGATCCAAGCGACGGACAACGAAGTTTTAAAATTCACAATGTACAGCGTTGTATCAATTCGTTTTCGAGCTACTTCGAATAACAGCATTTACAGTGACAACTGGTAATACCTTAGAACCTTAGAACCATATATATATATATATGTATATAAAATTATATTATTTCACAAAATATTAAATATTAATACGTACAAATATACGTATGTAAAATTATATTATTTATATAAAATTATTCATGATTGCAATGTATCGTTACGAATAATTGCATTGCCTTAAAAATTTACATTATTACTGAAAAATCTGATTTTCATTCCAGAGTAATTATAAAGTCAAATTACAAATTTTTCTTTTACAATATCGTAATCATAATGCATCAATTAAAAATCACTTTTATTGTCTTAATCACGATAAATCAATAGCTTAAATTTATTAATTTAAATCGTTGGGTCACAATTCGTTAAATTGTAAGTCGTATTGGAATTAATTACATTAATTACCAAGTCAAATTATAGATTCATTCAAGTTTGTGCTACTTTTACAAATTACACATTACTCGTTTATTGTATTATAGACTGATACCATCATATAAATTCGTATTGTGATTGATACAGATATTGTTTAACCAATTCCAACGATTCAAATTGCAGATTACTTAATGATTATATCATAGATTAATATCATCATATAATTGTATCGTATAATTACTATTATCATGAAATACGCAGATTAATTACAGACACTACTTAGTTATAGGATCGTACAATTATTTGATCATCTAATCGCAGATGAAATTGAAATCAATTTATAGATTCTTTTTTCCACGATTATCGAATAGTGAAATGCATCATTGAATCAAGAGTAGAAAAATTTAATGATCATCGTCAATTCGAATAACACCCATTATTACACCTTCGATCCTTTCATCATCTTATTTTTGCAACTTACACTGAATCACTTCGAACCGTAATTCCTCCCACTAAACAAATATCGCGGTAAAGTCATTCATCGACAGTAATAACAGTAAACGTGATAGCGTGATATCACTAGCTTTCGCGACAAGCTAACCACAGATTACCCTGATTGCAGACGGAGATTACTGCAAGCGCAGCATCGAGACCGCCGGTCTGCAGGTCTACGGAAGCGGATTCTACGGCAAAGCGACGACGACGAGCGCGACGACAATCCTGCCGGCGATCACGATGATTCTCTCAACGATTTCGATACTTCATTAATAAAGGAGAGATTTTTTTTTTTACGGAACAGTGAGTCGAATGTTCAAACAAGGTTATGCAATTCCGAACGTTTGAAAACACTTTTCCCCTTCTTCGGGATAGAGAAACCTCCCGATCAACCAATACAGTCAGAAACCAAAAAAAAAGAAGGACCAAATAAGATGTACGATGTTAGGTTGGTGTGTATGAAATGTGTCTTTTTTTTTCTTTTTTTTTTTTAATTTAGATTTAACGCTAAAACTACCGACAAATAAAGCATAAAATTTCCATCAGAGACATTAAAGTAAATGAAACCAGAAAATCTTTATGATAAAACAGGGTACGCAAGCTTCTGTTTATGTATTTTACGAGAAATCAAGTCTCTAAAAATACACTGTTTTATATCTAACAAACTGTTTTCTAAAATATCTAACAAAAGTTATCAATTGGTCATTTTGACTGCTTTGGTAGTTCTAATGTTGAAACTGGAACTGTAAAGTAAAGTGAATTTTTTAGAGAAATCTTATAGACTTGCAATGATACATTTTCCGATATCTGAGTAATTTCTCAATAAAAGCTTGTGTTCTTCAACACGTATTCAAACACGTTTTCCTGTTCCATGTAATTTAATTTCTCTGATGCAAGTTTTACACTTTAATCATCGATGATTCTATTAGAGACACCTCGATTAAAATAACTAGTTCCCAAATTCCAGTTTCTGAATTCTGAATAATTTACAAACTTTCTAAATTTCATTTGTCGCGAATTGAAACATTAAATTTCATTTTGTTACGTGCGATCAGTAACAAATTTTTATGATAAAAAAAAATTTGCTAGACGAGCTTGAAAGGAAAAAGCGACTAGACTGACCTAACGCCTAAACAGAGCGGTAAAAGCTCGATCGAGAACGAGCGATTTTCACGCGAAAGAGAAGGCGTCGAGTTGGAAACGTCGCGTGCGTCCTCTAATTATCGTTATTGTTGTAAGTATCCGTTGCTAATTTAACCGCGAGCCGTGACAATCGTACGCGCGTGCAATTAAGCTCGCGTGCGAGCTGCGCTCATGCGAGCGCATAAATCGTTTCAGCGTGTCGAGGGCCGTTCCTCGTGTCGCCCGCCTTCAAACAACTCGGCCCCGGCGTTTAATAAAGACAAAGAGATTTACGTCCTCCGTTGTTAAACAGTGCCAGATAAACGGTACGAGACAGGCACGAGTCGCGCTTTTCTTCTCTGAAACTCCAGTTTAATGCCAGAACTGCCACTGCCAGTCACGGCGATCGATTTATAATTTTTCTTTTCTCACCATCGGAATTTTCATCACAAAACACAGCGATGCATCTCTCCAGAATCTTTTTGTAATTTCTCAAATCTTTTTTTTTTCTTATTTTTAATGGAGCCTTTATTATCGGTGGGGAGAAGAAAGGAGCAATATTTCGTCTGGAATTCTTCTTCTATATGTCTGTGAAATGCCAAATTCCAAAAATTCGTTTTATATATATTGTTCACTGTTGCTTCTTCCAGTTGCATAAAATTAAATCTAACTGTTACTTGATTCTTGATAAAATGGTAAAAAATCTGAAGTTCTTTGCTTCAAAAAAAAGAAGAAAAAAAGTTATGAGATAAAAGGTGCAAAAGTTCTTGATCTTGTTTCATATGTTAATATTTATAAGATAGCTTTAGGCTTTAGCTATGTTAATGTCTCTTAATCCTTTGAAACTAAAAGCACCTTTCAGAAAGACTATTATTGTTCATCATTTTCCCGACATTATTAAAATGTCACGTATTATGCTCTAAGAATAATCGATGGAATGGAATGTCGATTAATCGAGAGTTTTTAAAAGAAAATTTTCTTTTTCCCCAAGAAAGACTACAAAACAAATATAGAAATTCCAGTCATGTTCATTCGAAACTTTCGCCATTTAAAAACAAACTCCAATATTTTTATTCAAAATATTTTTGAAACAGTTCGAAACGAACCATTCTTCTTTTATCCCTCGTTTCATATAGTTTCTCGAAAGATCATCGAAAAAACGATCACGGTGTACTGTTATTTTGCAGATGATCAAGATTCTACTGTTTACTTCGATTTCTTCGATATATCTGAATGTTCGGCAGTGTTCTGGCGTTAACGCGACTGTAAACCCAATTGTAAATACATACTTGCGTGCATAAGTTTGATGTGTGAGATGTCACGACAGATCGAATTTAAAAATATTAAAAAAAAAAAAGAAAGAACAAGGAAAGAAAGAAAAAGACGAAGAGATAAGCTCGTTTTCGAAACTGCCTTCGCGATACGGTTCGTGAGCCACGTTTCAGACAATCCCACAAATTCCGTGTAACGTAATTGGACGATATTTCGACCGTAAAATGGGAAACGAGCTCGGTTTGTAACGGCCGTACGAACTTAACGTTCTCTCGTTCGGCATCGTTGCAATTTTCATGAGGAGAAAATCTATATTCCGTATTAGCCTTAGTATATATGCGTTTTGTACCATCGATCGCGTGCGTTGTTCATTGAGCATCGTATATTCGTTAAGGCGAATTATTTTTACCGTAATGCGTTCTCCTTTCCTGGGAGAAAATCGTATGTGTAAACACGAGTTGTTAGCCGAAGCTTTAAACAAATATACATATTTTAACCACAAGTGTTTCTTGATTCTATTATGATAATCAGATCGCGGATTTCTTGTGATTCCCTGCGGTTGAGATTGAAATACGAAAGGAATCCATGGAATGCACGCAGAGAGTAATATTTGTATAACTGAAATTTTGTCAGAATGTTTCTCTTCAGAGTATCTCATCATTGTTTCGTAACTATCTTGTATGATATAACTCTCTTTGAAAAAATTAGAAACACCAGGTATTTTAAGTATTTCCGAGTGCGTTCGAAGAAAATGCCAGATAGGAAATTTTATTAAGTGAATGCTCGTTACAATACTCGATCATTAAAGTAAACTATTGGATGTGCCTGCAGCTCCATTTAATTTTAGAAATGGGATACAATTTTTATCGTTGTTAGAAAATTGATATAATCCTCTGTTATTTCTTTTAAACCTCTTTGAAATCCCCTTTAACTTTTAAACAGAGAAAATTAATCAACTACTGTGGCCTTTGAACTTTCCCTTCGACGTTGTTTTCGTTTCCACGAGTAAAAGGATCTTCAGTGTTTCGAAGATTTTATAAAAGTCACGTATCTAATCTGATCAATTCTTTCCAATAATATTCTTTATTACAATTAGTACTTCTTCAATTTTATTAAGATATAGATCGAAAGAGAAAATTTTGTTAAATGATAATAAAAAGATATATAAGAGAAAACGAGAATATTATAATTAAGAAATGAGCCAAGAGATTTTAGCAGAGCTAAAAAAAAAAGAACATTTTCTTAATGATATCAAAAATTTTAGGATTTCTCCTATTTTTAATAAAATAAAACTCTGGTATTTAATACGTGGTGACAAGCACATAAAATAGCATAAAACTTTTACTCTCGCATTTTTAAATTAATATTACCAACAGCATAAAAAATTGCCAACACAAATTATACACATGGTCACTGCGAAATGCAGATCGAAAGTTTTAAATTTAAATTACAGTTGATAATGCGTTAGGAGCGTGTTTACGTGTCAAAAATTACATGATTTATCGCAGTATAATTCATCCATAATTCCAGTTCATCCAAGTGTCAGGTTACGTAAATCATTGCAACATATAGTTGTAATTTTGTTCAATTTTCAACAAAACAACACCGCTGCCTCGATATCAATCTCTCGAATTCTTCGCAGGCTTATAAAATTTAACAAAGGTGCTGTAACTGGAACTTTCCTTGATACATGCACGACGACAGCTTTCACGTGAACGGCAATAGAAGACGTTATTGTTCCTACAGAGGCAGCTGCCCAAGCATAATTACACAAAGGTGGTTTGTCCAGAAACTGGTTCACCCACTTGCGTAACGAAAAGATGCAGAAAGTGAATTCGAAAGAGCCGAAACTCTCGGCTGATTACGTCACCAAACGTGCCCCGATGCTTTTATTCCGCTCGAACGTGTCTCGATCTTATCTACCCCTTTCGATGCGTCTCGAATATTACTATAATCAGTGCCATCCTCGCCATACAGCTACTTTACAATGGTAACTGAAAGTGTTTGAAATGCTCATACAAGTTTCATGCAAATGTGAAATACATTTCGAAATTTTAAGCGGCTGTGATGCAATTAAAATTTGAAAGAAACTTGAAAACACGGTAAGGGATCGATAATGTTGAAAAATTGTCGATAATAACTGTTTATATCTTTGTAAGGAAAAAATCATTGGTCATGTTTTAAAGCTCAAAATCTTTACTTCGATAGTTAAAATACTTAAAGCGTTTAATTCTTCGCATGTGTCCGAAACGTTTGTATAATTTTATAGGTGCCACTATAGGTGTTGACGTTTCGAAGATCCTGCTCTATAACGATGAATGGCTACATTTGACCAGCGAGCGAAATCGAAATGGAAACGACAAGATTTCATCACGCGCGTCTATAAATTATTTCTGTAAATTATCTACGATCGAATGATTCGCAGAAATTCGTTAGATTTCTCCTCGTACCATGCGTACACGCAATAGAGAAAATCGTAGAAGACCATTTCGAAGGAAGCCATGGAGTATTAATAAACTGAGAATCTACTGCCGGAAATATTTTCGTGATTCCCCAAAAATAATAAGTAGAAATATTACTTGACATAAGTGAAATTTGAATAAACAGAAATTGCTCGTTCGACAGATGAAGAATAAATTCGAAGCTGGAATTTATTTTTCTACGCGAAATATAGAATTCTACAAAATCAACTTCCATGATATCACTGTATGTATATATTGGCTACCTTTCTCTCAATTTTTATTCGCAACCTTCTCCCTTATCGCTCTCGGAATGTATCCAATAAACGGGACAAACAAAACACCGTGAACGATATTGATTCCACGGAACTTTCACCATGAATCATTAACGAGGTATTTTGGTAATCCGGCTTAAAAAAAATTTATGTACGAGGATTGAATTTGTAAAATTAGCAAAGTTATAGATGTTTAGAGGAAACGGTGTACTGCTCGTAACGTAAGTATGAATATTTTTGAACAACGGATAACAAGAACTTCAAGTGTGTTTTTCTCAAGAAAATATTTTATTTTATAATATTATTATTTATATTATTATTTTTTTCTACATCATTATTAGTTTATAATATTTTATTTTTTGTACTGCTCGATTGATCGTGAAGTATGAATATTTTTGTACAACGGATAACAAGAATTTCAAGTGTGTTTTTCTCAGGAAAATATTTTATTTTATAATATTATTATTTATATTATTATTTATTTCTACATCATTATTAGTTTATAATATTTTATTTTTTGTACTACTCGATTGATCGTGAAGTATGAATATTTTTGTACAACGAGTAACGAAAGCTTCAAACGTGTCTTTTCTCAAGAAAATATTTTATTTTATAATATTATTATTTATTTTTATATCATTAGTTTATAATATTTTATTTTTTGTACTGCGTGATTGATCGTGAAGTATGAATATTTTTGTACAACGGGTAACGAAAGCTTCAAACGTGTTTTTTCTCAGGAAAATATTTTATTTTATAATATTATTATTTATATTATTATTTATTTCTACATCATTATTAGTTTATAATATTTTATTTTTNTGTACTGCTCGATTGATCGTGAAGTATGAATATTTTTGTACAACGGGTAACAAAAACTTCAAGTGTGTTTTTCTCAAATCCATATTTTTTAAACTGACTGACAGGAAATCTCACGTTTTAATTGACCGATTGACTTGAAATTTGGAGGAGATCTTTACCAGAAGTACCTTTATCGCATGAACCACGGATTTCAAAATCTGATGGTTTTTCTATTTTTTTTTTTTTTTACCACCCAAAAAACAAAAAGGAAAATCGATATTTTAATTTCAAAATGCTGTCATTTTTTAAATTTTCGAAATTTCGCTGTTTCCGTGATTGATGCGATAGCCATCTTTACACTAATTAAGATGGATTTTGGTTTTTCAGTTTCAAATAACCAGGTGAACCGGAATCACGTCGGCCATTCGAACCCGTTTTTAAAAACATGCCTTACCCAAGGCTATATAATTTCCACAACTTTCATTAATTTCGTTAAAAACAAAATTGTAAATACTCTTCAAGTATGAATAAATCTGATTTCCTTGGGAGAAAAAACATAATTTCCTTAGAAAAAAAATCCGCAAAAAGTCGATTTTTTTCAAGCCGGATTACCAGAATATCCCCTTAATTAGCGACGATCGATTAACGATTTTTCTCATCTTGTATATAGTGTAAATTGGCTGTGATCAACGACAATCAAACTTACCAACAGCAAAGCACGTAGCCTGCGGTCGTGAACTTGGAGATAAAGAAGAAAGAAAAAAGACAGAGAGCGGAAAAATCGAGACGGAGAGGGAGATAGGAGAAGTCACGCTTCGGTCGTCAATCTCGATCCAATCCACGGTTTTCGTGTCCCCGGGCCACGACAAACACGGTGTCAAAAGGCGCTTTTTCTCTCTGGTTCGTGCACCAGAGCTCCACCAGTCGGTGATCGAAGGATCGATCCGGTCGGTTTTGTTCCTTTCGCTTTCGATTTCGTTCGGTCGGCTGGGTGTCGGTGTTTGGCTGGCCAAAAACTGGTCCGTCCGGTTGTGTAATCGGAAGAACCGGGAAGTTCTGTCTTTCCGTGAAACGTCTGCACAATGAGCCGGCGAATACCTCTCGCCCACTTTCACCACGCACGCACGCACGCACGCGTGTAAGCAAGCACACGCGCGCGGTCACCTTTGAAATTCGCTCGAGAAAAAAGCCGCGGAAATTCCGAGCTCTCGGCTCGCCATTGAAAGAGGAATGTGGAATGATCTCTTTGCCAGGCGAGCAGTACATAAACTTCTGGAAGGTCGTAGTTGAAGAAATTTAAGGAATGAACAGCCGAGATGGGTGAGACATTTTTGGCAAGGTCGCTGATTCTGTGGTTTCAAGGACAGGTGAGATTGATGCATACGAAACGACGTCTTCTATTTTCAGTGTCAGGTAGTACTGTGAAATATTGTATTGTATTTGTGTCGTGTGTCAGGAAAATTTAAGGCGTATTCTTTCCAATAGAGACTGATAATAAAAATGAAATGAAATTAAAAGTTCCAAAATTAAAATAATGTAAAATGTAAATTCTTATGGTTTAGCTCCCAGTGTTTGATGTGTCGAGTTAAGGTTTAAATGAAACTTTGATCGTTGTGTATTTAAATAAAGTTGTAGGTTGTGAATTTTTATGCAAATTTATATTTTTAAGAATGTAACTCAAAGAAAATAGAACTTTCATTTCGTATTATAATATAATATAATATAAATAATATAAATCATATAAATATAATATAAATAATATAAATTGAATATATTACAATAATAATTTATAATATATAAATAATATAATATAATATAATATAAATAATATAAATATAAAATAATATAAATAATATAAATTGAATATATTACAATAATAATTTATAAGCATATATAAATTACGTATAAAAAGCATCATACTTATATTTTACATAATTTTTCATATCATGTGCATTCTGTGCAACTTCAAAATTTTAAAATAATATAAATAAGACTGATTAATTTTATCATTTTCTAGATTTAGAAATAAAATAGAAAATGGAATAGATTTAGAAATAGAGCAGAATAGATATTTGTAGATGTCCAGCAATCCTTGGAGCTATTAAAGTTTCTTCCCAAATAATTTATGCATGAAAGATCATCCAGATGGTCTTCTTCAAATGCTAAATTTATTTCTAGCAACTTTCGCAGCAATCTAAGTTTCGTATGATTATTCATGAGGCTCGATAATGAAGTTTTGACGCTTTTATTACACGTTATTTTGACATTGAATATATTACGCATAATTTGTAGTAAATTTCTTCTTCTTCGACATATTCGACTGTTCACTGTTGAATGCCAATATTTTTTCTTAAAAAAAAATCATACGAATATACCGAAATATATTTATAAAAAGAAAAATAATAACTGACAGTCTGATATTGTGTGAAACGTGCTATAAATTTATAATGATTTGTTGCGAAACCACCATACTTGCCAACTTGGAACCTTTTTCTACACCAAGTGTGAAAAATCACATTCTTTTCAACAAAGTTGAGTAGAACTTGTAACAAAAATGCAACCTCCGTCTTGCTGCAAACCTTTCAGTTCTTATTGCAAATCTCAATAAGTCTCTTTGCTAGATTTCAATTTTTGATTGAAATGTAACGATTTGACAGGTCGAGTACATACAACGTAATGGAGATCGCAAAGCGAACGACATCAGAGAAAATGAAACTGGTGGTCAACGTTACTCGGGACTAATATCTGGTTAGATCGTAATGAGTGTAATTACTATTAACGGAGAACAATGCCTCTCCTGCGCAATGCTCGGGGAGGAAAACTCCGAGTCACTGGCAATGTCACTGGCTTGTGCAACTGGCTCGATCCTGCAATCGGTTGCCCTTTATTCGATCAATTTCCGTCAAGCCTCTGAATGAAACCCGCCGTGCGTTCGTAAAACAAGAAATCATGACTATTCGATTTACCTCTGACTAATGGATTCCATTCGAAAGTAGCCAAGAAACGAGAGATAGATATTTCGTCGTTCCATTATGAAATGGAAATATTCTTATTTTTATAAATAATATTAGAATAAAAAAATTTATTAAACTTTTCAAATTTATATTAGAAAATAAATTAATTATTAATAATTTAAAAAAATATAAATATAATAGATGATAAAGATGAAATTGAATAATATAAAATTCTAATTATTTTTGTAGAATTTTTTATAATATTTAATGATCTAATTATTAAAATTATTGAAAATTCATAAATAATTCGTTTTATTATAAAATTATCAATTATTAATAATAAAATTATACAAAAATATATTTAAAAAAAATTAAATTTTATTATTTTATTTATTTTATTAATAAATAATATTTTCATATACATAATTAATTTTAAAAATTAATATGTTTAATTGAATAATTTTTAATTTATTATTATAATAATTCATAAATTTATATATATTAATATATTACACTAGGTGTCTGATAAAAGAATTAATTTTTTAAATTAAAATATAATAATAAATATTATTTCTAATGATATTACATTAATTTATTAATTATGAAATTTATAAAGTTTTTAGTAATAATATAAATAAATTATATATAAATATTTTATCAAAATATATCTTTTTCAAACATATTACTTAATTTTAATTTATATTAAATTAAAGATAAATTTGGAATTTAGTTTAAAAAAAATAATTAATTTGCAATTAATAGATATAAATGAATAAATCTAATAATATACAAAAATTTGAATTAAAACTTAATTATATAAAAATTTTTTTAATTTATCGTTAGAGTATGAACCTACAAGCTTATATTTAGCTTATTATATAATATTATAATTAAAAATTGTATTCAAATGTCTTAAAATACATTTAAATAATTTTTAGATTATTAATATTTATTAATTCATTTAAAATCTATCATTTTATGAACGAGGGCATTCAAAATCTTATGTAATACGTATATAAAAATTGAAGATCGTTCTTCTGCGACTACAAAAAAGAAAAAAAAAATTGCAGAAAAGAAAAAGAAAGATGTTGCACGATTAATTAGCTTTCGATTAATCATCGATAGATAATGTGCAACTTTCGATTGTTTCGTAGTAAAAAGGTTGAAACGTAAATGATATAAATAGAGGAACAAAAGCTTAGGAAAAATTTTAATATCTTTGTATTTCATTATTCATTCGATTGTATTTTGCTTATTTGATTATTCGGCTATTATTCAAATTAGATTTCCAGCTGCTTCAAGCGTAAAAAAAACAACGTTAGAGGTGTTTTAACGAAACGATGAAATACTGTTTGCAAATGGGAAAGCAAGAAATTGCAGAATAAGGGAAGAATTGAATTTTAAAGACACGTTTCCAATTGTGATCTAATATTGTATGTAGTAGAGCAGTAAGCATGATTAGCGAACGATCTAATGCTTTTATAATATTTCTTCGAATCACCAGTCCAGTCGGTGCATAAAATTTATAGTTCCACGTTGCGATAGAGTGTGTAATTTCCTTTTTTTTTTTTTTATCATCGTATTTCATATGGAATGCACGTTCTTTTTTCATTGAAAACAGATCCGTTTCTTACTCAGCATTCTCGTAGCATTTACCCATGTCATTGACTTGGCATCTTTTTACCTTTTTTAGCTGCTTGATCGTAATTCGCTGCAGGTTACTAAAACGAGCGTATACACGACACACAAGAGGTAAAAAAAAAGCGACGAAAACGAGAGAATTATGTATTCTCTTGAACACATAACGCATGGATTTATGAGCCGGAAGCGCGAGATTCAGAAGGCGGAAAGAGAGAACTCGCATCGGAATTCCGCTTTCGCGGCGCAGAAAAATTCGACTTTGCTGCCTCGAATGTTCGACGTATGTATGTAGTTCGATAGAAATTTCCTTCAGTCTGCGATGAAAAAAAAAAAAAAAGAAAATAAAACTAATTGCTTCCGACGAAAAACAAGAAAATCTCTGGGAAAAGGAAACAGCGCGAGTCGTGAACTTGAAATTCTCCATGTCAAATTTTAACTATACTACAATTCTACTAATTTCAAAATTTCACGAAACGCCACAATGAGACACGAGTTTGAATAACGAGACGAGGTGTTAAGCTACTGTCGCGAGTTTAGTTAATTAATATTGATAATGCTTAATAACCAAAATTTATTTAATATCGATTGACAGCTAGGTGGAAATTGCAGAATACTTATTGCAAATGTACAGTTCGCAGAAATCGAGTAGTAACCTTCTACATGGGATCGCTTTCAGCACTAATTGTATATGTATGTATTCAAAACTATTCATAGCTTTACTCTTACTTACTCTCTAATCTCTGAACATAAAATACACATTGCGTAATAATACGTTTGCACTAATTGGCTTTTTAACTTCTATGTATAATTCCCAGTTACTTTCAAAGAACCGTGTCTGGTTACGATTCGTAGACTGCGGACCTTTATGCAAATTGTTCGAAACTTGTTGAAAATGGAGTTAAAAGACGAGAACTACCAAGAAGAATTATTTTAAGTTGAAATAATTGTACTTTGAATATTTTATGTTTGTCCATATTTCCGCGCTTTCTGTGCAAATCTGCACTTTCAAATTTCCTACAAACGCATAAAAGGTCCACTGGATTAGAATACAATGGCGTTGCACAAATATTTTCATGACTCATAACAGACAAGAATCAAGTACCGCTCCCTGATATACTCGTGTTCCCAGGAGCATATCGCAGTAAATGTACTAATACCTTCGTGAGAATTAACGAATTAAATCAGTGCACGTCCATCTCGATAGTTTTGTCTATGAAAATTCACGTCGAAGCAAGGACAAGTTCCTCGTGTCCTCATCGTGGATGTAATAAAAAAAATTTCCTGTTGAAATTCTTCAAGGTTAAACCTGAAGTAGGGTATCGCAGTAAAAAAAAAAAAAAAAAAAGAGAGATAGAGACAGAAAGATGCGTCGAATTTATGCAACCTGTTCACTTTCTATTCACTATGTCCAAATCGTGTGTACGTCCCCTTGACAGAGCGGGGATATTAATTGAACGTTGCCTGGGCCGATGTTCATGAGGACGGTAAACAACGGCGACGTATATTAACGTAATCGTTATGCAATGTCGCTGGTACTTCCACGTTCCGTTGATTCGTGGACGTACGGCAAGGATTACAAGAGTCTTGCGTCATTTCGGGGGGAGAAAAAGAAGAAAAAGAAAAAGAAAGGAAGAACGAAAGTTCACCTTACGAACCGAACGACAACGACAACAGCTTCGACTCTCTATTACAAATTCTCTTTCCTCTGGTACAGTAACATACTGACAGTGCTGTCGTGATAAATCCAGAGGGAGTATCCGCAACTTTCGCTGAAATCGAGTCGTTAATACGAAAATAGTTTATCTGCATATATACAGGGTGTTTCGTAACTTGTGGGATCCACTTCGGGAGCTGATTGTACGCCTAAAAATAATGAAAAATAGTCATAGAAATATATGTCTTATCTGTCTTCGTTTATGAGATATAATGAATTTTCTGTTTTAATTACTTTTACAAAAGATGCTCGAAATGACCAGCTTACATTTGAAGACAAGCCTGCACGCGTCTTCTCATTCATTTGGTTACACTCTCTATCATTTCTGGTGTTTCTCGAATTTGTCAGAAGCCTTGCTCTATTCTATTTCAGCATTTTCAAACGATGTTGCGTATATACAATAGATTTTAAATGTCCCCACAAATGAAAATCTAATGGATTCAAATCCGGAGAAAAACGAGCAGGCCGTGCAATAGGACCTCCACGACCAATCCATTTATTTGCAAAGTGTTGATTTAAAATTGCCTAGCCACTCGGCTAAAATGCGGCGGAGCTCCATCATGCATAAACCGCATACGAATAATCTAATATCGACTGGAACTTCCTCTAATATTTCGTGTAAACGCGTGCTCAAAAAATCAACGTACTTTGTGCCTGTTAGTTTCCCATCAAGAAAAAAAGGTCCAGTTAAAAATTTATCAATTATTCCTGCCCATACGTTTAAACTAAACTGGTGTTGATGTCTTGAATGCACAATAACATGTGGGGTTTCTTCATCTCAATTATGATTATTATGAAAATTGAATGTACCATCTCTGGTAAAACTAGCTTACTAGAGTTTGCTCTGTTTATAAAATTCANTTATATCTCATAAACAAAGACAGATAGGACATGTATTTATATGACTCTTTTTTTCATTATTTTTAGGCTTACAATCAGCCCACAAGTTACGAAACACCCTGTATATATACTGTGAGAGAACTTTAACCGGATTGAAAGTGAACGTGTAACACTTTACGTTTCGGATTGTATTAGGTAACGTCGTTTTTTTGATACTGGTACAAAATTTTATTTTATCTAAGAGTTACTAATACAGTTTCATTATTAATTATTTTATTATTAACTTTATTATTAATACACTTTTAATCTGTAATATAATTTAACAAGGACACTAAACGTCAGTATATTTCACTAAAATATAAATTATGTTATAATAAATTAAATTATTGTCACTAGATGGCAATGTTTATTAAATATTAAGACAACGTCATTATTTATGGGTAGCCCTAATATGTGAAGTCGATGTCTGAATAAATACTGAAAGTCTTTCTTTCTAAAGTCATTTGTCAAAGTATCCCTCAATCAGATTAAATTCACTTCGCTACAATAATGATATAATTCAAAAATCACAAAACGGTCTTCATTCTATCATTTCTTTTTTTTTTTTTTTTCATAGCATGACATAAAAATGTTAACTTCTTAGAATAATATTTCGAACACCATGCAAAAAGAATACCAACTAAATATAAGTGATGACTTATTTTTCTTTTGCTTTTTTTACAAATTTTACAATAAACAGTAAATGGTCGATTCTGAAAGCTTGATACCGTGCAAACGAAACGTAGAAACTATGATAAGGACACGCCAATATTTTTTATAATCAGTTTTATGCTAAAAAAAAAAAAAATTGACAGTTCTTTGTCAGACAGTATAGATTCAGATAAATAGATTTGACCGTCAGACATTAAAATTTCGTCTTTAATATTATCGTTCCAGAATGTATCATTGTTCCAGAAAATTTCAGGAGAAAAATTTCGCTTGTAAGGAGATTTTTTTTCTTTCTGCGTCGGAAGAAAAGTACAGGAAACGTTACGCGGAAACTTTCACGCGTGTTTAACCTCTTGCCGCAGAAAAGTTTATGGGGGAACGTGAGTCTGCTCGATCAGAAGGCATGGAGCCGGTTTCAACGATGCGGTGGCTGAGCCTAGCTATTCAGGACAGCCTTGCTCCCGTCGTAAAGACATAAATATCGACTGGTTCGGTATACTAATTGGTACCGATCCGGTGCGTATCCGTCACCTCGGCCATTTTTGCCACTTTAAACGACCGTTCCACCGTAGTATAATTATTTATTCGATGCCATTTGACTCCTGACTCCTCTTACTAATTTGCTTTCCAAAGGATGACTCGAAATAAAAATTTCAAAATAAATAGTAATAAATAGATAGTTTCAAAATTAAAAAGAGAATCGAAGAATAACACGAGATACAATTTTTGTACAAGTTTTGTGCTACGACGTCAAATTTTTCATTATTATTATTATTATATCATCATTCGTTTACTGTCAAATGAAAACGTGTATTTATTATTGTATCGTATGAAAGTATTATTTACAGCGAGGTAGAGAATTTCATGAATATCGAATTCTGTCAAACTCGTGGAATTTTCAACGAACGTTTTTCGACAACATAGTCACGTTATATCAAGCTGTTACGCATTCTGAATCGCCGATAATTCGCATCCAATACCCTTGCCATGAATATTCGCTCATTGTCGGTTTTTCAATTGCTCGTCATGCACGCGGCATTCCTACTCTCACAATGAGGTATTTTCAAATGCTTTTTTTCCCACTGGTTCGGGCGTTTCCTTTTGTAAAACGTGTACATCGACCGCGGTATCGATTAACGCTTAGCCGGCATAACTAACCTCCCCGTTGTCGAGAACAATAGGCCGTGAATAAGTGGCCGTTGCTTGCAAAAGTTAATAACGTCGCGCAACATTATCGTGCATTTCCCTATCCTGTTTGCTGGCGTGGAAAAGGCGAACGAATCGGTGGGAAATTGCTTCTTGAGTAAATAAATCGGGTGGCTGGCCGACAGGTGCTATATACCGCTTCGTACAAAAGACGTACACCTTCCTCGATGTGTACGTACGTTTGGAAAGAAAACAACTCCTTTAGAAATAATAAAGAAATTCTACGATATGTAATTTATTTAAAAATGTATTTTCCTTGACAAACTTTGATAAAATTGAAATATTTTCGAAATATTTGATTTATTTCGTATCTTACGTAAGGTAGTTATTAACGAAGAATGTTGTAATGAACGATACCAAAACAAGCGAGTATTACATAAAATAAATTGTTTTCACGAATAGAATTGAAACGTTGTAATAAATAAATATCATCGACTTGTTTTTATTCATTGCTTTCATACTATGTTTTACTAGCTATGGTTAATATGGTTAATAGTTTTTATTAGCTATGGTTAATATAGGGTGAGCCAAAAGTTCTTCCCACCTAGTTTTTTTAATAAAATATCAAAATATAAAAAAAACTAATTTCATCAATTTTAAATTAGATTTAAGATCAAACATGATTTTTTCCATTACGTTTTAAGAAATATCATAATAATATAATATATATAATATATATAATAATATATAATAATATATATTAAATAAATAATATATATATAAAATATTTATCTCTTTCAAATGTTGGTCGTCAGAGCGTTCGCAAATTAATAAAAAAGTAATAAGAAAATTACAGATTTATTTTAGTAGGAAGTGAGTTTTGGCCCATCTTACGCAAACGTTTCTGATATTGTTAAGAAAATTAAAGAACGTGAGGAATTTTATTTATGAATAGTAATTTTTCTCTCGATTATAAACTTGAAACATAATCCCTAAATATATCTATGTCCCTGTATATGTATTACAATGCATCACGACGCCAGAATATACTGATACCATCGTAACGGAACGAAATTCTAGAACAAGTTAGCTCATCATCACCATATCCAATTAAATCAAAGTAATTCAAATTCATTCGCATCGAATATTCCACGAAATATCGACGTCGAGAAAGTTTGAAAAATGGAAGGTGCCGCCAACTCGTTGGAACGAAATCCAGCATAATTCTTTGAAAAATGGTTATTGCTTGTTGAAACTCGACGGCGATCATTCGAAAATTTCACGAGCCGCTGCAACTTTTGCTCGATTAATAAATCGGACGAGGGATCGACGATGAACCAATTTGAAAGTTGCCGACTTTAAGGCCGGCTAGAATATTCAGGCGACCGACTTTGTCTTCATAAAATCAGATCCGGAGAAATAGTCGGGCGATAGGAAAAGGTGTTTGAAGAAGAAGCTTGCTCGAATAGCTGAAAGAAGAGCCCCGGCCAACGGGGCGAGTTGTTTATCAACGTTGAATCTTGCGAAGGACAGCTAAATCAGGTTCATATAGTCTCTCGCCTCTTGTCCCAGTTACTTTAGACGCCGACAAATCGCGGCAATTAGGCTGTCTTCGAAACGAGGCTGTTATTAATCGATCGTGCCAATAACCAATTGATGGATGTTCAAATCGATGTTGAAGGAAGCTCCGATCCGTGGAAATATCCTAGTTCATAAATATTGGAACAGAGCAAGACGAATAATAACTTATTATTTGGGGATAATTATATCATCCCCGAATATTACTATATATATCTGGGATAATTAAGGAATTATCTGGACCAAGAGATAATTAATTTGGATCGAGGAATAATTAAAAAATCTGGACTAAGAATTGTTTAAACTCTCTTTATACAATGAAATCAGTAGAAATTGGAGAAATTTTCCAAGTCGCAAATTACCAGTCATCAACACTTATAAATTCTAATAATACTTATACGAATAAAAGTACTATCGTGCTCAGTGAAGAACAAACAAGGTTGTAAATTTATAAAAAGATCTAACACCCGTCGATTCAGTAATATTATTAGTTGGTGAGTTTAAATCTTAAGATGAATAAGAATTTATGTAAATTATCCGTTTCAGATTTTATGCAATTTTATGTTTATTCCGTATAATCTTTATAAGTAATTTTTACGAGTTTACAAGTAAGCTAAACGTACCAAAGAAAGTTTTATATAAATTAGAACTCAAAGAAGTTCGCTTACAATTTGAATTAAAGCCGAGAGTTTCTTTAATAAAATTTAGTTTGATGATGATGATGTTGTCTGTCCCTTTTTCAACCGCGTCGATGCAAAATCGCAATTAATTTGCTTGGTAATACAATGATATTTAATAATATAAACCAACTACAATTTAACTTGTATGAAATCGTACGCATCTTGTATTTTATAGAAACCAAAATTCATATCAATATCTTGAAATCAGAGCAACGTGTCACCTGTAATATTTAACTCGTATATTTCTCGACGTAGATCATTTTGTAACGTTTAACTAAACTATTCCTTGACGTAGGTCATTTTGTAATCAAGTCACAAGCGTGAAGTATGTACCTACTTCGAATGGCTGCTTCGTGTTTCACGAGTGTGCTTCGAAAGGCAGCAAAGAATCTATATAATTATTCGCGATATCATTTGTGCTCACAGTGAGTCGATCTAAACTGGAAATACCGGGATTTCTTAGAATTTCTGCACGATCCGAGTTACATACCTGGCTTCGCGCGCGATTTCACGCGAAACTATGATGCACATTTAATCGTTACGGCTCGATCGCTCGTGTCGCGACACTATTCCCGTGCGGTCGTTAGAAGCATTTACATTAATTATCTCGTTACGTCGCCGCTAGCGAGCCGGATATTTAATGAGGACTACCTTTAAACACTAATATTAGTCGTTTCGATGCATCCAATAGGTCGAATATTTTATTTCGCAATTTAGCTTGATTAGCTACTACATGAATCATGCTACGATAATGTTACTATCACAGTAATTACAGTAAGGTTACTATCACAGTATATAAAGTGTCACAAAATATTTATAGGGCAGTGTTTAGATACGAAAATGTTAAAAAGAAGTTTGATGGCTTATTTTTGAAGTAGATATTCTACGATGAAAATATACTTGTATTAATAAATCGACATGACTGTATTTTATACCGTCTGCTCCATTTCGATCTAAATTAATAATTTCGCAATATTATTTATGCCTCGTGTCACTTATCGATTGTTTCGACTTTCCGTACATTATATAATGACATCAAAGAAATATTCCATTTATATCGCTGCTTTTGTTAATGTTAAATCTCCTTTTAATTCCATCAATAATTTCTCAATTACTTATTATACACGTGTCTAATATAATTTAAATAAGAACGACAATCCAATTAAAAAATACACTGAGAATATTTGTTAACCATATGTCCAATAAATTAAGAATAATAATCTATCGAGATTCACAGGTATCTCATCAAGTATATTTAGAATATTTATTTTCTATCGCTTGATCGATATTATTCAGACGATCGGACGTTCGAATATGGAATCGACTCGTGTGAAAAGTATCCAAAAAATTCATGTTTACAACTAAGATCCTAATTTCAGTTTATAACTATATTGAAAGTACTGCTTCGAATTATTGATTTAATTATTATAATG
Source organism: Frieseomelitta varia (assembly GCF_011392965.1). Taxonomy (NCBI): domain Eukaryota; kingdom Metazoa; phylum Arthropoda; class Insecta; order Hymenoptera; family Apidae; genus Frieseomelitta; species Frieseomelitta varia. Next base: position 422,229 of record NW_025110249.1, read on the forward strand.
CGAGTTCCAATGGACGGTTAATTGCACCGTTTCGTCGGATGTTGTTCGTCACGTGATTAAATGGCCGATGCTCGGGCCAACGAGGTCCGGCTCCCATTGCGTGTCGAAGGAGAATAAGAGGGAACACGATGAATTGCTCTTCCAATCATCTCATTACGCGAGGTCTGCTTAGTTCTAGTCGCATCGAACCGGCGACCCTAAGAACCCATCTCTTCGTTTCGTTCGCGCGAAATTCTTTGAAAAAGTTCGAGATCTACCATCAACAACCACCAAGAATCTCGCGAATTCGTGGAACGCGGCTGGCTAAACTTGCTGTTAGGAATAGTTGCGTGCAATCACCGCCGGCGAATGATCGAAAGCGACGTAGCGACGAGATCTGCCTGTACACACACGCTCAATTCCCTTTCTGAGAGTTTCAATTGCTCGTGTACCTCTTAATTGCGAGGTTTCTTGCCAACGTGGACAATTGCTCAGTTGCTCGGGCAATTTGTCAAGCTCTCGGTTCGTACCCGAAATATATCTCGACGGTGTGTGTTTGGATGGTTCGTCTACTTCTTGACAGCAGTTTAGTTCCGCACTTTTTTAGAATTACATACTGGGTTATTTATTAACGTTACTTAATCACGTTAATAGACAGCAAGTATGTTTGCAAATCCATGCATAATATTTATATATTATTCCACGATTTGTGTGTATTTCTTGTATCAGTACGAATGACTCCTGTAAGATGAGATGAATTGAGATGAACATTTTAATTTTATTATATTAGTTTTAATATTTTTTATATTAATATTAAATATTTTTTATATTAATTTTATTATATCAATTTTAATATTTTTTATATTGTATAATTTTGTACAATAATTTTATTATATTAATTTTTCAATCTAAATAGTGTCTAACTTTTATATATTTTCAACTATTATCTACAATCCATGAACGATATATAATGACAAGAAAAGAAAGAATGAAAAGATTATGTAATAATAGTAAATAACATACATATAATATTATAATATATGACGATATATAATAATAACAAAAGAAATACGAAAAAATAGAATAACAAAATTTTTAATTCGTATCATATTTATGTCTTAAAAATCTTCCACAATATATAATGTTTTCTTTTCAAAGTACCATTATATGTATGTTTTAAAATACTCGTGCAATTTCTACGTTCTCTCAAAATGTACCGAACTTGTCTCTGCCCACCATTATTTCCAAAATTTATGATAAATAACCTTTCTGAAAGGTTATTTATCATTCCATTAAATGATATTTAAATAATGATATCCTTAATAATGATATTTCAATCCAAATGATAATGACATTTCACTTTCTCAATTGAATATGTCAGGATTGCCTTGACAGACAATCAGAACGTTTTTCGTGGCCTCACTTTCGCCGTAATTACAGTCGTTACCCTCGACACGAAAAATGCTTCATTTAACCAAGACCTTCGTGGAAATGAACGGCTCCCATCGAATTACAGTAATGTTCAAAAATATCCGGACATGTGACAGAGTGCATCAAATTGTAATCATTCTGTTTCTTATACACGTGTACGTGGATTGACAGTTAAAAAAAACTGACATCATGTTATACAAAACATCTTAATATTTCATTAATACCGATAGTGAAACCCGAACTGTCATGATTATATTGGTCAAGTCTGAAACTTGAAACAAGTATATAATATTTACAAACCATATATTTACATATATATTTCGCAAAAGTATTTGATCATCTTCAATCTTTCAATTCGACTATTTTATATCAAGTCAATTGTATCAATTATAAGCCTCAATATTCAATAACAATATTGAATCTGTAACACTTGTAATCTGGTTAAGACAAACTAGTAGTATGTATATTAAAATTAGTATGTATATATGTATAATACTAATTTTTTTCTAAATATATATTTGCGACAAATATCTCAGAATGTTAATTTCCAATTTCACGACAGTCCTGTTTTTTTTTTTTTTAATGCTGATGATATTTCACATCAGTCGACATAATAAAAATTCTTTTATTTTAAAAATAAATATGTAAATATTTTCACTGTACAGACATTATACTTACAGTGTACATCTTTTTTATAAAAATATTTAAATACTTTCACAACTTATTATATTATAGTGTACCTTCGTCCAACGAGTTTCCTTTTATTCTTTCATTTAATACAATAAATTTATTCTACGACCAATATTTAAATACTTTCACCATAGTGATTATACTTGCAGTGTAGACCTTCTTTATAAAAATATTTAAATACTTTCACAACTTATTATACTATAGTGTACCTTCGTCCAACGAATTTCCTTTTATTCTTTCATTTAATACAATAAATTTATTCTACGACCAATATTTAAATACTTTCACCATAGTGATTATACTTGCAGTGTAGGCCGCCTTTATAAAAATATTTAATTACTTTACTTCAAATATTTAAACACTTTCACAAGCCATTATATGTACTTGTTGTATACTATAGCGTATGTATACTTTCGTCCAACGAATTCCCTCTTATTCCTCTCTTTAAACGTCGGCGCCCTTCCGAAAGGGCCGCTAAAAGCAGAGACAGAGAGTGAACCGTAGGTCGTGAACTTCGTTACGCTCGGACGAATGTTCCCCCGGGAACCAGTGTCAATGTCTCTGGGCAGGATATCCTCGGTGCTTCAGAGTGCTCGAGTGGCCGGCCACTCGTGCGTTCTCTGTCTTCCACGAGGAAAGAGGACCCAGAATCGTCAACACCCAGTTCCCTATGGGATCTTCTGACCCCACCTTCTACAGCACGGCTGTATTAGTTGTCGTTGTCGGTCGCGTAGGGTCGGAGTTCATTGTGCCACAAGTGCATTCCGAGTGCCGGCGACGCCAATTGTTCGTCACGAAGCCAGTTGTGAATCGGTCTGTGAAACATTCGCTGACGTCTTGCTACGTCGTTCGTCCGCGCCTCCGACCTTTCTTTCGCCGACTGTCCAGGATCCAATCTGGTGGATCCATCGCGGGCCCGTGGATTCCTCGTCCATCGATCCACGGTACAATTTGGTTCTTAAGCCCAGTTAATCAGTTTATACGGATTGTGCACCAGTTGTGACCCATGTGATCTATGCACGGTAGCAAAAGTTTGGAATCGCTCTTTTAATTGGAGCAAAGAGCGATTGTCGATATTTTAAACGGTTGTAATTTTGTAAAAAGAAAATCAGAAATTCATTTAATCTGATTTCGAAGCGTTGAGTCTTTACTTTGACGCAGCTCAGTTCGTCCCTTCTCAGAAATGTAATTTTGCGTCATGTAAATCGGGTGTAAAAGCGAGGATACTTCTACTCTGAGAAACTATAAAAATTCAAACGTCTCTAGAAACATTCACAATTTTTTTTTTTTTGTAGATAGAATCACCACAGTCTTAAATATCAACGACCTCCTTAAAATTGCTGTACGACTTTTTTCCATCATTTCATTGAACTACAGATTTTAACGTTGAGCGACGAAATGTTGGATTTTTCTCAAAATTTAACAAAATGACGAAAAATAATCGCACAGGTTATTTTAAGAGATCATTGTGAAGAAAAAAATCACTATTCAAGATCGTCGTGAGTCCAGTCATGAGAAAAGTGTTTCAACGTTTGAATTTTAATCATTTTCGAGAATAAAAATATTCTTACTTGACACGGAAACATCTTCGAGAAAAACGACCTCAGAACATTTCGCGTATTACTATGATTCGATATAAATGTGATTCGAAATTTGAATATATTTACATGTTATATGCACTGTATGTATATTTTATCATCAATTTTTCATGGAATCAGCAAATCTACGATATAACTATGAATGACATGTGTGTTCGATCGGGGATACATATTTTCTGGAAATGGAAGGTTAATCGTTCTTCTCAAAATATTTTAGCACAATCGAATTTCCAGTATAATATAATAATTTTAGCCTACTGGCAATGCTCCATCGTTGTAATGAATCCTTAATTCGAAATTACTTTTAACCAGCAAATTTAATTAAATTTAAAATTTCATATTCTCGTACATTTAAAGTTTCATATCCTTATGTTCCACGTATTTTTACACTTTTAAATTTCTGCATAATAAGCTTCCAATTTTATCATCATGATGTAGTAGTATCACAGATTGCACAATATTATAGAAAACGAATTATACAATTTTACCAAAATTTCCGAATGGACCAAAATCTCAACTTCGCGTTCCCCTAAAATATTAGTCCCTAGTCGAACGTTTAGTCGTCAAGAGTATACACAGTTGATCATATATATATATATATAGTAGCAGTTTGTTGTTGTTTCCTAGCTCCAATTGAAACGCCTTCGCGGAATCGTTCCTTTGTGCTTGATAAATCGCTTTAACGCTGAAATTCTCGTTGCACGAACGCAGCCTCGTGGCGGGAACTATTAGGCGAGAGGAAGTTTCCTCGGCTGAACCCTGAAAACTTGTGAGAGCTTTTCCAATTAATCCGTTCGTTCCAGCAACGCGTCGGCCGTGTGAAATTTTAATTAACGCCCGTACAGCGAGCGCTTGGCGAAAGAAGAAGAAGAAAAACGAAAATGAGAAAGAATGAGAAAGAAATTCCAACACCACGATGAAAGATCACCGCCGGTTACATCATTAACAGATTTTTCGTCAGACCCCTGTCGAGTCCCACGTGCGATTGATTCGAATCGCGGCTGCTCGCGTGTCCTTTGCCTCACTGCCATGGGAAACCGTATCGTGTTTGATTATGCAACGTCTCTTTGGAATTCCTCGAGTCTCGTTGGAAATCATGTACTGGAGCGTGTAGAAGGCAGAAACTCCCAAGACGGTGTAATTATGGATTCTCTTGATGAAAATTAACCTCGCCGTGCATAATACGTGGCGGAACAATTATTACTCTCCCATCGACCATACACGGAGAGCCGTGAGAACGATTCCCATCCGAGGGAAGAAGATGCGTCGATAGTTTGAGAAAGATTCGCTCAACTTTTTTCCTTCTTAACTTTGTGTTTCGATTTCTAAAGCAATTGCTAGGTACGTACATTGACTGCCCTTTGTTGCTTATTTTGAGCAACAAAATTGATACATCGATTGAACGTTACGTGAATAATAAATTCGAAACTATGTTTCGTTATTGTTATTTTAAGATTCTTGCCTGTAAAATTTTTGTAGATTTTGATTCTTTTTTTTTTTTTTTTTACTTTTCCTACTTTTAACGAGACTAGGGTTGTTGATTCTTGTCTTTAAGATTATTTGTAGTTTTTTAGACTTCACTAAACGAAAGGGACGCGAGTGACATTTGTCAACACAAGCTTTTCTTCTCGTTAAATATTTTAACGTTTTAATTTTTATTGTAACATATGATAATTTTGGCAGAGATCGTATTTACAAATATTATTATCATATTTTTACTAACATGTAGTTATCTTATAATTGTACAAACTATTCTGCTTCTGCACTCAAATGAGTATCATCCTGCGATCGCCATTTAAGGGTTAATAACTGTACGGATGTACTAATTACACGTGCATTTGGATACAAACGTGATAGAAACCTCTCTCTTCAGAATACAAATTAGAAACGATTTTTTCTCTATAAAAAGAAAAACATCTCGAAATACATTGTCAAAAAAAAAAAAAGGAAAAAGAAAAAAGATAGAAGAACTAGTTCAAAATTCACATTTTACAACGCTATATTTACTTTGTAATTATTAAATTAAAACTCGAATCAACAACTGATTTTACAATCCGCTAATTATTAAATTAAAACTCGAATCAACAACTGATTTTACAATCCCTAACGTCTAGATATATCTGGCGTCATATCAAAATTTACCACAAAAAAATAATTAAAATCTCAAAATCATAAAATCGCTAACCGTTGTATCTTCTTCGGTTATATCGCGACTTCATTCCGCATGAATGACGAATGAATTTGCTCGACGAAATTTGGAACACGGAGCTTTAGTTTGCACAAGCTAAACTGTTTCCGATCGGCAATTCACCACGCCTTCTCTCTCGATACACTTCGCCAACAAAGTCGCCAACGATCACGTAACACGTCGCGTCTCTATGCATGTACCTCCGCAGCGAGTTGAAAGAAAACGCCGGAATAAAGTCATTCCACGTCGTCGGAGCCAATTTCGCGTTTAAAACGGGGAATAGAGACATTCGTATTGGAATTTGCATTCCACGGTACAACGAACCGTGGTGTGTGCACCTGTTTCCTCTCTGTCGTAACGACGATCGACTTTCCACGGCTTTCATTGACGACCAGTCGGAGAAATGGAAAGTCGTTGAAATTAATCGCGCGGTTGTTGATCTTGCAATGAGCGCCTGTGACAATTGAAACGCGACATTTATCTACGATGAATCTAGCGACAATTAAAATACACGTTTGATGTACGAGCGAGAAACAACTAGAGATTGGTGCATGGAAAATTTCTGTTTCTTTTAGTTTTTCTTAAATGAAACATTGTTTCTTTCAGACTATCGTATCACTTACGATAAAGAAAATATAAAATTATTATAATATTTTGTATTATATTATATATATTGAATTATTAAATATTATTATGTATATTACGTTTCTTCGAATATGATTTGAAATGGTGAGAACTAAGTCTTAGTTTTTACAGAATAGCGTTTCGCGAAAAATTCATTACACCTTCATGTGTTATAAAAACAAGTCGCAGTGGAGAATAAAATTACTAAATTTCAAGAACAAGTTAATTAAAATTGATGATTTAGACTTTTTGATACATTTACATGAATCAAAATTACATTAATAATTGGAGGTTTAATAATAACTTTTTTGTAGCTTTGAATGATAGTAACGAATAACAAGCACATGTTAATTTCGTTTGTATATAATTATGAAATTGTTGAAATAATGAACCTTTTGTGGTGAAGAAGAATTAGAGCCAAAGACGTATTTACAAACAAATTTCATACCCACAAAGTTCACTCAATTTTCATAATTTTTAACTAAACTAAATCCAGCTGCACTTTTTAAAATTGTAAAATTTAAATAATCGCTCCAATTGTATGTTTCTGGCATTACGAAATATTCTAAACTTGAACAAAATGTAAAGATATTCTCTCCCTTTTCTCAAACATTGCAAGACTGAAAGAACAGAAATTGAGTGTCTCGTGTCTCGCTGTGCAACTCAAAGTTACTACAAACGGACTTCGCGGGAGGGAAAGAAAAGGTGAAAGTTCATTAAGGCAAAACCAACTGGTTGAAAAAAAAGAAATATATCAGCGACGATGAGTGAGAAATGGAATTCACTTAACCGTGACAGCTCTACGGACGGTCGAGATTTCACTGTGCAAGGTCTCATCTCCGCTTACACGAAACGAATTAATTAACTCGTTTGAATTTCTTCTTCAAAGCCAAGGTTGAGGATGTGGCCGGGGATAATCGGATAATTAAGATCTTCCGCGTTAATCTTCCACGTTGATCTGAAATCTAGGTAGTAGCTTCTGTACTGGCGCGCATCGAGATGATATCTCGTTTTGGGTAACTTACAAGCCTTGCTTGATTCATTCAACGCCGGCAATCACCTTGCCTTTTGACAGAGTGATACATCAGGAGCGTCAAGGGACAAACGAGACATTTCTCACGATAGTGACAGTACACCTAGTATCGAAACTATTTCTCACGTGATCGTGTCTATATAGTGTTTCAACTAGAGAGAAGGTTCGCGTCTTCATGTTCACATGCACGACTTTTAATTTACCACTTTTACAATTTCTTTTTTTTTTTTTTGTTTTTTTTTTTTTTTTTTTTTTTTTTTTTTTTTTTTTTTTGATTCTGTGATTATAGTGCAATATTACAAGTGTTCTGTTCTTCTATTTGCCGTTTGCTTTTCTTCAATTTTTCATTTCACTACAATTGCTTTACTGTAACTTAATCTGACAATTGACGAAGAAAGCTACTTATTGAAAAACGATTGGTAAGTTCAAAAAATCTATAAATGTTGCAAGTGAAGGGATTTTTGATGTAACATTAAAAATTCTTCATTTGATGAAGTGTAGTCTTTTCTAAACATAGGATTTTGTAAAAATCGAAAATTCTAGCTGCTCTTTCTCCAGCTTGTACAAAATGAACATATTGTAAGTGTATTCATCGATATTTTTTACTGTCGAGTAGAAACGAGACTTAAATATAATTTCATTCGTATAAAATATACTTAATGAACTGTATATTGAACTTATCATTAAGGGAGTGTTCTAGTGTAAAGTGCGTGTTTTTTTAACTTTGTTAAGGAATTTTTTGCAAAGAAATTATACCTTTTGCAGTCAAATTGTACGTATTTCAACAACGTTTTAAAGTCTTTTGGGACAAAAAAGTTAAAATTAGTGGCACCGCATACTCTCAAACATAGTCGTTTTTAAAAAAGATAGTCCATGATTCCGGCCATTCTACTCGTCGGAAATAAAAAAACGTGAATGTTCCTTAATTAGTATGAGTTTGGCTGTAGCAGATGCCAAAACAAAAGAAAAAAGTCGGTAATTAAAAAAGTGGCGATACTTTGAAGCTCGATTATCGATTTTTGCATGTTTTTGTTAAACTTCGAAAGCCTAAAAAAATATAAAACATAAAATTTTTTGATTGATTCTGGTAGAGACTATAGCCACATATGTACTTTTGTAGAGTCAATTGGTCAAGTAGATTTTGAGACACGGTTCTGAAAAACATAGTTTCCAAAAAAATGCCTTTAAAGTTTAGTATTGCGGTCACAATGACGCTGGTCGTCGCGTCTTTCAAATAATCATAACATCGTAAATTTTAGGAGTTCATATGTAAGGTTACAGAGATTTATGAATATGCAAAAGAAAAAAATCGATTTTTTTCAAAAGTTCACACCCCCTTAAGCTGCAAAAGTATAAATACATCAAACTTGACTTGTATAAAATAAAAGTGTACTCATCGAAGTATTTTTATTCTCACGACTACAAATACAGAATTTAACTCAGATTCGTAAGCACGTATTGGACAAAATGCTATTCCTACGTTCCGAGCGTGGAAAGAGTGGCAAGAGATTGAATTATAAACCACATGTCGCTACGTTTCGAAGTTGTCCAACCAAGAACGACCGAGCGGTTAGTCGGTGACATTAGACGCGATCGAAAGTGTAAGTTTGTCGCTTGTTGCGGTCTGTGGGTGCCATTATCGATTTCACGGCGTGCTCATAGTAAAACAGATACGTACGATTTGTCAAGATATTATTCTGTGAATGACATTTGAATCTACTTTTTATTAGGACTTTTTTCTCATTGAAATTATAATTGGTTAAGTAAAATTAAGTCTTTCTATTTTACCAATTTTTATACCGTGATATTGGTCTTGATTTTATGAATGAAATTTCAGTCCATTTTCATTCAATTCTTGTCTTTGAAAGTATAATTAATTGAAAGTACAATTTGAAAGTATAATTAATTAGAGTAAAATTAAACCCTTTGTATTCTGTTGCGATACCAGTCTTGGCACAAAGGATTCCGAATGAAATTCAGATATATCCTTCTTTCAGAAATTCTTATCTTTGAAAGTATAATTCTACTGTTATTATGGCGTTATATTGTAACAACACAATTAATATGAAAATTTATGACAAGTTTACAAACATTTAGAACATTGAACCTCAAGTTGAAAGAATTTCACTCTAAGCACGTGGTATTATGAATTTTCGAAGCGAAAAGAATTGAATTCTATCTTTCCTACATTTTTATATTCTCTCTTCTACGTTCTATTATTTCTTTATCGCATAACTTTCATACATTGTTTCACTGTTTTCGTCCTCAACGGGTCTCATCGGAGTTTTATTATTTACACGGAGCTGTGTGTTTATGAAATACGTCGAGTCGGTTGATTACCGCCGAATAAATCAGCCAATTGGAGCAACTTAACATTTCCTGTCGAGAAGGACGTCCTTTGAAAGAGATCGTTCGTCCCTCTTACGTCAAATATGGGCGACGCAATTTCCGGTAACAACGTCTGAACGCAACGCCGTGCGTTTCTTTCCACTAGCCGCTCTCTTATTTCCCGTTCACAATTATTTCTCTGTGCAAAAATCTAGCCTGGCACGCGAAAATAGCAGGAAAGAAATTTCGTTCTTTATGGACATTGAAAAATCTCTTCTTTGCAACGATCTTTTAAAATTTGTTGTACATAGAAACAAACAAATATCGACAATTTTTCATCGAGTAATTTCGCCAATATTTTCTATACTTGTTGCAAGTTCCATTTGTATAATATTATCGATGTATTGTAATCTTCAATTAGTCTCCAAAATATTGTCTCTCAACTTTAAACGTTACGATAACAAAATGTTACGATTTCTTACAATTTTTCGATAAAATTCAATAAAACAGAGAAGAAAAGCTTTCGTCGCTCGTGAAAAGAGAAACTTTGATCTTTAAACTGAAACGATTTTACAGTGATTTTCTAGAGATGAGGCTTCGCATTTTATAAGATCAGTTTAACTGATGTACGATTTTTTTTCGCGAAATTATAACAGTTTCAAATATCGAGAATTTTTTTCATCAAGTACACGAACAATTTTGCGTTACAGAACACGCTACATATATATATATATATATCGTAATTTTTTTCTTGCCAAAGATATTTGAAAGTTCCGTCTCACGTTACTTTCCCGCAAGACGAGACAACGTCTCAATGAATATAATTGGGCTAATAAAAAATTATGAACAGCGGCGAGAAGTGTCGCGAAACGGTTTTCTTGTACGGTGACATCGAGCCGCGTAACATGTCTTACTGCCGATAGTAACGGGAGACCTTTTCGTTTAGATACCCGGTCATTTACACCAGCTGTTATGTCGATCCGTTTCCGGCGAAAGAATGACACTTGAGACAACGGTGGCGTCCGATCGACGTCGATGTCCAACAACCTCCTGCACCAACGTGTCATTTTGAAAAGGCCAATTGAACGTTCACCCTGAACCGTCCAGACTTTCACTGCAGACAACCTTCGACAAACGTGAGTACCGCGAGTCAAAATCCTTTGCTGCCTGAGGTCATTGTAATTATGCCTATTTTTATACACAGGCTGTCCAATTGCAACCTGAAATTATCTTTCAATTTACCCGATCTGCCCCCTGATCCAATTGCAAAATGAAATTGTCATTGTTCTTTTGTCCATTGTCCGAAATGTTTCAGACATATCTTGCTTCGAGATGGAAGTGATTTCGATGAAATCGGTTTTTATTTATGGATGAAGACGTTTCAAGATCAACGTAATTTCTTTAGAATCCTGTATCTTTTTTTTATTACCATCGATGCATCGTTTCATTTTTTATTAAAAAAAAAGGTATTGGTCTATTTATGTCAGAAGAAACTAAGGTCTTCATGATCTAGCAATGACCATTAGCAAAAATACAAAATTCGCTTATCTAATTGCTGTAATTAAAAAAGAATTAAAAGATCGAAACATTTCGTCAATTACCGTATCGTTGGTCGCAAAAAAAATTATTCTACTAAAGATCTTCATGACTGAGGAATGACTATTGAATAAAATGCAAAATTTACTTATTTAAGAAAGAATAAAAATGCTGAAACATTTCATCAATTTTATTGTTCATCGCTTCACAAACATATTGCATAAATATTTTGCGTATATTCGTCTGTCATATGGACTTTCTTCGTAAACATCATGGTGTTTTATTAAATTTGAAAGAAGATAATGGAGATACATTGACACGGCTCTGCAAGAGGTTAATCGAGAAAAAAAATTAATCGAAAGCTAAAGGGGAAAAAATTGTTTCAGCAGCTGAAATGAGCGATTCGAGGATCTGGCAGGTGGTCCTATCCCTGATTATATCTTTCTCGAGGATACTCTCAGCGGACAACGTATGCTCGAGGGTGGAAAAGTGAGTATTTTCTGATGTCGGTTTTGGTAACACAAACATAAAATTCACTCTGCAATAGTTCGAGATAATTTGAGAGATGAAAATTAATCCCGCGAACGTTGAAGCGAAGCGAAAGTTAAAGCAGCTTGGCGAACGAACCTTGACACTAACCTAGAGTTCTTAATTTAATACGCGTGGCCAGTTGGTCCCGGCACGCCGCCGGTGCTCTCCCGATAAGGAAACCACGAGACACAGGTTGATACTTAATTGATCAAACATTGCAGCTACACGGTCACTTCGATGGAAACGTACACGGAGCCGGTTGTTGTGAACACGTTCACCTGGTGTCTGCAGATTCCACCCAGATGCCCAAAGACACGGACAGAAATGAGGCAACGATACCGCGTGAAGGTGAGCATATCTTGCTCTTGAATTTTTTGCTCTCTTAAAATTTTTTTAACGAACACTTCACGATGTCCTTTTTAAACGGACAATGTGTTTATTACTTGTTTATTGATCGACATTCAAGACACAGCCTCCTCTATCGCGCCACAAAACAATTCGAGGAAGCCATTTGTATTAAATGGAAAGCAATTGGTGATCGATAAAATTGTACATCGAATCGTGATAACTTCATAAAAGACTTTAATTAAACGCGTGGCCTCGACGTTATTTATTACTAATTGATACAGTCAAGACAAAAAGGGAATAAAAATCTTTTTTCTATTTCGTGTTCTGAAACTTATATAACGATACATTGATAATAAAATCGTAACAAATTATGAAACGTAAAAGGAGAAAATTGTATTTCTTTTCTTTCTCTCCGTGAAATTGAAAAGTCGATTGGAGCCTGAATGTGTTAAATTGTTTCGAACCATGACGAATCTACGTCATTAATGGGAGTTTTTCTCAACGTGATACAAGGAGGGACCAGAAGCCAATCAATCAGTGTAAGTCATTTTCCATTAAAAATAAATCCTTGTTACACACAAACTTCAGTCTATGGAATAGTTTAGTTATAATATCATAATAACTATATAATATTACGAAATCAAAATCATTCACAATCAATATCATAATAATTATATGATAATGACCATATCAACTGTTCCGTTGACTGAGAATTTTAGCAAGAGGAGGATATTTCCATGGCATAAATTATTCTTAATGAGAGGTGACTTGCACAACTTCTAAAACCCTCCATGTAATTAGCGTAAAAATTACCAAAGAAGAGAGAACTGCATGAATGGACAGACAGATTGAACGTTGGAAATGCCAATGTTGTTCCCTCAAAGAAGAAAAGTCGAAATGAAAAATATTTCCTCTTACAACTTACAACTTACAACATCTGCAATGTACTCCGTATTATTATACAGAAAACCAACTTATACTTATTAAAGCCAAAACATCTTGTACAAAAAAAGAAAAAAAAGAAAAAGAAAAAATAAACAAGAGGGTAAAGTTTAGAGGGAAGAGATTGCAAGTTTCGTAATCTCGCTGGAAATTCTTACGAAAAAAATATTCAAAACACAGAGGAGAGGAAAGATCCCTTGGATGAAGCCAAGGGATTTGCAATAAATCCGCCAATGAGCGTGTAACGTTGCCCGTTACACGGAGCAATAAAAGCATGGTGGCAAGTCCCCTTCGTTTTTCTCGTTTCAGCCCTTCTTGCTCTCACGGTCGATAAGACCGTCGTCCGAGTTAATTGCAGGGAAAGCGACCGCCTTGTATGCTCTGTCTAATTAAACGTCTGAAAAAAGAAAAGTATTGCGAACGCAAGAAACCATAGGTGTGTCTCCGCTACGGTTTCGACGTTCGAGCGTCGAAAGAGGAACTTACGTCTGCAGGAGGAAACGGGGAAGGAATTTACAAAATGGCGGAATGTTGAACCTCCGGAAGGAACGTTCTTTCTACAGACTGCCAAAGTTTTCCTCCTGCGTTCTGTAAGAAACGTCTGATAGGATTGATTGCAAACGTTTCGACAAGTTTATAACAAGTGAAATATATTGTCTCGAAACGTTGTTTATTTGTTTAACTGTTTTCTGTTTAATTAGTATTAGGTTGATGGATGTGAAATGTTTTCTTGGATGAAACTGCAGTATTAGTGTTTGAATATCAAAACAATTTCTATATGATTTCATACTAATGATATTCTTAATGATCAACGAGCTTTGTTAAGAATTATCAATATCAATTAGTCTCGGTTAATAATTATCGGTTCTAAAATTGAAAAATTTATGAAATATTGTGTCTTTCTGGATCTTTTGTAATTAATTTACAGACGCACGAAAAATTGTCTAAAGATAAAATAAAAGATATCTTTAATCTATCTTAAATGATAAAATATTTTTAATAACTTTCGTGATATGAGAAAATTATCTGATTATGAAATAATGATAATGAGAATCTAAGATCTTTATTATAAATCTTGGCGTTGAATATATCTGATTTGTAGTAAATTTTTTTATAGTATATTAAATTATATTAATAATTTAATACTTCTTTTTTAATCAATATATTAAATTATACATTTATAATATATTATTATATATATTAAATTTTTTTATGATTAATAGTATTATCAATATGGTTATTGATAAAATAAAATATAATTGAACATTTATATATATGCGCCAACCTAAGAACTGAAACACAGTTTTTTTTTTTTTTCTAAACAACGTTTGTTACTTCGTATGTCATTAACGCTTAAACATTAATTTAACCGAGTCGTTTAACTGTTTCCTGTTATCAATAATCAAAAACTGTATTTGCACCATTGGATTAACATAGAAATTAGAAATTATTGAACCAGCGCGCACCGTCACGTACATATATTGTAGAACTTTTATTGGTAAAGAGTTACGACAAAGAACACACGAGAGTTGCACAACCCTTGCAGAACAATTTCACGCTTCTTATCTCTTGCAGTATGACGCGTAAAAAGCTAATTATCGTAGGGAAAAAGTTTCTAAAGCGGCAGTATCTAGCATCAATCTTGCGAAAATGATATCACTTTCCTCGTTACACCGTGGAAAGTATCGTTGAAGTTGAGTTTCAGCTGGATATTTCACCGGCGTAATTAACACCGTTCGTACTGTCTCATGTTTTCGCGCCATTTTTCATTCAGGCTACACGTTCCATCGGGGCACATTGCCACTTTGCTTCTCCACATTCGTTTGTTCCTATTTTCTTTCTTCTTTTTTTTTTAATGAAACAACACTTTATGGTGATGTACGAGTCTCTCAGGAAGTAAACTAGTAAATAGCAAGCAACTATAATTTTTTTCTTCTATCCAGATGTTGTAGATATTACATAAACTATTTCCATGTAGTAACAGCATATTTTTATAACGAAGCTTGTAATTTTTGAAGCTTTAGATGCCTATGTTAAAACTCTAAGAAATCTTGCAGTCTTAGCAAGTTGTGAATGTTGACTCTTGTTAAATAATATCTAAGTGCCTTGCACCTTGATGGGGTTACCAGTAGAACCTATTTGAATTTCAATTATTGCAACGAAATTTTAGAAAATAGAAATTCGTGAAACCAAGTTTTTACCTGGAGAAACTTCTATTCTATGAATTATTTATTATTCGGTTAAATTCATTCAAATAAGTGAAGTTCTTGTTAGACATGATGTCATCACGAAGAATCTTAGATTCAAAGATAAATTGAAAAAAATAATTCATGTAATAATTTTATCATTTGTCTGTGAATGTTTCTATTCTTCAATTACTTCACATTATTGTGAATGTAATTATTTGCCTGAATTAATTACTTGAATTTCTTCAATCAGTATTTGTATACATCGTTCTGACTATCACTGTGATCATTCAATTATTATACCGAGGATGTAAAAGGATTACAACCATTAATAAGTTGAAATTAAAACTGAAATCACGATATTTAAAAAATGGAATCTCAGCAGATATTTATCTCACACGCTAAACATTGTAACGAATCATATATCTTGCGATTATTTTACAAATTCCTGTACATTACATGCATTTTTCAATGTTCAAATTTTTTGGCCTAATTCTTTTCTCTTCAATTCATAGAATTTCGATCACTGTTAGTTTCTGAGCGACTGATTATCCACATTTAACATATTTTGATTAGAAAGCATGGCTAAATGGAACGATTTTGCAATGCGTCCACGTCGGAATTAAAACAAAAAGAAAAAGCGATCACGATTACTCGTAAAATGTTTTGCGGGTAAAAGTAGGCCATTCCTGTAACCAATTTCTACCATACTGGCGATACACCGGTCGGATAATTACCATATATCGGCGGCATTAATTGCCATCGAGCAACAATAAATCAATACCTTCCTATTTATCTAATGGTAAATCGAGATCCCGACAATGATTTCGGTAGCCAGCTATGTACCCCCGATTGGAACCCGTTACACGCTCTTGCGTAACAATTTACGTCCACGCGTGGAGCAATTGCTACCGGAAGAAAGCAAGCGTAATGTTTAATGCAAATGTGGTCGAACCGTGGAAAAAAAAAGGACACGTCTCTGTTTCTCTGCTTCCATCGTAGACGTATACTTGCTGGAAGAGATACCGCGTGCATGTAAATTAACTCTGCTGCGTTTGTTGTATCATTTTTTTTTTCCTTTTTTTTTTTTGGTCTGATCCAGTGATTTTTTTTTATTGTTAAAAGATTTCTGATGCTTTTACACTTTTCAGTTGGCGTGACCATCTGTTGGAAGTTACTTCAACAGTAATAAATTTTATAGATCATTCACTACCATCGTTTAAAGTTGTAAAAATTATTATTGTAAAGTTATTTAATTATTATTAATATATATTATTGTATGTATGTATTATTATTAATACATATTATATATATGTTATATATTATATATGTATTATTATTATTAATATTAATATATATTAATTTTATATTATTATTATTATTAATATATATTAAATTTAAGAAAATTATAAACAAGCCCAGATCATTAACACTGAACGTCGTCTGACCCCTAAAGAATTAAATTTATGCTAAAGTTTTTCTTAAAATATTATAAAGTTTTTTCACACTCGGCAGCAACAAGAATGAGATTGGGATATAGAAATGTAAAGTTAAAAGAATTTGAAACGTTAGTTTGGAAAAATTATTTAAAACTTTCTTCTAAGCATGTCAATTACTAATTTATTATTTTCATATTCTGTTGCCAGAAGTCCACTGAAATATTTCAATAAATTATTCTACCTACTAACAGTATTATACTATTGTTCACTACATATTTAACGTATTGTTAATTAATTCTTAATCACCATGAATCGATTCAGTCAGTGTTGTCAAATTACTGTTTCGACAAGCATAGTCTCGCGGTATCTCTTCCACCAACAGTGCAACAAAACGATCCGACAGAGTGAGTCTTTCGTAACGGAACGTCGGTGCACCGATTGTTCGCCATCGATGTCGAATAAGCTTGGACACCAGCGTTACCCTTCTAACTTCCGATCGAAACTTTCTCCGATAAAAAAAATCAAACGACACGAATAAGAGGTTTGAATCGGTTTGAGTCGATCGTTTCTCGATCGAGTCAAGGATCGAACGACTCTACTCCTCGAATCCAGGCTGGTGCGTGTACACGCGGTTAGCCGATGATCGAGATAACAAATTGCCGGAAGAGAAAAGGAGTCTCGTCTAAATTTCTCGGTTTTGCAATCGGCTGCAGCCGCATTGAACTGTGGAACACGGTTAGACTGGAATGGAAAATCGCGAATCGCGGAGAACACGCGCCTGCGAGAGAGCAAACGCGTGCATCAGATTCCACTGCGTGCGAATATACTTCGCTGTTCAACTTTGGTGTATCATAAATAGATTCACGTTCTACCTCGAACCACTTCGAAACGCTGTTTTATATTCGTCGTCGGTGTTATTAAATTCAAATTTTAATGCGCCTCCTGTTCTCAATCTTCTCAAGTGAGCATTAATTATTGTACTCAACTTTATTTCACCGTATCAGATGTAAATATTGAATAATTTGTATTTATTAGTCTTCAGTTTGAAGAATTGAAATTTTAAATTCAAATGCAGATTTTATTAGACACAGTGAGAGTCGAAGCAATTATAATGAATTGATCAAAATTAATAATTATTGATAACTGTTCTAAATCTGTTTTATAACGTTGCGGGTTTAATTTTTTTTTTTTTTTTCGTAATAACGTGGTGAAAGATAAACGAAATCGATATCTAATAACTTTCGTAATAACGTGGTGAAAGATAAAGGAAATCGATATCATAATAACTTTATATTATGATTTATACTACAACTTTAACATTTTATCATGATTTGCTATTTTTATCTGATTTCTATATTTATCCGTATTTGCGATTTTTTTATTACAATATCAAAAAGAGAATTGATTCTAAAACCATTGCAAAACTTTGTATAATATAAAATTTAGCTATAAGTAAACATAATTAAGTTCAATCTAATTTACAACAGACACGACTTATAAAATCGATAAATCTCATAAAATTAAAAAAAAAAATGACGATTTTGAAAAACACCAAAGATGTAAAGAAATGTAGCGAAACGTGTAGCATTCGCGTATACTTCGCAAACAATGAGAGCGTATCCCTGTGAGAAAAAGAAGCATCGAATGTTCGCCATATATATATATCGTGTATTACTCAAGTCTCTCACGACTAGAGCGGCGTTTAATATTTATTACGTAGAGGAATATCACACCGTGTTCTGCGTACACGCCGTATAACACTGTTACATAACTTGCCTAGAGAAAGACACAGTGACTCACAAAGGTATTTGGACACTCGTCAAATTCAAAATTTTACTAACCTATACATACAATTCGTCGCAATATTTTAACGAACAGGCCGCGGATCTTCATGCGGCATCACATTTTTATAAACGCAATAAAAGAAATTAAATCTACTAAATATCGCTACTTCACTTTAGATGTTTTATACATAATGCATACACTTGGCGAGATTTTGCATCCTTAAGTTATTAGCAACCGCGTAATAATAAACAGAGTATTCCAAATGCTAATGAAATTTCAAAAAAATATTCTATAATTATACGTGTTCGTAAATTTTCTAAAAATTTAGAAAACTATATTTACTATAGCATAGTGTATTCTCAGGAACATTTTACAAGGATTCTGACATTTTCGTGAGTCGTTAGGGGAGAAGGAAAATTTAACAGCTGAGTTGTTCGACAATCGAAAATAACCGATCGTCGGTCGATCGTATGGCATTGCTCGTTTCCGACTCTACGATCCAGGATTTCGTCACCGGTGTGTAACTGTCGATGACTATAGTTCCTTGAAACGTTCCTTCGAAACGTTCGATCGCAGACATGGCGTTGCACACTATCGAGGATGTAACTGATAACGTAATATCCGAGTTACAGAGAAAGGGAGAGAGAGAGAGAGAGAAAGAGAGAGAGTTAAATCGATTAGTAAAGTGCCTGTACGAACAAGAGAAAAGAACAAAACGATGATCAAAACAGCGGAGATTTTTACTATGTTTTTACTGTTAAAACATTTATTACGGCAAATGTCAACGATATCATGAAACTTGCAGAAGCCTTTCAGCGGAGAGAAATAAAAATTGAGTAATTTTTAATGCGCTCTCGTAACTATAAAACTAGCCAGGAACTTTCAATTTTTAGATGTTGACGCGATATGGAACAAATTATGCTTGCTAAACTGTGTCGGGAATCGTATTGAGAAACAACTTATCTTTTCCTTCCTTTCACTGGAAAAAAAGAGAAACGGTAGAAAGCTACGTGATTTTTGTTTTATAATTGTAGAATCGACGGTGAAGTAACGCGTTATATCGCATAACAATGAAACGCAGCAATTACAATGATAATCGAAAGAATTTTCCATTCAACTTTGCAAACTTTCAAATTGAACTGTATCGTGTTGCATTTTGTAATGAGAATCGAAAATTTTCAGTCTAACGAGGTGTTACGAGGTGTTCAGTCAATGCCAAGGAAACTTCATTGTTGACGATACGTAAACAATGAAAATATTCAAGTGTCGTTTATTGAAATGAGAAACTTTCTTTCGAAAAAATTTTTGAAAGCCTATTTTAAGAGAAATTACAAATAAAAGCAACGTGACACATTGGAACCTTTACAATACAAAGAAACAAATGAATCCTCAAGAAAATGTGCTCGATCGTGTGTAATTTCTCACGATGATCAAAAATTAATAATCCATGATATTCGATAGTCGGGGGAAAAATTAATATTCGATGTACGCGGAGCTATCTAGTGACACGATGAAACAAGGGAAGAACAAGGGACAGGGAGCTTAGCATTGAAACACGCGGATATTAATCAGAGTGATAGCAGTAACCTCGGAGATAGTAGTAATGGGAAGCATTGGTAAGACAATGAGAGGCAGGCCTTGAGCGCGTTTCAAAGTAGATCTAGACGTTCGTAAACGTCAGCGCGAATCGTGCCACGGGACGGAGTGACGTAGACTGTAAAAATTGTGAGAACAAGAAGTCTCGCGGATGTTTTTTCCGAAAGAAACTGGAATGTCCTAGAAAAAATGGAGTGGCCTGAACGATCTGAACGTGAAAATGAGATTCGAGGAAGGGGAGGAAACACCAGGAGACAGGATCGGTATTGACGTTCGATATCTCGAGGTCGTTTGACGTTTTCTACGGGCAAAGAAGAAGAAAAATGGAAGGAGAAAGAGCACCGATGCCGTTAATTACACAACTTTTCGTGAAACGTTACTACGTGAAACGTTCGATAGTTGGAGACAAGGGACTTGGCCACTTCTCACGAAACATCTAGGATTCCTGAGAAATTCGAGTTAGGATCGCACGCAGGAATTTCACATCTCTAAAAATGAAAAGAGGAACACCTTTTCTCTGAATACAATCATTTATAAACAGACACTAGAGTAATAAACGCAAGTGAAAGAAAAATAATTCGCAATCATATGAATTACAGTAGTAAAAATATTTCAAAAACATGGAACTAATCTGTGTTGAAAATTTAGTATTATCCAGATAGATAAATAGATTTTAATATTAATCGTAATTAATTAATTAAAAAATACGAATATTTTTGATTCAATGAATTATCAAGCAACTTAATTAATGTTTGTTTATTTATTTGTAATATATATTAAAATTACGTGTATTTTAATTTTAGAAAATATTTCTCTGTTTCTATCTGTACAAATAATTTTGTCTGTTACTGTATACATTATGTTCCACGTTGTATGACAAATTATCCTCGGTTGTCGAAATTAGGACGCTGATTATCGGAACAAAAACTAGAGTTGCGTGTCAAAAAGATATTTAACTTTAAGAAAAAGAAAAAGGATATTATGTAAGCAGATTGTGAATACCACTTTCTGTTTCTGTTGTGGTTAGCTACTACATCGTAAAAATCGTCACAACTATGTTACGTCGCCATTATTAATCATGCTAATATTCGTTCTCACCTCCTAATTAATTCGTTTCACCGATTGAACCTGTCAACCGATTATACAACATAATTAACCAAAGCGTTCTTTACAAGTTGTAGAAGAGAAATCATATCTAATACCGTTAATTAACTAATCGGTACAGTATAATATAATAATGTGTGCCTTATGTAATGGAATGTAGTAGAATGTTAACGGAATTTCTTAGAATTTAGCATATGTGCGCAAGATATACTTTAAGTGTCATTAAACGAGATACAGTTGGTTACAAAAGTATATTTCACGTGCAATTTTTAAAAATTTTAAAATTCGTGATTGAAATATGATGGAACAACAGGCATGGGTGTTATTCGAATAAAATGTTTGAGAAATGATGATTTGAATGACACATTTCATTCAACTTCCTCGTGTTATTTTAAAATAATCGTATGTTTATTTGAACGAGCAAACATTTTTTCTCTGAATTATTTGATTATTTGGCTATCAAGTAAAAAAATTTCTTATCGTCGTTTTGCATTTTCTATTTGTTTCTACAAATAGTTTCTGATTCTATTGTAAACTCCACTTTCTACTGGGATTATTTACTATTATAAAAAAAATTATTTGCAAATGATTTATTTGATTTGGATCCAAAATAAAGTCATCTACTTTTCCCAAGTTATTTTTGATAATAATGAAAATAATGAATCAGTGAAACAGCTCGTTATTTCAAATTGTTATCTTTTTTATATTTATTTCAAATAAAATTAATAGTGTGCATTTTTGCGAGTGTTTATACATTGTTGACAATTTTAAAATTCCAAAACTTTAGAAAACATACATACATAGAATGTGTAAAATATCCAAAATAAAATACGTATTGCAATATCTTAACTGTAATATATTGACTAAAAATCTATAATCGCGCAAATATCCACATTCTAGAATAATAATGTAAGTAAATAAATATCCAATTAAATCATCAATTTCCAGCTAATCAACAAGTAGAATGACATTTATGCTAGCAATCAAATACTTTTGCAAGCCACTGTACGTTGAAACTTAAGAAGGCTGCTTAAGATCTTAGTAATTGGGCTTCATGAAAAAACATGAATTGGAAGTAACGAAACACACGATAAGTACATAAAACTTTCAAGAATGACGGAAATCGTGCAACGAGGATCACGTGCATTGACTTTATATATGAGGCTGGCTCGCTCGAATGATCTGTGAAAACGAACCGATATTTCCCGGCTTGTGGGACTGTTAGATGAAATCCATTCGACACGCTATTACCGTTAGAACGCAGAACTGGCATCTGAACCGAGCATTAATAGTAGTAGTGGCGTAACGAACTTTGATCGATGTCGAAAGATTCATCGGAATCGTGATATGACGTCGCTAATTGACACATTATCGAACCGCTCCCTGATGGAATTTTAAATTACTCATTTTTCCATAGCGTGACTTTCAGCGAAGATCTCTTTCCAGATCCATTAAATCTCGTTGAAATAAATTTTGTTTCAGATATGATCCTACGATCATTTGCATGATTACATAAATTCAGGATTTTATAAACAGGACTTGAACAGAAAGATTTGTCTCGTATATCCGTGTTTAAATACATTTTCAATACAAATATATAAATATATGTATGTATAAATAATAAATAATAATAAATATATAAATATACGTATGTATAAATAATAAATAATAACAAATATATAAATATACGTATGTATAAATAATAAATAATGATAAATATATATAAATACATAAATATATGTATGTATAAATAATAAATAATAATAAACATAAACGTATATATATAATAATAATAAATGTGTAAATATATTATAATATAATATATTTTCTATATATATATTATATTATTATAATATATTTTCTATTGGATAGAATTTTATAATTCGCTATATTATATGATAATTTCATACAATTCAATTGTTTGAAATAAAATAAAAAGTAACAACTTTAAATAATGAACTGTCTCTTGAAGAATTCATTTCAGATATAGAAAAAGTAAGTTTATTGTAGCGTGAGATTCAAATAAATCACTCCTAAAATAACTTCTTATTTGAATCAAATTATCTGATATCTGTCATGCAATCAAGAATTAGGAAATATTGGAGAAATTGTTTGAATAAAATTTCATTCAAATTAAAAAGACAGTAAAACGATATTTCCATCAATAGTCAAATGATGGAACAGTCTAGAGAAAAATCATTCTCATGTTCAGATAATCTAATGAATGACACGCCATTTAAAATTGAATAATAACAACAATATCATCTATTATTCAATTCATTCATTTCTGAAATATATTATTTCAATAAGATCGAAGTCTATGGTAGATAAACCTTTTCACTACAATGTAATAATAATTTAATTTTCGAAAACACGATGATAATCTTGGAATCTCATCGAGTCACACAATTTAACTCGGTTCTCGATTCTTTCTCCGCTTAATTAACACGTTAATAACCGATATTATTAATCTGTGAGACATTCGATTGCATAACGAGTCCCTGGTTTCCACAGATAGATCCTAATTGCAACATTGTGTCGATTCGATGGCGTCACTCGTAAGACGTTAATCGACTTTATCGTTCGCAACGATCTCGCCGAGCCACCGTGACAGTGTCGTTCAAAGCAAATCGCGCGAATTCCATCCCGGAAAGAATGCAGTAAGCAATAGCTATGAACGATGACGTTTAACATGCAAAAATATCGAACGATCAATGCTTTGATTGTTTCATTGATACTAGGGCGAACGCTCTGTTCATTTATCGACGATCGTCTCGATTAAGAGTTACGCTGACATCTCGAATCTGATCTTGATCGATCAGTTTGGGTCGAGCCATTATTTAATCATCAATGTTTGAGAAAGAGAAGACTTTTGGAACGTAGAGGGTGTCTCTAAAATCGTGACAAGGAGTAATTCTATATGAAGGAAATGAATCAAAAGGAAGGAACAACATTTTTCTCGTTTGAGAAATTCGTTTTCGAGAAATTCGAGTTTGTGAGTTTGTCAGGTATTTCTGAATTTAGCGAAATCAAAACATTCGCAAAAGTGTGGAATAAAATTTAAGATTAATAAATAAGGCAACAACAGAATAATAAAAGTTTAAGGCCTGGTTTCTAAGAAAATAGAATTTGGACGTGTTTGGTTAAGAATTGTACACTTTTGCTTGACAAAATTTTTAAAAGGATTTGTGATAAAATTTCATTCGATTTTTACTTATTTTCACAGATAGAATAATCTCGTATTAATTATACTCCTTTGTTAGCTCAGAATGAGCCAAATTTAACTATATCTGAAAAAGTTTTTAATTCAATTTTCTCGAAAAAAGAAAATATTATTCTTTTTTCTTTGGCTTATTTTTCCATGAAAAATGTATTATTCACGTCGGCTTTTGACACGTGACATAAAAGTTAAAAAATTAATCCTTTAAAACCCGCATCCGCAATACTACGTTCGCTGTGTCATGTAAATTCTGCGGATTTTTATGCAAATATATATTTTTGGGAATATCGTCTTGTTTAGGTTCTACCCACTGAATATTACAGAAAGCACTGTATTTACATATATATATATATATATAAAATGCACTCTGCATTTATACATTCAAATACACTCTCTGCAATTTTGTATTCGTTTTATATTATTTAATTAAAAGTCCTTTTTCATAAAATAACACCTCATATGATCAAATAGTAGCCAAATAAAATTTTTTTCTAAAATTCAATAAAAAGTGTTAATAAAAATGGCACTTGTGCGGCCTTCAAACAAAGAGATCGCGAATAATGCTTAAAACTATCACTTTCATTCAGTGCAGGACAGAGCAAAGTGAAAAGAAAAAAAAAAAAGAAACGGTGAAACGAAAAGGCGCGAGGAAAAAGACAGGCGTGTAATTTACAGAGGTTGATTTTCTCGCGCGTATCCATTTACAAAAGGATTACGAACGTAACCGTTACACGCTTTCGTTCTCGACGTATCGAGATCTCGTTTCAGGAAGCTACTTCGGAAAAAGAAAAGAAAAAAAAAATAGGATCTTTTTTCCAAAGATCCAGCAGTCACGTTGCCAGAACACTGCCTCGTTCGATGGCCAAAGCGACCTGGTTTTTGTTTCTTAATCGCTTTTTCAACTGCAGTACAGTTTGAAAACTAGACGCTCATTGAACTTGCTCTTATATTACTTCGTTCGAATAAATTGCATGCTTATTTCGAATACTAATTAGAAAAGCCGAGGCAGATTCTCGTAGGGATCACTGGCAATGTCGAGGTGAATTTAATTAAATTAACTAAAGAAACTATCAGTATACTGCAAGAGTCTTCGTCCAATCTACGAAAGAATCATTTCAATTTAAATAAAATATATATTATCAATATAATATAATATCAATAATTATTCTTTAACGTATATATAATATAATATCAATAATTATTCTATAACGTATATATAATTTTATTGCTGCACGTTATTTAAATGAAAATGGTTGTTTAAAAAGTATCCGAATATTTGAAACTTAACTTTTAGTTATTATTATTTATAGTTCTTCATTCTAACGAAGGTACCTACTTTGCAAGAACTAATAACTGCTATAAACAATTACTTGACAAACTAATAGCACAATGATAAAATAAAAAAATGTTCAAAACATATAAATAGATAAATATGTATTTAATTTACTCGAGTTATAGTAGGTTAATAATAATACTTTTATTTAACAGACAGAACTAAAAACTAGGATCGTAAACGAATGCTGCGATGGTTACAAAACGATCTCGTCCAATGAAGAGACATCATCCGCAGGCATGAAATGCGTGCCTCTCTGTGAAAAATGCTCGTCAGGAATTTGTGTTTCTCCAAATCAGTGTCAATGTGTTCCCGGCAGTCAGGATAAAAATTGTCAAACTAGTAAGTCTCCATTCTTTTCTCTTTTTCTTTGTTAATAAAACAATCTCTTGTCTTTTGATCTTTCAAGCGATAATGGTAATAATAATGATATACGCTTCGTTTTATCGTAAATCACAAAATTCACAATTTCATAATATAATTGGACTTGACATGATTCAAAGAACGCAACCGAGTTGAAGTTAAAACACAAAATTTGCTTCTACGAGAAAAGCCAAAGAAACAAAAAAAAAAAAAAATACAGACACGGGAGAGACAAGAACTGTTTTCGTTGCGAACTTTTCAATTTGTGATCGATCGCGTATCTTTCGTTAACCGCGGCCAGATTCGCTCGGTGGATCGCGAAACGAACGAACTTCACGAAACTCCGCGTCAGTGCGGATATATTTCACGCTCAATGAAACAGGCCGACCTTCCGTAATCGCGAGAACGCGAATAATTTTCACCCGTTCGTTCTGTTACGTTTCTGAAATCGGTGATCCGATATTCCGCTCTCTTTCTCGCAACATATACGCACCGCTCGTGTATCGGTTACTCGAGAAAACGGAAAAGTAACCGACCAGCTGGCTTCGTTGCGCCATCGTCGGTTGCAATTATCTCGAGAGTAGGAAAAAAAAAAAAAAAAAAAGAAAGTGTAAGAAAAGATTCGAGCTTCACAGTTTGATCGATAATTACGCAGCTCACGCAGAAATCCGCTCTATTTTCGTTGCAGCATGTCCGCCGGGCACATGGGGTTTCAAATGCCAGGAGAAATGCAACTGCGCCGGGGACGTGCCTTGCAACCCCATCGATGGACACTGTGTTTGTCCGCCGGGATTACACGGGCAAATGTAAGACCTCATCTGTAAATCACATCTCTGATAGACGAGCAAGGGAGCGTAAATTAGAAAATTGTTAGTTTACCAGAAGAATGTATTGCGACATTGAAACTCAAAGTCCAATGTAAGATTAGGTGGCTTGACTTTGGACGTGAAAATTGGTAATTTCGGGGTTTCATCTCATTTCCCTTACAAAATGTACATTCTTCTGTTGAAAATGGCGTGTGTTAGTTCGACTAAAGTTTTATTTATATTCTGTTCCATTCACCGGAATATGTATCGCTAGTTTGTTAGAATAGTAACAGATTTTAAACATCGAAGAAGATTGACTCTAAATGTGAAATCTTCTCTTACAGTTAGAATAGATTAAAATACCATTAAATTGTCATAATATATGGAAACATTGAAAAATATTTTTTACAACTGAACTCCACGATGGATTTGAAACTTTGAATATTGAACGGTTAGAAAATTCAAGAGATCATGACATTTCGCCCGATAATTCAAAATTCAATAAACTAGCGATAAAAAGAAGATCGTACGGCAAATTTTGAAAGATTGAAAATCGCAAAGGAAAGACTTTAATCTTCAAATCCATTGTAATTCGATTCGTGAAAAAGAATCTTTCGATAGCCCTATATACTATAACAATTTACAGCATTTTCGAAAAGAAAAATGTTTTCACATTGTCGTCTGTTATATCTTAGGATAAAATGAGCGATGCATTTTGAAAGAGGAGTTTCTTCGAAAACTTTAAAACAAGCTCAAGTTCATTACCGCATAATTTCTGTTTACAAAATTATAGCAGTTTCAACACTTAGCGTTGCATTAATAGTCACTATAGTATAATACATAAAAAGATATAAATACTAAGGACATGATGCTATACAATATATACAAAAATGCGTGTAATAATAAAGTATTTTCGTGCACACGTCTATAAAAAACACAAGTCCTTGATTCCTTAATACACGTTCAAAACCACGACCTCCAGTTTAAAAAAAATATTTTGAAAAACCGCGAAGAAGAGAAATGTCATGACTCATCGTCGATTCAACAAGTTCTGATTGATTTCTACGCATCCTGTTTATCGTACAATCACATAACACACACTGTGAGCAACCTGTTGATTGAAACAGATGGCCTAATAATTGCCCCTATAATGCATAACCTCAGCAGACGTTTGCCACGTGTGGCACATATAATCACGGTTTTCACCTTCAGATGCAATAAGCCGTGTTCGAGCGATCGCTGGGGACCTGGATGCGCTTTCCCATGCGACTGCAAGGATCCGATCGGGGAATGTCATCCGGAAACAGGTCGATGCATCCACGAAGATCTGGATAACACCGTTCCCGTGCAGAACGCCAGCTACTCTCGGAACGTGAACGAGGAGAACAGCGTAGCTGTGAATTTCACGATCATTCAACTCGACAAAGAATCCTCGCGGATTTGGGAAACAACAGAGACCAGCACAGCAGGTAACAAATAAAAATCTCTACACGTTCAGTGAAGAATTCAAAGATGTATAAAAACGCGCATGTGTAAAATATTTCAAGCGGAGCGGTCCATTGAAGTAACAATTGAACGAATGAACGAAAATTTAACACCAGAGTCGTCAAAATGGCTGATTCTTAATATTTTATTTGATACATAACGCGATGCATTTTAGAATATATTTTCGTCAAATATAATACATAAATGTGAACGCTTCTGTTCTTCATTTTATTATCAATTTTTTTTATACTCTTTGCTTTTGAATTTCTCTGGTACAAGTTTTATACCTTAGTCGGTTGGTAATTTAAACGTTGAAGATGGAGAAAATTATTGTTCATAAATAAATTCACATTTTAATATATATTTAAAAAAATGGGATCCAATTGGACGATATAAAAATATTGAAATGTAATTAAATATTTAAGATATTGAAATGTAAAATATTTAATTGTAAGTTCATTGCCTGACTATAATTGTTTCTCAAATATTATATACACACTGTACATTCTTGCACATTTAAATCTGTTTAGTTAGAAATGAGATGAGCTCGCGTGTTCGTGCGTGTGCTGACTGTGAGATATTTATTCGCGCGTGATGCAACTTTGTTGACCGAGAGCCGCGAGTTTAAACACACGTCAGGCAAAATATTTTTCATTTGGATAAGATGAAACTCATGGCAAACAGGCTCGCGCGATTTACGTAATAATCGTCGTTTCGTTTGACGAATTGTTGGAAGATGTGCGCGAAACAGCTGTCACGCCGGATAATCCTGGCGTCAGAACAACGAGTCCGGAAACTAGCAGCGTCTCGACCTCGGATGAGAGGAAAATTAGGACACAGGCCCATGAGGATGGAAACTCGAGCACCGCCAAGCCTGTGATCGTTTGGGTTTCCGTGCCGGAACGAAGAAGAAACCTGGACAAGGACCGAGGGAAATTCGCGATGAAAACTCCGTTCGTGAGTCATGTCGATGACAACGTTAACCTGCACGACATCGGCCCACCTAAAACCGATTATGTCAAAAATATACACAAAGGTGCGTATATTTCTATAGAGTAGAAACGTGACCTTCACTTTCGATTTCAACAAACGACGATTTTACACAATTAATCCATTATGAATCGAGCAGTAATTCATTATAATTTCATAAATACTTCGATTCAATCATGACCATTTTGTACAATTAATCCGCTATGAACCAAACGTTGTCATAAATATTGTACTTTAATTTAATCGCGACTATTCATGCAACAATTCTATTACGAACCAAGTACTGAATCACATTTAAGGTTTTCTTAAATGTCATAAATGCCTGCTTGATATTCATAAGATTGTAAAGTCTTGAGAAATTACATTTACAGTATTACATTTATAGAGACTTTATAAATACACATGGTGCATGCATAATATAATATAATAAAATAATCTTTATATTACGTAGTGAATGAAACAAATCTCGATTTCATTGTTTCCATTTCTATAGTTACGTTCACGAAGATTTGCTCGCGATATGATCATTTCATTAAATCGGCAATATTCAACGCCGAAGTAAATTTCTCTAAACGTTCATAAACTAATAACTTTAAAATTTATGTTACAGCCTAATACGTTTATAAAAATTTTACAAATTCCCATAATATATAAAGATGCACCAAATACATAAAATAAAATCATCTTTATACTCTTATGACTGAGAGAAACCTCAACATTGTTTCTATTTCTGTCATGAAGATTTGCCCACGATATGTTTGATTAAATATTTATCTATTCGTTAAATCGGCGATAATGACGCAGATATAAATTTTTCTTAAACATCCATAGACTAATAATAATAACAACTTCTTTACAGACATTCAACCAGCGCCGATTTCCCTGGACATTGCTCTAATCGTGGTAGCATCGATCGTGTCATTGGGCCTAACCTCGGTAGCAGTGGTGATGGTCCTCCACATGCGTTCAAAGTTATTGGAGGCAGCAAGGATCTCGATATACGAAGAAGGCAAGACGAAGAGCCAAGAAAGCACAAATACAACGAAGATCTCGTCGATAGTCACCGGTAGCCTACCCCGTGAGTACTAGACGCGTTTCGCGAAATCCTCCTTTCTCGCAGCCAGGTGAAATCTGTCTGTCCTTGACCTCGATTTCGCACACGTAATCTTATCTCGATGACCATCTTGAACCATACTTCAAGCGTGGATTATTCGCAGGGAATTAGAACGGTATCCGGTAACGCGTTTTCCCTTTTTTTTTTCTCGAAGGCCGCTGCGTTCGATTTTTCGCTCGCATTGGTGTAATACCGTACACGTTTCTATTTTTTTTTTTTTTTTCTTTTATTTCGATCGTATCAGAAATCGGGGAGTTTCTTAGAAAAACCAGCCTACGAGGCAAAATGGTGAATCGAGTAATTGTAATTGAATGTTTTAGTTTCTTCGAGAACTCTGATATTCTAATATTTACAAACGACCGATTACAAGGATATTGATTGAAAAAAAAAATTTAGGACTGCCTAAGAAAGAATCAAAATGAAAACTGAAAATCGTTACATTTTAAATCGAAGATCTGAGGAATCTGGGTCGTTTGTGTCCACTGTCTCCGAAGCGAATTTCTGTTTTTGCTCATTATCCCCTCAAATGTTTGGTTCGAGGATCGATCGTACATCAAAGTGGAGATTTCAATTCTCCGAATTTTTCAGAGTCGAAAACAGTAGAAAAATTACAAAAAATCCAGCGGAGGATTAATATTTATTAAAATTAGTTTTAATATATATTTATTAATATTAAAAATAATTTGACATAAATTATCTTTCACGGGAGAGAAACTTGCTCGATAATCAAGGTTCTATTTAAATCGAAATCTCATAATTCAATTAATTGACCGTACGTCTATTATAATTCTATTATAGAAACGCCAATTCGCTTGGTGCCACTGTTTGCTTCCACCCCAGAGCCCAGAGTGATGCCATCCATGGCTAATAACGATCTGACGAGCAACTACGCCAATGGAGCTGCCACGATTGGTCTACGTATATCTGGAAATCTGCATGGTAAACACATGTGCCAATATTCCTGTCATTAATCATCTTCGCACCTTCCTTTCACGAAGATTTATTCACGTACAAGTATACGTCCTTCCTTTTGAAAGAATCTATCCGTCATATCGCTACTTTCTATATTTTTATAGTATTTTCCTCTTTTCTTCTTTTTACTTTATGTTTCCCAGGTCTTTTCCAAGAAGATCATTACGATCGACCGCCAGCAACGCGGATCCATCTGCAAAACGACTTCGATCTAAACACGGAACACGTTTACGACGAGATTCCTTTGCAATCGAGTCCTTTAAATTCCCGTAAGAACGCGTGATTTGAATAATAAACCAGAGTTTGAATGGAAAACTGCGGTCGAACGAACGAGCATCCTTGTATTTCGATTAGCAAAAGAGAAGAATACAAATCGATCGACAGCACGTTTAATTAAAAAATCTCGACATCTTTGGAGAAGTGAAGCTAAGGATGCTAAAGAAAGCCTACGAGAAACCCTAATTATTTAGCTAAATACAACTCTGACGTCTCAATGAGACATAAAATGAAATCTATAAACGACTTGCAGCTCAATTAGGGACACGTTTGATCAACAAGCCTGTAAATATATATGATAGAAAAAAGTAGAAGTAACAGCAAGCGAAACTTTGAACCTCATTGTCTAGCCTGACAATCACTTTAATACTTCAAAGTTAGAGAGAACTGGCAAATCACCTGGCTAACTCGACCAATGAGCCGTGTAATTAAACAATGCGCTCGAGCATTCGAAGAAAGAAAGGGAAGGAAGAAAGTGATGATAAAATTGTCGGGGATGTTTATGCGTCTATTGTTCAAGTGTCAGGCTCAAGCGCAATTCCGAAGGCGGATGTGAGCCAGCCAGCTCGTCTACGGGACGAGGAAAAATCCAACTGAACTGGTTGTCGACCTTACGCGGGTCTCGTCTAAGTGTGCAAGGCTGAACGTGACTGCAATCGTTCCTAGACCAAGCAAAAAAAAAAAAACATTCGCAGCTCCGATCGAACGATCCGGGGCGTGACAAGGAGACTTTTCTCTCCTCGGAAACCGTTCACATCAATCGGCGGCCATCGAGCCCTCTGAACGCGCTTACGTCAACGCTGCGTAATTCAACCAATACGAGAATGTCTCGAAAGAAGTTTCTTTTTTTTTTTTACTCTTAATAGGAAAGCACATATTCACGTTGAACTTTTTTTTTTACCGTTGCGGGCTTTTAAGAAATGTTAAGGAACTTTGGGCTACTCGACAAAGTCTTTCTTATATTGTACAATTAGTTTTTAAGTTTTCGAAAGGTTTCCTTTTTTAAGGAAGAGTAATTGTAAGCAATTTTTTTTTTTAAGGGAGAGTATATTGTACAATTAGTTTTCAAGTTCAGTTTTCTTCAGGAAGAGTAAAAATTTGCTTCGAAGAAATTTCATGGGATTAAGTATCTTTTAAAGATACGAAATAGGGAATTGAAAACATTTTCGCGGCACGCTGTTATTGGAGGATTATTCTGCAAGCCACGAGTCACCAGTTACCAATACTAATCAATTCTCGTGTACGTCGAGAACAGGTTTTAACAGTAATAAAAAAAAAAAAAATGATTTGCAAGCAGTAGAATGATGAAAAACTGTTTGTGTAATAGTTTCTATACTTGTCACTTGTTAATTCAATAACATTATCAGCACAGTATTGCGTAGGAGATATTTAATAGAATAATAACGCGTAAATATAGCTTAGGAACTAATGAATGTGAAATATCTACGTACTCTATCGCAATTGATCCAATTTTTGCCGATTAGTGCATTAAGAATGTACGAGTGAGTTTAAACCGCGTTTCCTGAAAATACTTGAATGAACAGCGTGTATAATATTGATAATTATTAAGTGATAAATATTAATAATTATTAAGTGATAATATTAATAATTATTAAGTGATAATTATTAAGATTGGAAATTGTTGATCGATTTAAAAGATATATATATATATAAATATCTTTTAAAGATCTGTAAGGACCAGTGACGTCACAATGATATCATTATTATGAGAAATTTGCATACTCAAAAAATATACAGCATGTACAGAATATCTAATCCAATCGTCATAGTGTTAAAAATAAACCCAACGATTTCAAGTTTGAGAATCAAGCAGCGATTTAAGCGTGATCTAAATTTTACATTTTAAGACTCGACTATGTAACAACGTCTGTGCTATACATATGTCTTCACTTGACATCACCGATAATAATAGATTACAGTTACAAATTTGTGTCATGCGTTTAACTAACGTCGTAGTGATATTTGCTAAGAAGAAAAGAAGAAAAAAAAGAAAAAAACAGATAAGTCGTAATTAGGATAGTGCTTGCATAATCATATTTATATCAGCGCGTTTAATCCCTCAGCTTCGCCATGCTAAACCGATAAATTCGCCGTAATCGTTGCACTCGTCGTAATCTGGTCCACTTCTCGTTAAATTCTTCGAGAATTTTGTGATAAACTACATAGAAGAGAGACCTTGGTGTTAC
This sequence comes from Frieseomelitta varia, assembly GCF_011392965.1. Classification (NCBI taxonomy): domain Eukaryota; kingdom Metazoa; phylum Arthropoda; class Insecta; order Hymenoptera; family Apidae; genus Frieseomelitta; species Frieseomelitta varia. Next base: position 456,333 of record NW_025110249.1, read on the forward strand.
ACGATTTTATTCAAATACCGAGATTTCATTAAATGAGTTATATGTCGGAAGGCTTTGTATAAATTTTCTTTTTCTTTTTCATTAAAAACAACTTGTACTGTGCAAATTCTTTTATTGTTAGAATCTTCAGTTGATGGAAGAATTCAACAGATTATAATATAATCACTGTACTGTTTTATAGACTGAAGGTTTCGACAACGAAGGTTTCGATATTCATATAGTCATTTTTTTGATGGTATACTCCTTTTACAGAATTATCATTTTTTTGTTTTTGGTCAATCCACAGTAAATCATTCACAAGTTATCGCGGTACGAGTTGAAACGTCCAGTTTATCACATACTTAAAAATAGGACGGCATCGCGCCTCCCGTTCGCTTGTTTTATCTCGTCGCACTGCGCTGCATCCTCTGTGAAGCAACGGTATCGATGGATTACATAAACTGGCAATATGCGAGTTTCACGCGTGCCGAACATTTCCATTGTCCATAGTCGAACACATGTAGATGTTTCTTTTTTGTTTCTTGTGAATGTATTACATCCGTACGGAGGCATTCCAAAATTTCATTTTCAGCATTCCAATAAGATTTTGAAAAGCAAATTTACGTGTAAGTTTGATACAGATGTGTATTTCATAGAAAACACAAAGTTATTAAATATTTAAACAGTCAATATTATTGATTTAACGCATTTCAATATTCGATCATTTTTTAAATGGCTATTCATATTGTGTATTTATTTCTTTTCGTTTTCCCGATTTTTCTCATATTGTCAAGTTGAGCTCAATACGTAATGACGATTCAAGGAAACGAATAGTTTTTATAAACGACTTTGCAATTAAACTCCGGAAATGTTATCTAAATGCAATTAGAAAAAAGAAAGGAAACAATTATGATAAATCGAAACGATATGCAGAATGTTGAGAAAGAAGGTAGCCGACGTTCAGAAGATGAGATTCTATAGAAACGTCAACGAAGCGAGGAAAATTCGCCTTCAGCAATACAAAAGTGTCGCTCGAGTGTTTTATTCTTTTTTTTTTTTTTTTTTTCTCTAGCTACAAGCAATTCTTAGAATACACTGATTGCTACGTCAATGAATCAATGAATCAACTTTGCGAACCATCTCTCTCTATCTTTTACTCGCTCTTGCTCCGTAGAAAAATTAAATACAATCAAAATTTTCTTTTGCTCAGAGTGAGAAACAGGAGATGCAAGTGAGATACACAAGAAAGTCAACTGACCTACAGCAACTGCCAACGTAATTGTATGTATGTTCAGCGTAATGTTCAATTGAAAAATATGCCTCGAATGTACGTAAATCTTCTACACTCAGTCTCGATGTCTAAGATCGCGCTTAATTAATAACGTGCTCCACTGTCTTCGATTATTTTAAAAAAGACTCTAGACTGGTGAGTGGGAGAGTGGAGGGGCGTAAAATTCGCTGAATTCCGATACACGGATGCTGGTCGCGTTCATAAACACTTCTACGAACAGCTACGTAATCGAAAAAGAAACGCCGTGGTGACCCCACGATGTTATCAGAAGAGATGTAATCCTGCGCGCCGAGAAAATAAGAAACCAGTAATCCATTGGTGCTCGCGGATTCAACATGTACAAAACATTGTTCGTCTGTTCGTTTATTTGGACGTTGCTGTTGTCCGACACCTTGGCGATCGAAGGTGTCAAGGGCCGTCGCGTTCATCACGATCGATCGAATCTTGCCTTGAACAGCACCGTGCAGGCTGGACTCTGCTACAAGAGGATACGGTGAGTGAAACGAGAAAACTTTCGATAATTTTAAATGAGCAACGACGCGACGACGGTCATACATCGCAGTCGAATCGCAAATATGCGAACGAACGGCGACCTTTGAACGATGGTTTTATCGTCGATACGCTCATCAAATTTGTCGTCTTTCTCTCTTTCTTTTCAGTTACGCGGACGCGTTGCAGTTGAACGCCACGGGTCAATTCCCTCACAACACGCTCCCCTCGACACCTCAGGAAGACACGGTAAATACACAGATTAGAAGACATATTGACAGATATTGTCCTTATTTTTTAACACTAGAATTACCGCGGTTAAATGATCAAAATGATCAATTCATAATTTTTGTTAGTTGGATATTTCGACAGATGTGTTTTCGAAGATTTAAATGATTTTTCATAAAGTGTGTAAATAAAAGCTCGTGCACTTTATTGTGTCATAAAGTTTTCTATTTTTCTTTTTTTTTTTTCTCTCTCTCTCTGAAGAAAAGTTTTACATTTTAATTGCTAGTAGTTTTAGTGTCAACTTTTATTCCAGTAATATTACCACTCTAGATATGGTTAACGATACACATACACGTTGCATATTGCTCAAACAAGTTATCATATTTAATTAGTCATTAGGCATGTAGTGACGAAAAAATTTTTTAAAAAAGAAGTATAGTGATATTTGATATATAATACAGAAACATATATTCGTGATAATAGTAACAACCAATAGATGATTATTAGCAGAAAAGGAAAGTAATCTCGTAGAAATACTAATTTCTAAATAAATTGTAAATAAACTTGAAAAGACAGATTAGAATACCAAGATGTAAATTATCATTTTTCAATTAGTTCGAATAAATAATCGAAATCCTATATTTTATAATGTAGAATGTTACATGCAACATTGTAACCATTGTACTTTATCGTAGACATGATTTTACACAAGGACACGAATATAGTTAGAGACGCAGCGTTCGAGTATCTTCCACGAGATAAGCTTAATTTTCAAGGTTGCTTCATTATAGTTTCTGATCCTAAACGGCCTTGCACGATAAAAGTCGTTGAACCAGTTCCGACATTTCACAAATTTTTCACATCAAATTTTATTTATACCACCGTAATTTATGCACCTGTAATTTTGATATTTGCCGATTTGTAGTTAATTAACAGATTAGAAATAACATTATTTATAAAATGTATTGAAGAACATAGAAACATTATATTTCACTGTATACACAGTGGTATTTACATATTTAGTATTTATATTATATAAACATCAACTTTGAAAGTCTTATTTAATTAGAAGAACCCTTTAAATTTAACCTATAATTCAAAAATTTAAATGAAAATCTTCTACGACAAGCGTTTAAATGTTTTCATTAATCACTGTATACATTTTCCCCTTTCGACCATTTTTAATTAGCAATTTATTAATTTGATGTATAATTCGAAGATTCAAATAAAAGATATAACAACTATTCAAATACTTTCGCCAACCGCTATATATGTACGTCTTCTCTTTTGGATCATTCTCAATTAAAAGATCATCAATCTGACTTGCCAATTCAGAAATTCAAATAAAAATCTGCAATAAGTGTACAAATACTTTCGTCGATCAGTTTATGCACACGTTTCCCATTTTCGGTTATTAGAAAGGCGGATGGATCACGATTTTGGACTGCTGCGACGGCTACGAGCGTAATATCAATTCCAATGGCTGCGATCCTCGCTGCGACGAAGGATGTTTGGGTGGGAATTGCACCGGGCCAAATGTATGCACTTGTTCATCAGGCTGGGTGCCTCAGAAGGGCATCTGTATGCCATACTGCGAGCAACTGTGCCAAAAAGACGCTTATTGCTTCTCGCCGAACGTGTGTACTTGTAAACTAGGTTACGAAGAAGAAAACGGCGAGTGTAAACCAATCTGCCCCGGTGGCTGTAAAAACGGCGAGTGTGTGGCACCCCGGACATGCAGATGCAGGCCAGGATACGTGATTCAACCATCGCCGGATAGCTCGACCGGCATCGAGGCGAAAGAGTGCGTGCCTGTGTGCGAAAATGGCTGTCGGAACGGAGAATGCACTGGCCCCGGAGTGTGCACTTGTCACGAAGGGTAAATCGATCAATCAAAGAACGATTATCGTCTAAATGAATCTTCTAAGTTCAACTTGTTCGTAGCATCTTGAAATTCCTTTCTTCTGTGATATTCATTTAATACATCGTAACGCTTCGTGTCTTTACGAAACTTTAGCGTTTTTTAGTTGACTTTGCCACAGCACAACAGATTCGTTGTTCTATTATAGATTCGTGAATCCGTCGGGTGACAGGGAGTCGTGCGTTCCTAGCTGCCCTTCCGGCTGCTCCAACGGCGAATGCATCGCGCCAGGTGTCTGCGAGTGCAAACCAGGCTACATCCTCAACGGGACCAGCTGCGCCCCGGAGTGTCCTCAAGGTTGCGTCAACGGAGAATGCATCGCGCCCAATGTCTGCAAATGTCCACCAGGCTTCAACCTCGACTCCACGAACAAATGCGTCCCCGAGTGTCCTCGAGGTTGCACCAACGGAGAGTGCGTTCCTCCAGGTGTCTGTCAATGCAAACCAGGCTTCACCCTCAACTTCAACGGCAACAAATGCATTCCAGAGTGTCCCCAAGGTTGCGCCCATGGCGAGTGCCTGGCCCCTGGAATCTGCGACTGCAATCCAGGCTACGTTCCAGATGACAACCGCGCGTGTGTCCCGCATTGTCCACAAAACTGCGGCAATGGCGTGTGCGTCGCTCCAGGGGTTTGCAACTGCAACACTGGCTACGCCCGCGACTCCTATGGTAGATGCGTCGACACGCTGCAAGCCGAGTCGAAGGTCACCGACTGTCAAGTCGATTGCGGCCCAAACGCCCAATGCGTCGGCGTTAACAAATGCACGTGCAACATGGGCTTCCGCCTGGACCCGGATACCAGAAGATGCGTTCCGTTCTCGAATTCATTCGAGTGCAGAAACGGCTGCGGTACCAACGGCCTCTGCGTCGGCCCTGACATGTGCATCTGCAACTACGGAATGGCCGTCGACCCAGTCACTGGAAGGTGTCCCGAGTCTAATCAACAGTCGAATCAGCAAACCGAGTCGCAGTGTCAACCAGACTGTGGACCAAATGGCAGCTGCGTAGGCCCGAATCGTTGCCTCTGCGACTACGGGTTCGCGGTCGATCCCGATACCGGAAGATGCATCCCTCAAAGAGGAAGTCAAATAGCGGAGCCCTTTTGCGAGCTGCCGTGTCTCAACGGAGACTGCACCGGCCTGAATCGGTGCACGTGCAAACGTGGCTACACCATAAGCCCCTCCGACGTGACTCGAACTAAATGCGTGCCGGTATGCATAGGCGGATGCCATAACGGCGTCTGCACAGCGCCGAACCTCTGCATCTGCAATCCTGGTTACAGGAAAGAGTCTGGCGTCAAGGGCAGACAGAGATGCGTTCTGGCTTAACAATTTGTATCTTTTTTTTTTTTTTTTTGTTGTTTTCATTTTTTTTCTTCGTTACGTGCCGTCTTATCCGTAGATATATTCGAGAGCGAATAAACTATGTATGGTTGATAGGTTAATAGGCGCTTCGTGTAATAGACGAAATAATTGATGGTTGAGGCCATCAATTTTGGAATCTGCTTCCATGGAACGTGGGTGATACTATCTCAATCGACGAAATAAAATTTTTGGATTTATAGTGGCGGATATATATTGAAAGTTTTTCTCGATAAAAACGACACTAAACATGACTGCATTCGAATCTGGAACACTAGACCTCCGTTCTCTCCATTTTGTTCACTCACACCTTCGAAGCGAATTCAGAAGCGCAAAGAATCGAAAACGTTCGTCTATTAAACGGGGAATTACTACGCACATTAATTCTAATTCTAATAGTACGATTGCGAATTACGTATGCGTGTGTCATAATTGATTCGAAAACAGCGATTCGCCGATGTCCTTAGCTCCAGTCTTCGATTTCTGTCGAGTATTCTGTAACCTTTGTACAATCATTCGTAAATAAAGAGGATGTACACGGAAACAGCGTGACGTGTGTTTTCCATAATTTCTAATTATTCGTCTGGAAACGATATCGCTTCCGACGCATCCTGTTTCATTTGATACGCTCTGGAGAATTGTCGCGTTAGTATCGTTCATCCATTGATACACTGCAGACCGCGTCGAGACAGATCCCGAAACATGACTTCTTTTTACATTGTATTTTTCGTTGTTTTTCCTCAACTAACCGGAATCGTGCCGACGATGTTGGCCTATAGCATTACCTACGGAAATTGCAACAAGCTAGTCAGGTATGTTCGCGTATTGTCACTAAGAAGAATTAAGAACCGCAAGAATCGATTCAATCTTCGTGCAAATTTCTTCTCAGTTACAGAACTACGCAGCTCGTTCCGTACAGGGAGACCTATCGAGTCAGAAAATGGGGGATCTTTTACGAAACGAAAGTCCGATGGAACTACAGAAAGGAGGTAAACCGTTTGATTCCCTGCGAAAAATGTCCATTTCCATTGAGATTGGTCGATCACTGATACAAGCTGTCGTGAAAGAAACATCTTTTTGTTTTGACATTTAGTTTCCATTAAAGTTTTATGAATTATCAGTTAACCATGTAGTTTTATCATCGCGACGTTTATCACCCCGACAACGTGTTAGTGTTTTAAAAAGTTATAAATTTTGCTAGAAATTACTCTCCTCCTCATCGAACTGTTTTCTGTGGTAAAATTTTGTTTATCCGACTACGTAAGAAGACAAATTATTCGTTTGGATAACGAAGTTCGGGTAATAAAATTTTCTTCGCTGCTCTTGCTTGTTTGAATAATAATAATGGTGAGGATCATAGAAGTTGAATAATTATGAGTTCGTACATATGAGACTCGGCACTAATTAGCTCATGTAAACGAGATTTTACTGTACTTAAAGGAAAATGTTCACGACTAAGCAATTAAAAGGAAACATTCGTAAGAAAATTCAAGAAATATATAAAAATATCATAAAGGGGCATGCATTTTATTGATATTATGTTTCGTATACAATTAAAAAACTAAGTAAGCTATTGATAAAATATATATTTATCTCAGTTTATTAAAAAATTATTCACAAATTATTCACTTCTTTCATGACATGCTGTATTTATGTAAATTTATATTTTTATGCACGAAACAAAGATCATAACATAAGTATAATAGTTAGAATATTTTATAGATTTATCTACTACCACAGGGTGGGCCAAACGTTTCTTTTCATCTGTTTTTTTTTTTTCTAACAAAACATCAAAATATAAAAAAAACTAATTTTATTAATTTCAAATTAAATTTAAGCTCAAACATGATGTTTTCATTATGTGTTAAAAATTACTTCTTTCAAATGTTGATCGCCAGATATAATAAAAGAATTGCGGATTTATTTTAGTAGGAAGTGATTTTTGACCCACTCTATATTACTATTTATCTACTATATTACTATTGCTTGCAATTTGAGTGATCTATATTTGAAAATAGAAACTATTTCTAGAAATAATCAGTTTCTCGTTTGTTTTATACATTCCTACATAATATATTATTGATTTAAAATAACTCTCAAGTATTTTCTCGTTCCTTCAGTACTAACTGCAACAGGTTTCTGTTTAAGTCTCTAATAATAAAATATTAAAGTTTATCTTGTCTTCTCGTAACATTTCTAAATAAATAGCTTCACTAATAAATAAACTTTTAGAACACACGTATATGTTTGAGCATATAACTCTCTTCTCAAGTACATAAAACATCCATTTTTATCTCAGTAAAAGTCAGATTAAAAATTGATTGGGATCGAATGCGTACGATTAATGATTTTGTTCCTAGTATTACACCGCCTATCGCACCGAAAAAGAATGCTGTTCTTCCTATGAAATGAGGAACGACACTTGCGTGCCTGTCTGCATACCTGAATGCGTGAATGCCCACTGCGTGGAGAACGTTTTATATAAAAAAGATCACATTTGTGACTGCAAGGAGGGCTACAGGCTAATTAATTATTACTCTTGCGAGCCTGTTTGCGACGAGTGTCACAACGGAGAGTGTGTCAAACCGAACGTGTGCGAATGCAATCGGGGATATAAGATGAACGAAAACGAAATCTGCGAGCCAATCTGTAACCAGGACTGCGAAGCGGAACACGCACGTTGCACCGCCCCGAATCAATGCTCGTGCATAGAAAATTACGAACCTACGGACGATCGCGATGTGCGTATGAGAAACCATACACTTAAAATTCTACATTTATAATTTTTCGACTTACAAAGCAAATTGTGTAATCAAGATTGCATTTATTCGTGAATCGTTGGTCTCGTCGCGGTTCCAACTAATTTTTAAATCAACGATTCCGTTGATATCATCGTTCGAAGATTCGAAGATTTGAAGATCTATCATGTTCTGAGTGCTGCAAAGAAAAATTTATTTCTATCTACCAAATTAAATGTTTATTTAATACGAAATTTAAATGCCCAGTATTCACTCTCTTCTGTTTCAATCTTTTGCCCGTGAACTGAGTAAAAATTATCAAATTTTCCAGGATTGCACAATTTATATTAATTTGCTTAAGCTTACGCCGCGATTGTCACAGCAATATGCACAGGTGTCATTTCCATTGCTACTTCTCATTATTGTCATTCGTTTTCTTTGCTCTATATTATATAACATAAGATTGACAGAAGGAAACGGTCTTTCCTTTTCTAATTCTAATGATTCACAGACGTGCAAGCCGATCTGCCGTGTCACGTGCCAAAATTCAGAATGCACCGAACCGGATGTTTGCACTTGCCACGACGGCTACGAGTCAGATCCCGAGGACGTGTTCAATTGCGTGCCAAAGTGCGAGAACGGTTGCCAGTTCGGCACTTGCACGGCGCCGGGTGTCTGCACTTGCAATCCAGGATACCAAATGACAGAAAACAACTGCGAGCCGATCTGCAGCGAGCCCTGCGAGAATGGCTATTGCGGAGCGCCGGAACGTTGCATTTGTCACGAGGGCTACGGATTGCTCAGCGACTCTATGTACGCCTGTCAACCAGTCTGTGAAAGAATTTGCGCGAACGGGATGTGCACGAGTCCCAATTACTGTGATTGTCACAACGGTTACGAAAGGATAAACGACTACGAGTGTAGGCCAATTTGCGAAATTCCATGCGAACCGTACGGAGAGTGCACCGCTCCCAACACTTGTACTTGCATAGAGGGCTATCAATTCGATCAGAGCCACATTGAGGTAAATGCGACGAAAAGCAATACGTGATAAAGGGAGATCCTGAATCTAAGTTGATAATTAGAATCTCGATCCTAGATAATTTAAATAGACTCTTGTTCAAGTACATAATCTAGATCAGTGGTTTCCAATCTTCTTCTGACCATGCCCCACTTGAGTATCTCTAAAATTCTGATGCCATAAAATCCCACCCCTGTGACACGTAGTGAAATTTTGACGTGGAGGAAGCCTAAAAAGACCATTGTTTTGGTCTAAACAAGCTTGTCAACCTTTTTGGTCGGTGGTGGCCAACTTTTTTTTGACCATGCCTCATCTCTAAAATCCTGATGTCTCACTTGTGACACATAATTCTTATTATTCAAAAAGTGAATTTTTGACATGGAGGAAGCCTAAAAGGACCATTGTCTTGGTCTAAACAAGCTTGTCAACCTTCTTGGTCGGTGGTTGCAAACTTTTTTTTGACCATGCCCCATCTCTAAAATCCTGATGTCTCACCTGTAACACATAATTCTTATTATTCAAAAAGTGGATTTTTGACGTGGAGAAAGTGGAAAAAGGCCATTAACTTCAAGCTCTGAACAAGCTCCCAAGAACATGAAAGAAAGAAATTAGAAAGTAAAATTTTCATTCAAAGAAGTGCAAAAAATTCTTCCTCATCCTCGAATTACCTCCCGTGGGTCTACGACTCTAGATATACTTAAGCAACAAAGAAACACGACGAAAGAAATTCTTCTTTTTCTAGTATACGGGATTCTACTCCTCCATGTCCGCCTGCAAACCTATCTGCGAGCAGACTTGCGAGAACGGGTATTGCAGTGCACCAGGGGAGTGCAGCTGTTACCCAGGCTACGCTGAATCAAAGAACCACGAGAATGTCTGCGAGCCAATCTGCAACGAAGAATGCGTGAATGCGTACTGCAAGGATCCGGATGTCTGCGAATGTTACCCAGGTTATAGTCTGATGGCGAGAAATCACTGTGAACTGTGCACAAGACCTTGCGTGAATGGTCTCTGTGTCGGTCCCAATGAATGTGAATGCATGAACGGTTACCATCCAAATCCAAAGGATCCCTTTATCTGCGAACCAACCTGCGACGAAGAATGTCTGTTTGGAACTTGTTCTGCGCCCAACGAGTGTTCTTGCAACGACGGATATCGAAAGAAGAACCAAACAGTGTGCGAGCCTGTTTGCCACGAGCCCTGTATCAACGGCTACTGCAGTGCTCCTGGAATGTGCAGCTGCAACTCTGGCTACAAATTGTCACACGACTTTGATGCCGCTTGCGAACCAATCTGTGACCAGTCGTGCGTTAATGGATTCTGCAGCGAGCCGAACAAGTGCAAATGTCTGGCAGGGTATCGACAATTGGAGAACAACTCCAGCACTTGTGAACCGATCTGCGAGCAAGGATGTTCAAACGGATACTGCACTAGCCCAAACAAATGCACCTGCCAACCAGGCTATCAATCATCGGAGAACAGTTCGAATATTTGCGAACCTGTTTGTAATAACCCTTGCGACAATGGATTCTGCAGCGCACCGGAGACATGCAGTTGCAACGAAGGTTACGGCCCATCGAGAAACGTTTGCGAACCTGTATGCACGATACCGTGCGTTAACGGTACCTGCGTTGCACCAGACACCTGCAAATGCAGAGATGGCTACGAGTTGGTAAATAACGGAACAACGTTCGTCTGTGAACCTGTTTGCGACTTTGATTGCGGGAATGGTAGCTGCACGTCCCCGAACGAGTGTACCTGCCACGTGGGTTACGCGACGATCGCCAGAAATCATTGTCAACCATTTTGCGAATCTTGCGACAACGGAACGTGCGTGGAACCTGAGCTCTGCGTATGCAACGTAGGTTTCGATTCGGTCGAGGAGGAGAATCGAACCTTTTGCGAACCGCACTGCGAGATTTGCTCCAATGGAGTATGCGTGGCGCCCGGCGACTGTCGATGCAACGCTGGTTTCATCAAAGAGGACGACGATAATTCGAGCGACTGTGTGAGCGCGTGTAAAAACAATTGCAACGATCGTGGAACTTGCGACGTCGAGAACAGAACCTGCCACTGTTTCTACGGATGGGACGGGATGCATTGCGAGGAACAGCAATTTTGCATCGTGACGATGAACTACACGGACGAACGTCTGAACGCGTGAGTATTCGAGAATTCAATTGTACTGTATTAATTAGTAGTTTGTTTATTATCAACAAATTTTCCGTTGTCGTATTTTTCCTTTCTCGTCGATAAAATTCGACGAATGTTTCCTCGTGAAATTCGCGGAAACGTAAATTTCGTTTGTTTAATCCGCGAAACAGTGAAATTCAACGTTGCAAGATTATTCGGATATAATCAAGGTATAATCAAATAAAACCAAGCGATAAAACTTTTCGATCGACCGGATGTTTGCAATGTGTCTCTTTAATTTTATTTATCTTCGTGTAGATCAAACATCGAATACGAGGTAAACGACACGATTGGTTACGTGTTTGCCAATAGTCCACTGTGCTACCGCGATTGTTTAGGCGAAATCAACAACGAGACCTTGTGTTTTGGGAAGTATGAAATGGACGACACAGATAATGACACGATCGCCTGTCTAATCAGCACAGGTACCAAAAAGAAAACAATTTTTCGAGAATTCTTAACTAATATTATTAATAATAATTTTACGAGTTGCAAGTACTAACTCTCTTGCGCAATAGGATTAATAAAGTAGCGAGCGTCATAATAATTGTACATGATTATGCTGATACATAAGAATGTTGATTAATTTCTTATTTTGTTGTGAATATTAATTTTGTTATTAATTGAGAGATCCAATGCAAGAAGCACTGGAACTACCGATGAGACTATAGCATAAAATTTCGAACCTCTTCAGGGACGAATTTTCAATTTCAGTTCACATAAGAAGAAATTTAATTTCATTACATTCTATTTTTGGTGAATAAAGAAAATAACAGACAAAGAAAAATTAAGTCCACATTTCAGAATTTCAAAAAATAACTATTTCTGTAAAGGTGGGAGCGAATGGAAGTAGCTTAGGGCGTAAATTAATTATCTACATATGTGACCAAGAGCGTGGAAAGGTTAAAGTAAAAAATTGGAAAATCTGCACGATCAATTACACGAACTTTTATTTGTATATTTTACGAAGGATCATTTAAGTCTCTAAAAATATACTGTTTCTCATCTACAAAATTTCTAATTAAACTTATAAATTAATCGTTTTGACTATTTTGGTAGTTCTAGTAGTATAGTAAGTCACGTTGCATTAAAATTTTAAGAATACTACTTTTTCATTCTGCCACCTCAATTAAGAGACCAAGAAATGCCAGAATTATATAAACATTTCATTTTTCAACATTTTTGTGGCACAGCTTGCTCATGCCCACCTCCCAATTAATCGATTAATGATGTTCTTCGTCGAATTCTCTCCTTCACACTTTTAAAATTATTATTTCGTTCTGGCACTATATTATAGATACCAATTGTCATCGAGCACATGTAGAACGCCAGAAAAGCCTGAGTTATGCAACAATAACCGGAATCGTGTGTGCTACAGCGATTACAACTATTAGCGGCGCCATGGTCTATTCGTTGATACGGAAGAGCAGGAAGAGGAACTTTTCTCTCGGTAATTAATGCATCGCTGCGTCGTGAACATAAAATTATGAGTAATGTGTAAATTCTGAATTATCTTTTACGAAATATAGGTAACAACGCCGCAACAACGACTCAAGGACAACCTATCCTTTCATCCGAAGAAGATAATAACCTTTAATTGCAAGATGAATCTTGTTTTACAAATTTTGTTAAATTATTAGATAATGCTCTTTTTTTCTTTTTTTTTTTTTAATAAAATTTTAATTGTCATATGATCGACCAAACTGTTAGTAATAAGTTCCACGCGATTAAATGCATTTCTTCAAGAGATTCATTTATCTAGATCTAGATTTAGATTTAGAAGAATCATCAGAAATTTTTAGACTTTGGAGATTTTACATTTCGTTTGCTTAACAATCGCTGTTAAAAGAATTTACACATTTTTCTTTTCTTTCTAATGAGATGATTAACATTTTCTGAATTCAAAACTCATTTCCCTTCATGCCACTCTTTTCCAAATCCGAGCTCAGATAAAAGAATCACTTGAATATTCTGATTGTACACAACAGCTAATGAAAGTTTTAATATTTAGTATTAGAAATATTACGGTAAATTTCGTTTTCAAACTTCACAGAAGCGATATTTTTCGCAACAACCTAATGTTATCGTTCAATAAAGTGCAACAAATTACGAAGTGAGATCTTTTTGAAAAATCTATGGAAAAAAGAAATTCCCGACGATGCATCTCCGCAATGCATCTCCAAGATGAACAATGAGAAAAATTATCTGCGATGTCGAGCATCCTGTCTCGTATTGATAACGCGAGATGTTCATATACACATACGGTGCCGTCGAGTTCATCAGTCCGAGTTTTACAATAACGAATCGCTCGTGCGAGCAAAAGAACGAGAAAACCATGAGACACGTTGGCAGCATAATTCTTATAAACACAATCCTCGTAACGGTTGTACAAACGTTGACGATGATGTCGACATTCGACATCGAATCGGGATGCACCATGACCACCAGGTAATACACAGAAAGTGTCAAGTTCTCTCGTGTACAAACTTACGACGTACGAACATGATCGTTTCAGACGACTGACGGAACAATATGTCCCCTACACGGAAACGTACCGGGCACGAGCTTGGGGCATTTTCACTAAAATAAAGTCTCGAACAAACTACAAAGTCCAAGTAAGAAGTCGAACGTGATATAAAAATTATCGCAAGGCGTGTGAAATTAATCTTCCAATTTTCAACATGCAACGTTTATCACTATCGAATTTTATACATTATACATTTTTAATTCTCGAAATATCATAAATTTATTACAAATCTCGTCCTATCTAATTTTCAGCACAACTGGGTGACCGAGAAAACGTGTTGCTACGGTTGGACAGTGCAGGGCACAGCCTGCGTGCCTGTGTGCCTGATCTCTTGCGTGAACGCAAAGTGCGTGATGCCAAATACGTGCGAGTGCAAGCAAGGATTCGCGTACGCACCGAATGAAGAGAAGTACGTATGCGAGCCGGTGTGCGAGGGCAACTGCACGAATGGCGTTTGCGTGTCTCCTGATCGTTGCGAATGCGACAGAGGCTACGAACTGTCTGTTGACAGGTCGCAATGTCTGCCGATCTGCCAGCAAAACTGCGACGAACGTAACGCGCGTTGCGTCGGGCCGAACACTTGCGCCTGCCAGCCAGGATACCAACAGGATAACGACACAAACAGTTGCGAACCGATCTGTAGCGAGTCCTGCGCGAATGGTAGTTGCGTCGCGCCGGAAGTGTGCAACTGCAACCCAGGTTACGAGTTACTGGCAGATTCCAAATACGTTTGCGGCCCGGCTTGCGAGAACGCTTGCGTGAACGGAAACTGCACGGCGCCCAACGTCTGCTCCTGCCACGACGGCTACAAACTCGGCGAGGGTAACGCGACGATGCAACGCGAATGCCAGCCAATCTGCGAGAAACCATGCGGAAATGGTACGTGCGTCGCGCCAGGGGTCTGCAACTGCACGGAAAGTTACTGGTTCAAGGAAGAGGAGCAAACGTGCGTGCCTAGTTGCAAAATTCCTTGCGAGCCTCGCGGAGTGTGCGTGGCACCAGACACTTGCGCTTGCTTCGATGGATATCGAATGATCGATACGAGCGCGAAGGAGAACGAAGTGAGTAAAATCGTGGCCGTGGCTTTTTAACCAGAATCCGAACCTCGCTCCTGCCGACTGGCGAGGTTACGTACGCTCATGTAAAGTGGATTGCCCATGTGTAGGCGTTTTTAACGCAGAATTGAATTGAAAGATATACACATTCTTCCGACATTCGCGAAGATTTTTCATCGTTTTAATAGAATTGAGTCTAGAATAGAACAGCGTCCATATATGATACATGATTTTCTCACATATGAGAAATATATATTTATTATAAATATGTATTATAAATATATCTATGTATCTGTTTATATTTAAATTAATTTCATTTATATTTATATTAAAATTTTAATTAATATTATTTATATTTATATTTAAATTAATATATGAGACATATTTATTATAAATATATATCTATATATCTATTTATCTACTTTCTCTTTTCAAATACGTAGGTATCGAATAACATCACGGATGAGTATACATCAGCTTGTGAACCGATCTGCGAGCCAAGCTGCAAACACGGTAAATGCACAGCGCCGAATTTTTGCTCTTGCATCGGCAACCACACGCAAACCGTGGACGGTCAATGCGCACCGATCTGTCCCTCGTGCGAAAACAGTGTATGCGTCGAACCGGGCGTGTGCCAATGTTTGAAAGGTTTCGTCAGGAGAGCCGAAGATCACTGTTTGCCATTCTGCGAGAATGGATGCGAGAACGGCGAGTGCGTCGCACCGAACGAGTGTCGATGCAACGCTGGTTTCGAAACGAACGCGAACGGCACCTGCGTTAAACCGTGCACACGCGTTTGCAAAGGCCACGCATTGTGCGTGGAAGATAAGTGCGAATGCTCTTACGGATGGGCAGGACGGGACTGTGACCAACCCACTGTGTGTATTTTAACAACGGACTCGAACAATACACATCTCGATGGGTGAGTAGAATGGCAATTTCACAGATTCATCGAATCGCATGGATTCGACGAACTATTAATAGAAAGGTGTTCATAGACTTGCGGTTCACAACGAGACGAATAGCACGTTAATGAACGTCAAACGTTACGCGCCGTACTGTTACCAATGCAACGAGACAGCCAGCAATAAAAGTCTCTGTTTCGTTATAACTTCCAACGATAGTCTATCGACGCTTGGCTGCTTCGTCGAAAGAGGTACTATTTGATCCCCTGTTGCTAAAATGTAACTATTCCTCTTTAGGAAAGCTACGGTTTACTTTTTACGTAAGTATACTGTCGCGCAACTGTTCGTTGCGTTTATTGAAAAATTCTAACAAATACTGTTTTATTTGAAACTTCACAATTATAAATGCTGCAACTAACCAGTAAATACCTTTTACATATATACACGCAGATATTCATTATCTGCTGAAAAATTCTGATAAATTTTACTTTATCCAGAATTTCACATTATAAAACACGTAACGCTGCAAGTAACGTAATAAATAATATCTTTTGCATAAATACACTCGCGCAATTGCTCGTTGCGTTTATTGAAAAATTCCAACAAATTCTGTTTTACCTAAAGCTTCACGTTATAAAACACGTATGCTGCAAATAACGAATAAATAATATCTTTTACATAAATTTATCTTTAAAAAATAATATCTTTACACTATTGAAAATACACGAAAAAATATTTTAAATAATAATATCTCCTATTGGAAATACACTATTTTCAATATGATGGAAATAACGAATAAATAACACGTTTCGTAATTACACAACAAAAGCAGTATCAGAAGGTGAGCTAGTTTATGTTTGTTTCAATTTCGTTGCTTACTCATTTCATTTAGTCGGATAAAAGCAAAACAATCGACACACATCAAAAGTTATCTATTACATAGTTCTATCTTCTGTTTCAAGAATCGCCGTGTTATCCATCACCGTATCATAGTAACACCGACGCAGTGTCCAGGATGGCTGGAACGTTTGCAACAGTTGCGATCTTAATAATGGCGGCTACGACAACGGCGGTGTACTTCACAATCCGCAGACATCGGAGGAAAAAGATGCACGCAGGTATTGCGATAGAAGTGACGCGACACTCGTGGGAAAATAATATAAGACGCACTTAAGAAAATTCTAAAAAAAAAAAAAAAAAAAAAGACCGGATACTCGAGACAAGATAAACGTGACGCTGCATTTCCGTTTCTCATTATCGTGGCAAATGCTGTTTGTTTGCTCGCAACAAACAAGATAATTCTCTACATAATGCTAATTTTCTAATCGAAAGTCATAAGTAACATGGTTTCATAGTCGAATTTCCTAAAATTAAGCAGATACTTAATAAAACTAATAATAAACGTTTGCGTTTTCTCTTCAGCCACCATGCAGACTGCACTGTATCCAAAGGCTATCACACACGAAGCGAACGAGTGTCTCATTTCGGAGGAGGAAAGTCACGATGCACTGCTCACGTTGAATTTGAACGACATCGGGATAAATTAGAACGAAGGAGAAAAAAATACTTTAAGAACGCCCCGAAGAAACAGATATCATCGCGTGACGAACGAAATACCTCGTAACGCGAGTGTTCACTTTTTTATTATTATAGAATGTACGAAAATATTGTACGAAAGAGAAACAACAAAAAAAAACCCGTTTTTGCAAAAAAAAAAAAAAAAAAAAAAAAAAAAAGAGGAAGAAGAAGGAAACTGTGCTCGATTAACCATACCAATATCCTACAACGACGTCGAACGAAGCGAAACGACTTCTCCCAATGCGACACACGATCCTCCATTACCCATTCCACACAGTCATGTAGTACAGTACAACATCAACATCAACGTCGAGTCAGTACGAGTCCTCCTAAAAGCCATCCACGAACGAGAACGATCGCAAAAGCCATCGTATATACGTGCCTGAAGAATATCACCGAGATCTTTCTAGATCCTGGTTCCTGTGGACAGAGACGAAGAAGGAGAACGAAAGGAAGAGAGAGAGAGAGAGGGAGAGGAAATAGACGAGGCACAATATCGGGAACTGGGTATCCCCACCGAATGGGGAGCGGATACTAACCGAAGTATCAGCACGCACGATCGCATACATATAAGTAATTCTGATCGAGTTGGTTTCAAGGTAGCCGGCTGGAAAGGTAACAAACCAATAATCCTTCACCCCCTGGTGGCTAGAGGTTGGACAACGACGAGAGAAAGAGAGAGAAAGAGAGAGATAGGGAGGAGGGAGCAGCCCTGATCTCGATCGACGCGGTACGAAGGGAGGAAAAAGGAAGGGGTCAACGGGTGGCATCGCGCAGCTGCAGTCGCGGTGGTCGACCGGCTAGCGGAAGGAAGGCGTCAGTGAACGGGGGATCACGGAACCGAGAACCGCGGTGTGATACTCTCCCGAGAGTGGCAGTTAGACAGTCACCGTTGGCCCGTTGGTCGTCGTCGCCGAAAAAACTAAAGACAAAGAGAAGGGAAGAGAGGAAAGGGGAAACGAGAAGGGGGACGACGCGTGTCGGAGTATCGTGCGTGTGCCGGAGCCGAGGAGGCGAGCTGCTGAGGTGGTGTCGTCGGTGTGGCCACGGTGTTTTACAGACGGTTCGACGCGATATAACGCGCTTATCAGAGGCGTCGAGGGCGAGAGGGCGTGCAGGAGGGCGGGTGGGGGGAGGGCAGGCGACGGGGAAGGATGTCGATGCGCCGCCGGTGGTCGGTTTCGGGGGTTGACTCGCGCCGCGGGGGCGATGAGCGCACTTCCCTCCGCCCTGAAACTGACCTGCTGCCGTTCCTGGCTCCTGCTACTCATCTGCTTCGTTTTCCTGGTGTCCGGCTGCAGCTGTGGCGCGCGCCCGGATCGCCTGAACCGCCAACTACTGGCAGGTGATGACGTGCGCGGATCCAGCTACGACGACGACGTTGACGACGCCGACGACTATGACGACGACCAGGACTATCTCGAGCAGAACATCACTGCGGGTGAGTGTTTCACCCGCGGACAAGAAACGATGGATATTCCAGATACGATCGATTCAACCACCAGCGCAACGATGGGCGATGGTTGTCGACTTGCTTCTCCGAAACACTTTGTGACACTTTGTGAGAATCGTCGACGTTTCCTGACGAGATTGGTGATGGTACTTGTGGGGATATTGAATTCTGTTGGGGCTGTTACGGGGGTTGGTAGGCAATGCAGAAGAAGTGGTGCAGTGGAACGAAAGACTAGCAACAGATACTAGCGAGGAACTCGATAACGTGAACGATACGTCGATCGTTGATAATGTTTTCTTTTTTTCTTTTTTTACTACAAAACCTACTACCAAGTGGTTTACATTATTCTCAAACAAAGATATTATTCTCCGATCCTGTTGCATTTCGTATGAAACCGATCGGAGGTACGCGTTTGAATATCCAGCTCGACCAGCTCGTCCCTGGATCGATACGATAGTCCTCATTGAAGAATCGTTGTTTTCTCGCGAAATAAGGACGATCGAAGAAACGCGTGTACCTCGGGATACCTTGCCTCGCCTTCTTCGCGCCTGCTCGATACGCGGTTGTGCAAACACTTCGCTCGACAATCTTCAGCCAGGGTGCAAACACACTTGTTACTGTCGTTGTTGTCGTCTCCCTTCGTCAGACGATAAGTAGCTCTCATCCGCCTCATTAAATCTGACGCGAGGACAGGAGGAGGTAAATGTTACGGAAAAAATTCAGCGGTACATTTGCCAACCTTCTCTAAAACCAACCGTTTCGAATCTTCACGAACAAATCGCGGACAAATCTTCTCGTACAACGAACAATGAGATCGATGTTACTCGATATTTTCTCACCCGCCTTGAATTCCTCAACTCTCTAATCGCGATCTCCTCGCAACCTGTATGTCGATCATCGTGGAATAGAATCACAAGTTGAAGAAAGACGTAACATATCACGCTTTGGAATTCGCGAGTACGCCTGCGCGTAGGTACAAGGCAGAGGACAGGCTCGTCCTTCTTGATTTTCGCGCCAACCACGCTGCCGGTATTGATTTTAATGGATGCTGCAAGCTCTCGCGGTGTCTGCATGTGGGAGTTTGCACACCGCCTGCAGCTGCGTAAGATTTCAAAGAGATCTCCCTCTTCTCCACGCTCTTCGCCCCCTTCTTCGCGAACGCAGAATGGCCGAGAAGGAGAAAACGAGAAAACGAGAAAGAGACTGAAGAAGGCGAAATATCGTGCGTCATTCACCCCTGTTCCCTTGCCGACCCATTCACTAGAAATCCCCGTTCTGGAGAGTTGGAGCTTGATGAGCGATGAAAAAAGAATAACACATACACACACGCGCACGCACGCACGCACGCACTGTCGAATCGAGGCTTAATGATCGCGCGCCGTGAACTTTCGAACGAATCAGGTCAAAAAGCATAATTCTGCTTGCTTTATTATTTACACGACGCAGCCGGGCCCGACCACATCCCCATTCATCTGCAGTTCGAAAGATCGATCGATCGGTGGTTGAAACGCGAGTTTCTAGAGCTCGCAACGAACAAGCCTATTTCTAGGTGAAAGCTCGTGCACAAGATGTTCTCCATTGCGCCAGTCTGTGTGTCCTCGATGGAAGGTTAATTAGGGTACACGCGAGAACGTGACACGATATCTCGGCGGTTCGGTTATACGTTCCTGAACGTTTGCCAACGCTTGCTGATCGCTGTGATGCTATCTCCTTAAACATGGTCCACGCTATGGAGACATTTAATAACGATATAATGCGATAATTAAGGGAAAATCGATAATCGTCTGGCTCGATGCCCGCGCGCTGATGCGAACGGGCGCAATTATCCCGAGAAAACTTCACCCGTTAATTTCCTCCATTAATTTCCCTCGGCTGGGAAACAGGTTTTATTAATCGTCCGGTTGCCGAGTAATAAAATTATGTAATTTAGTTGAATTTATAGTGGAATAGTTTGTCGTTAGACGCCGACGTTTTATATCCACCGTGGCGCAAATCAAATCAGAGAGATTCTATATATAGGCTCGTAAGAAGAAAATCGCGTTGAAAGTCTCAGGTCTCAGGAAAACGCGAGAAATGTCTCTGAAGATTTCATTTTAAAGAAAAATATATATCAAGAATTTTATATCCTAGTACTCGCGTACACTAAATTAATTTTTGTCATTTCATTTTCTCGAGATTGATGGAATTTTATTCCAAGAAGGAATTGCGCAAATTCGTCGTACACTTAACGAGCTTTTCGTCTTACATCTGGCAAGGAAACCTCGTCGATTTCGCTTGCACCGCGTTAAAATCACAATATACATAGAATCATTGGAAAATCGACGACGTGGAAACGATCTCGATGTCTCGTCGTCGTCCATAGAAGCACACCAGATATCAAGCATCTTTTGATGCGAGAAAGTGGCCTGGATAGAGTGTAATAACAATGGCTTCTTTGCTTCATTAATCGTTCAGAATGTACGCGCAATTCATGGCTCGACAAACAGACGCCCGTGACAACAGACCTAGGCTACACGTCAAAGTCAGGACAAAGACGTGTATCGAAACCGAGAATAATTGAAAGTTGAAACAGCAACGATGCCTTCATCGGAGAATCAAGTAACGGTGACAATAGCGAAAAACCGAGTACGCTTTTTAGGATGAATAAAAATTTTACCGTTGGTAGTAATATATATCTATATCGCATATACAGTATCATATGTACACAATAGCTATTTATTTTATTAATCACGCTGAAAATTTTCGATGAAAAGAAAAAGATTTCCAACGTTTCAATAAAACCTTCTTCGCGGGAAGTTAGGATTATATCACGTCTTTCTCGAATTTAAGAACAACAGAGTGTAACGAATAGAATAACACGACAATAACGATGAAACAATACGAGTGAGTTGAAGACATTTTTCAGGGATTTAAGAGAGTTAAATGATAATGAAGCGGTCGTTCGAATTAAAGTTAATATATTTGCTTCCAAGGTTTCGAGGTGAAAATCATGTCCAGAACCGGGAATCGAAGGATAAATCACTGATAAAGCTAAACACCTCCTAACCTAAACGAAGTTCGAAACCTTAGCTAAAATTGCCTAAAACAGTTCGATAAAAATTCTTTTATCTCGACGATAGAAAAACAGGATCGGGGATGTGAGAATGGGGGAAAGACCACAGGCCAGAATTAATTCAAATAAGATAAAGTTTTGAAGCGGGCGAGACTGTAATTAATGGGTTTCCGATGCCCGGATAGAGGCAACCATGAAACGTGACCCCGATATGATAGTATTCTACTAACACTGGGTGCACGCTATTTAGAGGAACAGCCTATATTTCATCTACTATCGAGAAACGTCGTAGATAATCTAGCATGCTATCGATTTCGTGTGTTTTGCAGCGAAGGGGCAGTACCTGGGCTCGCCGTGCGACGTCTCGTGCAATCCGGAACTGCTGCACGTGTTCTGCGACACGGTCACCGGTTTCTGCGAGTGCGAGAAATTCTATCCGGTTCGTCTTGGGCCTACCAAAGGATGTGCCAAACGTACGTAAAGCACACACGTTTTTCACACACCGGTCCCCACGTTATTCCCGCGTTATTCAAGTAGGTCGTTCCGATAGCATGGAACAACCGCGCTAGCGGTGACGCGGACAGCTGAAGCGGTGAAAATAAACGTCGATTGTTCCGTCCAACGTGAAAGACAATGTTCCACGCGTTCTCCGAGCTCTCCGTGTTGATCTCGCGAGATTTTACTCGAGAGCTCGGCTCGCCGTTTTAGTACATGTCCCTTCGCGTTTTAATGAAAATCAATCGGGCATCGATTTCCCTTGTTTTCTATTTTTAAACGATGCATATTTTATTGTTTCGCGCGCTACACCCTCGATTCATCGATTTTGCACCCGTTTCTTTCTTCTTTCCCTCGAATCCTACGGAGATTGCTATTTTACGATCGTCCATTTACTTGTGCCATTGTCTCATTCTTTATTTCTGATCGCACTTTTACTCAAGGACGCAAAGTATAACGCGCGGAATAACGATTCGCGTCGTCGACTGGCAAATCAGAATCGGCGTTGCGAATCGTAGGAATGACTGGTTGGAAACGGCAGAGAATTGAACCGAGTAACCGATTTTCCAGCTAAGAGACTCGGGGAGCAATGTTACTATCGCGCGACTTGTACTTTTGCGGATCAGCATTCGACCTGCACCCAAGTGCAACACAACGCCGTGTGCGACTGTGAGGAAGGCTACCATAAGGTCGCCTTATCCAGGCCTAACAAGAAGGTGTTCTGCGCCGAAGGTACACCGTGTACAACTTGTTGTTTTCGATTGAAACACCACCTCATGTTCAGCCTGCATGCGTAAAATATCTCGGGATCGAATAAATCTTAGTTATTTTCCTTAGTACGATACAACCTCTTAGCATAATATAACCTCCGGATCAAGATCACTTGACATTTTCAACGTCACGATATTTTCAACCCTTAGCGCTACTGCAATCCTCGAATTTCATATCTCAGTTTCACGCTCATTGTCAGTTGAAAAGGGATTTCTAATATTTTGAAAAATATTCTAACATAAAATTAATCGAAGAATCATGCGTGTCTATTGGTAAAAAATTCTTTCATATTTCGCTTGAACTTGAGCGATATTTTCTAATTTTAGAAAAATATAAGTTAGTTAAAAATAACTGAAAAAACGGTAGATATGAGTGGATATAATATTAAAAGAAAATCGAACAGCAATAATTTATACAATCAAATGAAATTCAAAAAGATTCGACAATTATAGCAAATTCGACAGAGTGAAATTTCTTCAACGACAATGGTTGTACGTATACGTAATGAAATCAAGATCCACGCCACTGAGAAATCTAACAATTCGGGAATTGAAGCGTTGCGTTGTAATCTGTTGGCAGATCTGGTGCTGATAACGACGGATATTCCGACTCTCCTCTGCATAGCATCGGGAATAGCGGTATTCACAGCAATGATATGCTTCGTGCTCAAGTTATTCAGTCGTGCGAGATACTCAAGGCCACGGCACTATGCCAACGCAAATCACGCACCGCCCATGCTGTTCTCCAGCGACACGGGTGAGTACTCATCTAAACAATCAACGATCGAGATACACGCACTGTGCGATTCACGAAACTATTTGAACACGTACATACATCTACCATAGAAAACTCTTATGTATGTAGGTGTGTTATTTCACCAACACCATGTGGTTGTAATTATTTACATTGGTTTTGAAATTTGAAAATGTGATATAAGAGTCACCAGATATTCATTACGAATATTTAATAAAAATTTAAAGCATGTAATAATTGTTAAATATTGAACAGTATAACAATATTGAATATATATAGTATAATAATATTATATAGTATAACAATAAGTGAATATAGTAAATTCAATATTTATTAAATAATTTAATATATATTGAATATATTAAATTATTGGATAATATTATTAATATATAATATAATACTGTAATAAAATACATTTCTGATAATGTGTTTCAAATTTTACGTGATATAATCGTGATATGCCATATTGGTGAAATTTCTAAGTATTTCGATTAACACGCATAACTAATAAAATACTTAGTAAAATATGTATTAATAAAATATCGACGTTCGAAAACAATTGATTTCGCTCGAACTCCTAGCAGGTCTCGATCCTTGGCAATCGTCGAAACAAACGCTTGGAATCCGTGGCGCACGGAAACTGTACTCGTGCTATGTAAAAGCTACTCTCTCATGCAAAATCAATAACGCCAAACTATCGATAAAGAACTCCACTTTGACGAAGACATTTATTTTTGTTTCACCCTGTTTCACTCGCCAGGATCTTGAGAAGAATCCTACTCAACTTTAACGATCGCTTAGGCTAGTGCTTAGTTCGTTGAATCCTGTCGTGCGGTATTCTCCTTTCCCATGTCGTTCCCTTCTCATGTTTTCTTCTTCTTGTCGTCTCGTTCGTTTCGATTTCTTAAGAGTGTAGGTCGATATTCTTAAATCTGGAACTATCGAACTGTTATGATACAAAACAGGCCGCTGATTTCGATACTGTCACAGGCTAGTGTGTCTCGCTCGCGGTAGAATATAATAGGACTTGATAACGATTGTCCACTTCTTGTTATTATTACTTGTTCTTTGATGTCATGGGAGCATGTACTGTAGAATTTTGTTTACGTAACACTTTAGTTGTTGTTGTTGGGCTAATCTGAACGTGACTTGATTCATCATAGATAGCGAGTAGAATCAGTGAATTCCAATTATAATTATAAAATTCCAATTCCAGTTACAAAATTCCAATTCCGGTTATATAATTTTCATACAACGAATTATACGTGATTATATGACACGGTTGGTTTTTAATCAACAACGTACACCTTTGTGAAAAGTTTCCATTTATAACAGAATCTTAGATCACTGTCGTGTCAAAAAAANAAAAAAAAAAAGAAAAAAAATGACAACAATCGAATAATTTCTCCAAATGTTCCCCGTTTAGTTTTATATTTAAATTAAGGGACCAATTGTAAGATTGAGAAACGTACACCTTTGTGAAAGGTTTCCATTTATAACAGAATCTTAGATCACTGTCGATTTCACTGACGTACCAAAAAAAAAAAAAAAATGACAACAATCGAATCATTTCTCCGTTTAGTTTTATATTTAGATTAAGGGACCAATTGTAAGATTGAAAAATCCAAATGACACGAGGATCGAAATTGCCAGGGAAACGTTGTTTTCTAATGGAAACGATCCAACAGGTATCCCACTGACGCTTCACGGTGGCCGGCCGTCCTCGCGTTCCAGTCAGAGAAGCAGCACAGCGGGACCTTTGACCTACGCGTTCTCCAGGAGGCCTAGCAGCGGCGGTAGCCGCGGTCCATTGGTACCAGCGTCGAGAGCAGGTGCGGCACGTGCCGCCGCCATCTTGCTTATATCGTGTCACCTGCAGGCGACCAAAGGCGGGAACAAGCATCGACGTACCCTTAGCGACGTTGCTGAGGGATCGTCCGACGGCCTCGGTAGACGATCAACGATCTCTTTCTAACTCTTTCCTTTTCTGTCTTCTATTCTGTCTTTCTGTCCGTCCGCATCTCTCTCTCTCTCTCTCTCTCTCTCTCTCTATTTCTCTCTATCTCTCTCTTTGTCACACACACAAACTGTACACCACCTGTGTGTCCGTTGCTCTATTCCCATTCTATTTCTACTTCTACTTACTTGTTTCTCTTCTTCTTCGACTCTTTTAAATCGCTCCATCCCCCTTCTCTCTTCTATCGTCATTCGCTGGAACCTTTTACCGTCATATGTCGAAGCACTTTTACTGTTTCAGTTGTAACGTGCAACGTCACGTGTCGACGAATCATTCTATCTAATTGTATGTCGCGCTGAGTCAATACACCAACTTACGACTTTCTAATATTATAGAATCTTTAGACAGACGTCGTTGTCTTTCAAAATGTTTTGTCACAGGGTGAATCGCGTTGAAAATTCGGAATTCTTTAAATTCGCACAATGACAATGACACGCATCAATATCAACGTCACTATGCTACCACAGTGAAATGAGCATTGACAAATTTCTCTGAATATTTCCTTCGATTATATAAATTGATTTCAACCGTAAGAGATCCGTATCTGAGCTCAGTACGATCGTAAAGGATTGATTGTAGAACGATCACGTGGATTTTGATGTACACGTAAAAGATGTAGCTTCTAGAACTACGTGAAACGGAAATCATTTTCCCGATTAAATTCTTTCCGATCTCTTTTCGATCCTGTGGTTATCCCATTTCTCACGTCCCTCTTTTGCAATCTTGTATTCATTCTGTCCTGCACGAGTCGCCTCGACAAAGCGGGCGACACCGATGACGAAGAAGAAGATGGTGGTGGTGCTTTTGAGTCGTGCCATACAGTTGTCGTTGTTGTGTCGTTGTAGTCGTTGTTATTGATATTTAGCACACCCGGTTGTCCAACCATCCTCCCGACGTTCTCTGCGTTCCTTCGTTCGTCTCGCTGGCCTGTCGTATCGGTTACCACCTAACGATTTCTGATTACACCGAGACGAAATCGATGTCGCATCGAGGCTCGAAGGAACGAGGGAAATGCAAACATCCGCTCACGTTTTTATCCTCCTGTACACGAACAACCCCACCCCTTCTTTCTCTGTTGTTCTCCGACGGTGTTGAAAACATTGAAACTTCTTTCGATTTGCGTCACACTCGCCGAACCCGATGGCCGTGACGGTGACCACCGATCCGGATAATCCCGAAATTACAACGTACAACGTTGAGAAAAGAAAAAGAGAATAATACCTATATGTATCACTTCTTTCCCACAACCGTGTCTTCTTACACACTTATCCCGAGTAGATTAAAAAAAGAAAAAAAGAAAAAACAAAAAGATAATAACGATTTGACTGTAAGAAAAACCACGTACACATACGTGTGGCATATATATATATATATATGTATATATATGTATATATATGTATATATATATATATCGTGAATCAGAACACAAATGCTACATTGTCACGTGAGATGTGATTCTAATGTGTATCCAATATAATATAAAGCGCTGCACGAGTGTGTTACGAGATAGCAAGATGGCAGCGGCCGATTTCGTTGCTCGTTAACGAACGAACGTTCTCTGGTAAGACGTAGAGAGACACGAAATCTTTACGCACTAGCTAGCTCGCCGCACACGCACGCAAAATTTTAAAGAAATACAGTTCGCCGGTTCGCATGCGAGGGGTTCGCTTTTTTTTTTCTCTTCCTTTTTACCAAATTTTAATATAAACACGTCGAATCATTAATGAACGAGGTTAGTTCCTTGTTTCTTTTTTTTTATTTTTTTCTTTTCTTCTTTCTGTCTTTTTTTTTTCGCCGTCCATAATCGACAGGTGGGGAAACGGGTACGAAGGGGTTGAATTTTCTAATTAAGCTTGCTACGTCTTTCCGCTGCTATATTTTTTTCTTTGCTGCATTTTAAAACGTCGCTTATTTCTTCTCTTCTTCTTCGTCTTTCTTTCTTTCTTTTCCTTTCTCTGTCGAGAGCTGCAACGAGAACGAACGCTAAACAGTGAAAAGGAAAAAATATATATATATATATATATATATATTTTGTCCTCTATTTGCCTGTTCGTTGCTTCTCCGCTTCTCTGTTTGTCTGTTCGATAAAGACGAATTTTACAAGCATTTCGACGACGATCGACGAAAAGTTACACCGTTAGAGGATAAATTAAATTGCAGAATAATCCACGTGCTTCTCTGTGAAAGGAATGAAAGTAATTGTGCAAGAGAGGAGAGAATATGCACGGACTTTATACTTGCTGAATGCCTCGCTTGCTAGAAATCGAAGGACAAAACGTATAACACATCTCGAATGAAGCTTCTCTATATGCAACAGGATGCACGCGTGTAACTGTCACTCTTTTTTCTCTGTCTGGCTGTATTTTCTGTCGCCTTTTGTATGCGTCGTCAATCAATAAGAACCCCGAACAAGCTCCCTGAATTAGAAACACTCAAACGACTCGCAAGCATACTCGCATCCTCGCATATAATCTACTTACATACATACATACTCTTACTCTTCACACAATAATTAATCGCGAAATTAAATTCCTAACGAGAATTAAAAATATCATTCGATATATATCTCTCATCTACATGTTCGCAAGATCCACTCGAAATTACACGAAAAGCTGTATCAGATCGGGAAATTGAAACACGAAATCGCGAGGGGAGAGCGTTCGCTTTCGTACATGTGCTTGCTTCACGCTGAAGAGAACCGCTTGTCATTCCTCTTACATTACATAACACCATGCAATGCTCGCTGTCGATGGACAATCTCCACACGATGACAATTTGCACAGTCACTCGCGAACACCGAAATCCTAATTTTTCAACGAAAACCGAAACCAACAACCGAACGACTTTGCAACCGCGTAACATTTCTCTTCGAATCCATTTCCGCTCTCTACGATTTTCTAAATCCTTCATTCACGGCATCCTCTTCAAAACCTCCTCACTCGTCTCGCGCGTGAAATCCTAATTTTGAGTTTCTTTTTTTTTTTCTTTTTTTTTTTTTTTCTTCTTCTTCGTTCGTTTCCCTCCTATCGGCTTTCTGAGAATAAATCGTAGCAAAGGGCGCTACGAAAGTTTCCTACGCTCGACGATCCTACGAAAAACAAAAGTATCTTTCGCCCCCACCCTCTCCTCTCTCACCCCCTCCCCCCTCCCCCGATGCGACCATCGAGCTTGCATATTTCCATTTACGAATAATTAGCTAGCGATCGAGGGATCTCGTTGAATCAACGACCAGCACCAGTAATTACTTAACGCTCCTACATACCTGGATATCGATGATCGATAGAAACGTCGTTTTCACAGAGAGCGAGAGTCACGCTGGTACTAGCCGAGCAGTCGCAATTAGATTTTATATTTCTGATTGATCTCTAAGCCTAGCTAATTGAACTCTTAGCGTAGCCGAAGGGAACGGCCAAAGGGAGGGGGGGAGACGTTGTAATTCTCACTGACTGCACCTCAGAATTAAATTCTACCCGTTGTTTCCCTATATAGGTTCTCGCCGCCCTAGCTTAACGTCGGTTCACAGTTCGACGTCCTCGGCCCGCAGTTACAGCGCGCGACGACTCGAGAAAGAGAGAAGCGAGAAGGAGCAACGGCAGGCGTTGCAGGAGCTGAGATTGGCCAAACAACGGGAGCAACAGCAGCAACAACAGCAGCAGATCGCCCCTACGCCCAGTCCGAGAACTCCACACTCTATGGACGAGCTGTTGCCATCCGTGGAGGAAGGGAAGGAAGTGTTTTACAACGAGGTATTTCGTAGAAATTGTCAGCATGCGCAATCCATGTGACATTTGTTTAATTCATTTTACCCATCTCAAAGTCAAAGTAGTCTTCCTTGTCAATTAATTGGAACTCGTACAAGTGAAATTATATTATAATTGTAATGTTGCACGTAAGAAGGGAACAGTTTTCATATGTAGTTATTGCAAAAGTGTTCAAAAACAATATTAAAAAATTTCGCGTAATTTGAGTTGTAAATTTCGTACAAGACTCGTCTTGTATTTCCTAACAGTACGATTACAAATGACATTTACCAAGATATTTCTCGATGCCACAAGACTATCAGAGCCAATTGGAAATTGAAACGATTCAAATTAATTCACGCGGCTTTAACAATTGTCCTTTCTCTTTCACAATTCATCTCGTTTCTTCGGTAATAAAGAGAAAGAGGGTTCGAAAAAAAGATTACGCTAGGCAACCATCAATTCTGAATTGAAACGCGGGGGTACATTAGCAGGTGCCGACGACATCGGACATGACCGAAGAAACGCCAGTAATGACGACGGCCATCACGACAACCAACGTGAACGCAACCAGATTCGGCGAAATGGCTCCCGTCACGACCTCGACAACGTCCATCTTCGAAACGAACATCGCGCCCCGTGCCACCGGTGACATTTTTCAAGTGTAGCTAAGGACTAAAAAAAACAGTATCGACGAACTTGTAACCCACACGTGACTCGAATCGAACACGTAATATAAGCCAGTGAAGAGACGAGTAAATTCTGTACACGAACACGTAGCAGCACAGTTCCGAATCGTATAAAACAAAAATAATAATAATAATAATAATAATAATAATAATAAAAAGAGTAAGATAATGTCCCACGTTTAAGAAAAAAATCTAAAAAAAAAAAGAAATAATAATAATAATAACGATAAAATTGCTAAAAAAGAAAACGTAACGCGCCTAAAATACCAGCGGCTGAGACAAAGCGGAAGTCCACGTGTAAAATGCTCTGTCACGAACATGGTGCTTGAAAGCGAAAAGAAGAAACTGTATAGACACAAACGATACAAAAGATAAAATGGGTTGCATGATATGTTGTTAAAGTTGAAGTTTTGCTTGAGCCACGCGCGAGGGCCTAGAATTTATTCTAAAACGATATGTTTTTATTAAACCTAGGTGCGAAATCGTGTGTACCTAGATGTTGAGCCAGCTTTGAGTATAAGAAAAAAAGAAACGAAAAAGAGAAAAAAAAAATGATAAAAAACGCGAGATCGAGCGAAACCGTTCGGCGCATAAAATATGTAAGATTCAGGAGTATATACGTATACCTGAAAGCGGCAGGCGTAGATGCGGGTATATGAAGTTGTACCTGAACATAGGAGCGGTACCTGCTGTGATTTCGCGGGGAATTCTGATCCAGCAGCGAAAGATTCGTTGTCCGTAATGGTTACAAAATTCAGATGACATCTCCCGTGCATCTTGGATGCGTGATAAATTCGAAAAATAATATGGTTTTCTAAGTAACGAGAAATTTGTTTGGCGAGTGCAACTTTCTGACATTACTTTTTTAATTGCGAGATCTTTGCAAGAATTCTCATCAAGTATCTGTTTGGGCCTTCTCGGTAAGAAACGGAATGATGAAAAGAAAAAACGAAAAAAAAGAAACGAAATGCAACGTTTCACATCAACCGTAGTTCGTTTCGAATTTTTGTCACTTTACGGACAAAAGAAAGAGCGGAGTTGACGTGTCAGATGATTTTTTACGGCTTAAATTTTTTAAGCATTTACGAATCATTGGTTCGACGATAGAATTTTTTACAAAGATTCGAACGGATGTTCGTAACGGATGCGAGTAAAAGCGGTTGATCGAACACAGGAAACAAAAAAGAAAAAGAGTCGAGCTTAGAGTCAACTGTTCGATGCCTCGAATCGACGCTTCGGTACCTCACGATACTCCATTACGATTTAGGTACTTTACATATCAGCAAATTGTTTTTTTCAAGTCACGAACAAAGATTTTACCGATTTAGTAAGCGCAATGTTAAACTCACGCGGTTCTTATTCGTTTCGTTATATATTTTATCGACAACTTCTTACTATCGATTTAATTACATATCAACGACGAAACAAAATAATTCAAATTTTAAAACGGATCGTTCGAGAATATTAGAAGTTATTAAAAGATGAAAGGATAATTAACCTATTCCCATAATTATTCGCGTGTACAACCACCGCTCATAGTACCCGGACTCTTTAACTATTTTATAACAGTAGCACGTGAATTTTAGCAAAACACACAAATTAATGAAAAACCAATGACTAAAAATAATACATATCGTTTTCTTATAAATTTTGTTTGTAAATTATACAACGTATTGAAATTAAGTTAAACGATACATCAAGATTAAAATTCAATAGGTTTCCGTTTAATTTAAATATTACTATCCGAATTAGCAACGGCGGTTCTTCGTTTCAAAAATGAAATTAGATAGGACAACTCTCTTCCAGAAAGTTTTCTTAGAAATTTTATGAAAGGTCAGGGTGCATATTCCTTTCTGAGAGTGAGATTAGAAGAATCACGCTTTAAAAAATTGAAAATAACAATCAAAATTCAAATTCTCAGAATCTTGACCGACACACCACTCATCCGCAGTTTCAAACTTGCGACTCTAATTAAATTACCGAGGATATAAATAATGTATCCAGATACTTACGAGCGGTAGTGTGTATCCGCATAGCAGTATTCAATAGAAAGGACGCCGGAATTGCCATAAATGTTTTGCGTGAAACTAAACACCGTGAAGCGTGTGTTTGAAAGCCACAGAAATGAAAAAATTGAAATGAACAAACAGATAAATAAAATAAGGAACACGCCGTATGCATATTTCGTTTTACGTGAAGAAATATGAATATATATTCGATGCGTTCGATCGTTTCGTTTGCTCGAACGGAATTTACTGCGATAAAAAAGCAATTGGCAGGGCATTCTCGAGTGGGGTCGAGGCTAAACATACCTCTAATCTTAGGTAAATTACTCTGCGAGAGAACCAAATAGGGGGGGAAAAAAAAAATAATAAAAACCGTGAAAAATACCGGGCTGGTGCTTGGACGAACCCAACGATGTGGCACCAGCAAAAATCGTGCAACAAACGTTTACAAAGAGGGGGGAAAAGAATAAGAGAAGATGCAAAAAGAAAAAAAAGAAAAAAAAACTGTGCTACGACTATTGCGATCTCGTTATCTCGCTTCTCTGCGACCGAAACTGCGTGAAGCACGAGCGGTTCTCCTCCTTTTTCCGTCGCTTTATTTCCGGTGGACGCGCTTTGACCAAAAATTCAGTCGGAACACACACGCGTCGCGAGAAAACAAAAAATGAAAGGGAAATTCCACCCTCCGATATCGACACAGGTATATCATTTATGTTGTTCGAGATATATATCGTGCGAATTAGATAATTAAATATTTGTCGTTTCTGTTGAACGATACATACACGATGGTATCGCTACTTTTTATGGTATACGATCACGAAAGGTAACGAAGGGATAATTTATCCCACTGCGACGAAGAAACGAATTTAAAAAAAAAAAAAGGAAGAAAAGAAGCGACGTAATATGACTGTTAAAATCTCTGTTAAATCGATTGTCGTTGAATTTTGTTATTGTTTTCCAAATGTGAATTATCTCGTCGCATCGGTTCATACGATTATCCCTACGAGTCGCTCGGCTCCCCAAAATGTAAATTGTAGAGATAAAGAAAAAAATCGTTGAAAACAAATTATATATATATATATTCTATATATACATATTCTATATATACATGTATATACGTAAGAAAGCGAACATGCACGAGGGGGCTGTGTTGCACATTAACGAAAGCGGGATTGGACAACCAATAGGAAGAATAATGAGAATGAAAGCATCCCAGTCTATACAGAGCGAGAAAACAAGTAAATTAAAAAACAATGGAGAAAAAAAAACATGAAAAGTCATGTATCGACGTCTCGTGTTCGAATAATTACGCTGCCTTTCCAGATCAAATAATAACTAAATAAATCTAAAAGAAGAAGAATTGAAAAGAAAGAAAAGAAAGACGAAGCCGGTAAAGAAAAGAACACAAAACAGATGAAGAATATAAAGATGTAGGAACGAAAGTCTTAAGAACGTTTTTTTGCGGCTACGCGATTCTACATTGTAAGTTCTTCAGCGAATGAATTAATTCATTGTTACACACATAACACACACATAACACACACACACACACACACACACACAACAGATATACAAATCACGGAAAAAAAAAAGGAAAGAATACAACATGGAACGCAGAAAAGGCAAGGTTTGACGACGATTGCATAGCTAATCTATCGAAATCGATCGTGAACGAGTCGTTGTTGAAACATACCGAACGGATTTCAATTCGAATAAATTATATCATCACAACCCCGCGTATTATTATCATTATTATTGCTATGATTATTATGATTATCATTACTATTATTACGAGATGATTCAACTCGACCCGCCGCCTAATTTCTAAAAAACCAAAAGAAAAAAACGGAACAGAGAAAATGAACAAAAAAAAAGAGAAAAAAAAAAAGAAAAAAAATCGATGGAAAAAGGTCGATGTTCAACGTTATCGTTTTATTCCATTTTAAATGTTTACTGTATGATAAAATTGTAATATAGTCGTTGGGCAAAATAAAGCTCGTTTTTCGATATATACACACATATCACGAAATCACTGCTGGATCTTCTGCCCGCCATCGTATGTTTTCAACTCGTTAATCACTCCCTCTCTTCGACAACTGTAGAAATTCACTTGTCAATTTAATTTTCCTCAAAAAATTTTAACGACACAAGACTTTCATGGAAGTTTTATAAAAGAATTTTATTGTTAAATATATTTGTTATTGCTGAGGCCTTTAATTTCTTTTAATTTCATCAGGTGAAAGTATTACGCGGTGGCACGCACAAATCCCATTGAAATCTTATTGAATTTTGTATGAATCTTCGCGTTATCTGATTCGAATTTACTAGCAAATCGTGTGGGCCACGAATCAAATTGAAAACCCAAATGGTCTACGCCGCTTCTGAGGGAACACCTCGTTTCAGGAGGAAATTTCGTTCTTATTTTCCTACCAGTTATAAATTTTCACTCGGTTAATAAGAAGAATTAGTTATCATGGAAGAGGAGATAGACGTTCGAGTGGAGGATAATCCAACGAAACCAGAACACGCGTTACGTCCAATAACGTACGTTTCTTGGTTATTTCTAGGTGCAGGGGTCGCCAGACCGATAAATTATCCAAAATGGATCACCATCGTTCTTCGAGCAATCCACTTCAGCATGTGCTCGGTGATCGTCGCGTACAGTGCAATGGACTTTGCAAATTTTGGCAAAGAATTCACCAGCGAACTATTCGAAATTATATACTGCATGAACGAAACCGTGTGCCATTTTTCAGCCTATTATTACGTTTATCACATAATGAGACATTACGATAAATGGCCTGAATTGATGAAGATGTTGGAGTCGTTGGATCAGAATATTGGTAAAGAATTGTCGATCAATGACAGATGGGTGAAAATCAGCCAGATCTCGGCCATTTTTATAAGGCCTGTTTTACGGTCCGGTATCGCTAATTGTTCACGGTCTTTATAATTATTTCATTGCAGTCGACCAAATCTTTGCGTCTGATTTACTTCTCTATTACACAATCGCGCAGACTTTGGTGAACAGCTTCGTGTTTGATATTATCGTGTACATGATTTGCCATAGATTCAGAGCAATCAACGAGATGATCAGACGTAAAAATAGCGGCATATTGGATCGCCTTGAAGATCAGGAAAATTAGAAGATTGCATAACGGCACGTATACAAAATGCTGGCATCTTTTTTGGCGCATAAATTCAGAGTGAGTGACGTAAGTGAAACAGAGCGTACATCCTTCTAGCTGAAGAACAGAATTCAAAATCCAAGACGAAATTGGCTACTCCCCGCTCCTCCTTGTCGAAAGAGGAATTTACTTTTCTCGTTCGTCCCTCACTCTATGCCATTGTGATACAATTTTGTGACAATTTTATGTCCTTTATCTCTATGATTGATTATTATTTCTTGCAGACATGCGTTCCATAATAACGACAGTGAATGAGATTTATGGTGTTGATCTTCTGTTGTGCTCTACGAATGCTTTCATCATGATAGTCGCGAAACTGTTCAGGATCTACACGAGCGCTGTAGAGCAGAAGGAGGGCTTCATACTTCTGAACAACGTAATCTGGATAATTTACGGATGTCAACTCATCTTGATGTGCTGGATGTGCACGCTGGTCCACCGCGAGATAAATAAAATTGCGTTGTGCATCGATGAATTTATCCTGAATGCCCAACACTCGACGAAATTTAACAAGCTGATCTGCTTCCGAAATTTTTGTAACAAAGAACCGGAACAGTTAGGAGTCTTTAACAATGAACGTGATGATAACGTTCCCTTGAATCTGAACGGATTCGGAATAGAAAGTCTTCTGCGATCGACTCTCGAACGGGACTGCGTTCGAAACGAAAGCAACGACTTCTTGTTGCAATTCCAGCAGTATAAAATTCACTGCATGTAATTTCTTCGAAATAAATAACTCCTTATTAACAAAAGTAAGTATGATGATATGTAGTCACGACATTTATGCGACGTAGTTAATAAATCGTCTTGTACGCACATGTACTTTCAGTTTGTCAGCGTTATAACAACGTACTTGATCATCCTGGTCCAATTTTATAAACCAGGAAACGAGAAACATTGATAAATTTATTGAAATAAACCTTTCATATGTATGTAGGTAAAGTAAATAAAGATAAAGTAAATAAAAAAAATAAAAATGTAGGCAAGTACGTAAAAGTGTGATGTAGAGATACAAATAATACACACGATTCTTTTGTAACAAATAAATTATGTATATATTACGAATTTAAATATTTTCTTACAGCAAAATAAAGTCTCTGACCTCACAAAATATATACCATTCATGTAAACGAATATGAAAATTAATGATCATGACTGTACAGTTGAAATAAATAAGATGAAGCGTAAAAAGATGTTCAGTTCAGTGGACAGTTGTATTGTATTTAATCAACTTCTTCGATGGTTGGTCCTCCAGCACCTGCGCTACCGGCTCCTGGAGCAGCACCAGGGAATCCACCAGGTGCGGCTCCGCCTTGGTACAATTTAGTAACGATAGGACTGCAGACAGCCTCCAATTCCTTCTGTTTATCGGTGAATTCCTCCTTCTCCGCTAGTTGATTCGCGTCCAACCATGAGATTACTTCGTTGCATTTATTGATAACCTTCTGCTTGTCAGATGAATCGATCTTATCTTTGATCTTCTCATCCTCCATTGTACTCTTCATGTTGAAGCAATAAGACTCCAATGCATTCTTGGCGGATATCCTATCGCGTTGTTGTTCATCTTCGTTGCGGTATCTTTCCGCTTCGTTCACCATCCTCTCGATATCTTCCTTCGATAATCGTCCCTTGTCGTTCGTGATGGTAATCTTGTTCTCTTTTCCGGTTGATTTCTCAACAGCAGAGACGTTCAGAATACCATTAGCATCGATATCGAATGTGACTTCGATCTGAGGTACGCCCCTAGGCGCAGGTGGAATGCCAGTAAGCTCGAATTTGCCGAGAATGTTATTGTCTTTGGTCATAGCTCTCTCTCCTTCGTATACTTGGATCAAAACACCAGGTTGATTGTCCGAATATGTGGTAAAGGTTTGAGTTTGCTTGGTCGGTATCGTTGTGTTCCGTTTGATCAAAGTTGTCATCACACCACCAGCTGTTTCTATACCCAGAGACAGTGGCGTAACGTCCAGTAACAGTAAGTCTTGGACTTCTTCAGACTTGTCACCGTGCAAGATAGCAGCCTGTACAGCTGCACCATAGGCGACAGCTTCGTCGGGATTGATCGACTTGTTCAACTCTTTCCCATTGAAAAAGTCTTGTAATAATTTTTGAATTTTTGGTATCCTGGTAGACCCACCGACTAGAACGATACTGTGAACATGAGCCTTGTCCATTTTTGCATCTCTCAGAGCCTTCTCAACCGGTTCCAATGTGCTTCTGAATAGATCCGCGCAAAGTTCTTCGAATCTGGCTCTGGTGACCGATGTGTAGAAATCAATGCCCTCGAAAAGAGAATCTATTTCGATACTGGCTTGCGTTGACGAGCTTAATGTTCTCTTGGCCCTTTCGCATGCGGTTCTCAATCGTCTAAGCGCCCTCTTATTCGAGCTTAAGTCCTTCTTGTACTTCCTCTTGAACTCTTGAACGAAATGATTCACCATTCGATTGTCGAAGTCTTCACCACCGAGGTGAGTGTCGCCTGCCGTTGATTTGACTTCAAAGATGCCATCTTCAATAGTCAAAATGGAGACATCGAAGGTGCCACCTCCCAAGTCAAAGATCAATACGTTCTTCTCTCCTGATGACTTTTTGTCTAAACCATAAGCTATCGCCGCCGCGGTTGGCTCGTTGATTATTCTCAAAACGTTTAAGCCTGCTATTGCTCCCGCATCTTTGGTGGCTTGTCTCTGAGAGTCATTGAAGTACGCAGGAACGGTGATGACAGCGTTGGTGACAGTCTTTCCTAAATACGCCTCTGCTGTTTCTTTCATCTTCGTAAGTACCATCGAAGATACTTCTTCGGGGAAGAAGGACTTCGTTTCACCCTTGTACGAAACCTTGATTTTTGGTTTGCCTCCATCGTTCACCACCGTGAAGGGCCAATGTTTCATGTCACTTTGTACAGTTGCATCATCGAAGCGGCGACCGATCAATCTCTTCGCGTCTGTTCAATAAAAAAATAACACGTTATAGGAATATATCGAAAATAAAAATACTTAAAGGATAAGTTAATAAGGATAAGGAATATGAATAGATTCATGAAATAATGAGATGTATAATTACATGATGTTTCTGTTAGTCTCTTCTATGCTTCTTCGTAATGATTCTTCACTTCTCATCAAACAAAACTAACACTCGCGAAATATTTCATGAAAACAAGAAACAAAAAAGAAATAATATTTCCAATTTAAATAAAATATCGAAAATATCTAAAATAGAAGCATAAAGAAGTAACGTAGCTTCAGTCGCGCAGTATGTTCGATATTACGTCATTATATTTCGCATGACGAAAAGAAAATAAACATAGACATGAATGGATGTGGTATAATATAATTGTACAAGGTCAGTAACGAAACCTAACACTAATTGTGAGTATGTCGTGCATCTTCGTATAT
The DNA here is from genome assembly GCF_011392965.1 of Frieseomelitta varia. Classification (NCBI taxonomy): domain Eukaryota; kingdom Metazoa; phylum Arthropoda; class Insecta; order Hymenoptera; family Apidae; genus Frieseomelitta; species Frieseomelitta varia. The sequence continues at coordinate 495,178 of NW_025110249.1, forward strand.
AAATATTGATAAAGCAAAGTTCCTTTGTGTAATATATACCATAGAGCACACTGAATACACGCAAAAATACAGAAGATCGATTTAGCAAAATAATTATTAAGTATTATGTAACAGACATAAACAGGTATGTATTGATCTAGTAAAAAAAACATTTCCGTGATGCGGTAATACAGATTGAAGAGCTAAAATAGAAAATGATGTAAGCGCCAGACATTATGGCCCTCGATGCGAATGGGCAAAGAAATTATGATTTTCGTCCTACCTTACGATAACTTCAAAAATATTTAGTATATGAAATTTAGTATTTAGTATAGAATTTTTATCCTCATCCATTTAAAAAAAAAATCATTTTCTCCATTTTGGTACTTACATCGTTTGCCATTGAAACTCTACGATTGTTACGATAAAATGAGAATTACGCATGGAGCTTAAGGAATAGAAATTGAAAAATTTAAAAGGAGTGAGAATTGGAAGAATAGGAATTGGTAAATTCTGGGTTAATATCACTTACCGAAAATGGTGTTGTTCGGATTCATCGCGACCTGGTTTTTGGCCGCGTCGCCGATCAGTCTTTCTGTGTCCGTGAAGGCGACATAACTCGGTGTCGTTCGATTTCCTTGATCATTTGCAATGATCTCAACTTTTCCATGTTGGAAAACACCGACGCAGGAATACGTGGTGCCCAAGTCAATTCCAACAGCTGGAGCTTTCGACATGTTTTATCGCTGTAAAAGATAAAATTAAGGAATAGGTTAATAAAAAATGTTAAATTTATTTTTATAATAATTTTTTATTTTAATAATAAATGTTAAATTTATTTTTATTTCTATTCCTAGAATAGTTTTGAATCTCTCTTCTACTATTCTCGATTTGTATAGTAGATATATTCAAAGTAGCGTGTACGATGTAATAACCACTAAAGGGCTATATTTCAACAAACATAAATAATCTCTTATTATTAAATTCTCTAATTATAAAATGTATGCTCGAAACACAATATTGAATACACAGCAAAAAAGATAATAAACGTTATAAATGTACCAACTATAATTGCGTGTAGTGGTTATTTGTAACTAATCTAAGCTACATACTTGAGTTAAGATTTTCGTTGAAATTAAGCAGTGAATTACTTATTTAGCGAGTTTGTGTGAAACCGAAATGCATTGACAAATATAGAACCCGACACAAATCTTGCTACCAGAAATTCAACGGTAAAACTTTCGTCACATAATTTTTAAATTCGTGAAAAAAAGAAAGAAATAACAACTGAAGTAACTTTGAGACATACATATATCGATACTTTGTCGATATGATGCAACTTCAACATAGTCTTCCTAGTGTTAATCGTTTCGAACACAAAGAATTTAATAACTAAATAAACTATAATAAGCTGATAAACTAAATAAACTATAAGCTACACTGTCACAATGTATTCAAACACTTACCTTTTGTATCGTTCGTTTCGTATATATAATAATAAATCGTAGTCGTCTGGTTACTTGGAGTAAGCACAATGTTCACTGTTCGCTTGCTAAACTCTGTCTGAGCTCGGCGTGCGCAGCGCGTTTTTAATACACCAAATCTCGCGCTTCGAGAAGTTTCTGTGGATGACCAATCGCAGCAGCTTGGTGATTCAATTCGCACTTTCATTGGCTCAGAATTCTAGACGCATCCAGAACGAAAATAAATGTATCGGAACAAGGCATGACGTAGCAAGAGAAAGAGAGAGAACAATCACGATAGGAGAAACACGGGAAGATGCTGGAACGTATTGCATTCAAACTTGCAGTTATATTTAGCTAACTAAATCTTTTCTTGTTTACCGAGACATGACATAGTTAAAATTAAATTCGTCAATAATATCAAGAATATGGAAAAATGTAAATAACCGAGACTTTTAATAATAATTCTTATATTTGTATTTGGACTTTTGTATCAAGCGTGTGATAAATAAATCCTATAATAAAAAACGCCATCGCTTTTATTTGTATATATATTATATTTTAATTTTTCTTTTTCAATTTTTACTTAATGAACATTCACGAATGATTAAGAAATTCGATCGAAGTAAAATTTATATTTGCATATAAATAAATGATAAAAGAATTTTATTCATTTTTGTATATAGAATTTACGTTACATTTACGTTCGAAATATTCAAATGTAATAATACATTTTATTCGAAACAGTTCGATGATCGTTATAAAAATAAATTTCTAGAAAAGCATTACGTCTATATAGCACTTTACACATACCTTGCTACGAAATATGTATTCTAATTTAAGGACAGTTTAATTTATATCAGCGAATTGATACATCTAATTTATAACATGATATTACATCACATATGACTGTTACTAAATATACTAATAATTGTATGTATATGCGATACTAGAAAAATATTTACGTAAAAATAACTTTGCTAAATACATAATAAGTACTAATTCGATCCAATATCAACGCAGATATTTTCTGGATCATTCGTATATCACAAGGAATTTTCTGGATCATTCATATATATTACGAAAAATTTTCCGTCTTGACAATATTATTAATAAATAATGTATGTATATATAACACATAAATAATATATTTTAAGACAAGATATTCATCTATATATTCTTAATTGAAGTTGGCGATCTTTCTTGGTTGATATATACACATATGTAAGAATGTTTCGCTTGTTAATTTAGATTCGAAAGTTTGGCGCGAAAACTAATTTAAACAACTTATGTAGTATACACTCTTATTATAAATAAAAAGTATTTGATCTTTGAAACGAGAACTTTCATTTTTATTTCTTATTATTATAAATATAATTACTTTGTACCATAGATATTCTTTGTTACCTAGATTACTATATAATACAATATGATTTGGTGCAATGTTTAGGCTCTAATTTCTCGAGATTTCGATTAAAATTTGAAGATATTAAACATGAGTGCGCCAGCAAAAATTAAAAAATTAGACGAAGTTGTAGTAAATAGAATCGCTGCTGGTGAAGTAATACAAAGACCAGCAAATGCATTAAAAGAATTAATAGAAAACAGGTTAGATATTTTACTCGTGATTGTTACACGTGGCTTACTATAAATTTAATTCTGTAAATGTTTCAGTCTTGATGCAAAAGCAACTAACATACAAATTGTTGCTAAGGAAGGTGGATTAAAATTATTACAGGTAGATTAAAATTATTATTGTTTCTCTATTTAAATACAAAAGTATTAAACAAAATAGTATTAAATATTTATTATTAATCAGATTCAAGACAATGGAACAGGTATCAGAAAAGAAGATATGGAAATTGTTTGTGAAAGATTTACAACAAGTAAATTACAAACATTTGAAGACCTTCAGGCAATAACAACTTTTGGATTTCGTGGTGAAGCTTTAGCAAGTATTAGTCATGTATCACTTTTAACAATCACAACAAAAACTGCAAATGAAAAATGTGCTTATAAGTATGTTTATTTCTATAAAATTCTGCAAAAATTGTGGATCTTTTTTTTAATGGATATTTTTTCATATTAGAGCATCATATGTTGATAGTAAACTAAAAGCACCACCTAAATCATGTGCTGGAAATCAAGGTACTACAATATTGATTGAGAATTTGTTTTATAATGTTGCAACAAGAAGAAAGGCTTTGTCTAATCCAAGCGAAGAATTTAACAAAATTTCAGATGTAGTTACAAAATATGCAATACATAATTCTACTGTAGGATTCACATTAAAGAAACATGGTGAAGTTACACCTCAGGTATTTTATTCTGTATAAAAAATCATACAATTGAATGTTATTATTTGTAAATATATCAACATATTTTCAACATTTAGGTCCGTACACAACATAATTCAACTAAGATGAATAATGTAAGAATACTTTATGGTAATCCTGTATTTCGTGAATTATTGGAAGTGGAACTTAAAGATGATACCTATAAATTTAAAATGCATGCTCTGATAACAAATCCAAATTACACAAACAAGAAGATGATATTTCTTTTGTTCATTAATAACAGATTAGTAGAATCTTCTTGTAAGTTTTATAATGTTAAAACAAAAAGATTTTATGTCTAAAAATGATCTACAGGTACTTTATTTCAGCTATTCGAAAAATGTTGGAAGAACTTTATACGTTTTATCTTCCAAAAAAGAGCTATCCATGGTGTTATATATCTCTAGAAATTAATCCACAAAATGTTGATGTTAATGTACATCCAACAAAACATGAAGTTAAATTTCTTCATGAAAGTTCTATCATTGAAAAAATGAAACTTGCTTTAGATGAAAAACTCTCTGGCAATAGTGGTTCTAAAACATTTTATGTACAAGCACGATTACCAAAAGCAGATATTACTAAAGAAGTTTTGAAAGAAGTTTTACCAGAATATGAAAAAGATAAAAGTGACAAAATGAAAAAAATTCATCCTCGAGAAATGATCAGAACTGATTCATCTGATCAAAAGTTAGACAAATTTAATTTTACTATTCATACAGCAATGGAACATGCTAAAAATATTGATGATATTGATTTTGAAAATGAAAAAGTTGAAAATACTAATAGGAATGACGAAAAAGACGTAAATAAAATACAGTGTTTAACAAATGTATCTGACACAGAAAAAAAAGATATATCGATGCATATTAAACCAGCAACAACAGAAAAATCTAATACTCCTTGGAGCAATGTCATAGATGATACAAGTCCATCTGTGTCAAGCCCCGCAGTATTTGACGAGCCCAATTTAAATTTATCTATTCAAAATATTAACAAGGAACAGTGTGAATCCAATTGTGAGCAAGACATTTTAGAAATAAAAAATGATATAATCAATAAAAGTGTAGCAGATGATTCCGTTTCTATGAAAGAAAAATGTATCGATGTTATCGCAGATAAAGCACGTAAACAAGTGTATAAATACTTTGGACATAAAAGCAAATTAGAAGGAAAAAATACAGATAAAGATAATATAGATAATGAAGAAAAAAATGTATTTGAAAAACCCAATGAATCGGGAATTGTTACTGAAGAAATACCAAAAGAAACTAGTGAAAGTAAAAATTCGTATGAATTCAAATCCTACTCAATAAACAATTTTAGACGAGAAGTCAAACTGACGAGTGTCTTAAAATTACGTATAGAAGTAGAAAACGCATGTCACGACGGTTTAAAACATATTTTATCAGAATTAAGTTTCGTTGGTTGTATAGATCAATCTTCAGCTTTAATTCAAAGTGGAGTTAATTTGTACCTTTGCAATACACAAAAATTAGCGTAAGTGTCCATACATATTTCCTCATAAAATATTTATAATATATACATAAAATTAACTATAAGTAAAAACATCTTTTTTTTATTTAGAGAGGAACTGTTTTATGAAATTATGCTTTATGATTTTGCAAATTATGGAGTCATCAAATTTTCGGTATGTATATTAATTAAAAACATTATTATTATATTGTACATTACGCTCATTTTTAGGAAGCACTTCCTTTATATGATATAGCTATGTTAGGATTAGATACTGAAGAAGCTGGATGGACAGAGGAAGATGGACCAAAAGAGGAATTAGCCACAAATGTTAAAGAATTGTTATTAGAGAAAGCAGACATGTTGAAAGAATATTTTTCTATTGTTATAGATAAAAAGGGAAATTTAAAATCTTTACCAGTATTATTAGGTAAATATATTTTAATAAACTCCCTAAAAAATAAAATACAATACAAAATATTCTTTTTTCAGAAAAATATTTTCCATCTGTAAGTGGTCTTCCTCTTTACATATTACGTTTAGCTACCGAAGTAGAGTGGTCATCAGAGCAACCATGCTTTCGAACTGTTTGTAAAGAAACAGCAAAATATTACAGTCAAATGAGTCCTACACACGATACTCATGACTGGAAATACATTACAGAACATGTTTTGTATGCTGCAATTAAGGAGAGTTTCCTGCCTCCTAAACATTTTGCACATGATTCAACAATATTACAAATAGCCAATTTGCCTGACTTGTATAAAGTTTTTGAAAGATGTTAGATATTTACGATAAAATTGATGTATTATAGAAAGTAAATATTATTTGTTTAATAGTAAGTTATTTATATTATAATAAAAAATTATATTTATTAGATTGACTGTAAATTTATGTTTATTTTTGTGAATTTTTTAATAAATTTTTTACTAAATTAAATATTACCTTTCTATATTATTTTAATGGAATATAATATGGTATAATAAAAGATATAATATTTAAATACATACATACGGATCTATTTATCAAAGAAACAAAAATTCAAATTATCACACTTTCTTTTAAATATAATAAAATAATAACAATTTTATTTTTCATAAAATTTGTTCTTGTTTTTTTAAATCAATAATGTAATATTTATACTTTGCTGTATTACATTAAAATTTTAATTACAATACATATGTGCCAATATTCCATTCATGGATACCTCTTATGAGATTACATCTAATCCCCTTTTAATTAACAACCATGAACTATCCTTTGGCAACACCAACTAATGCTGGTCTTACTACTCGTTCATGTAATTTGTAACCCAATTTAGATACAACTACAACTGTTCCTGGTTCTTTACCCTCAACTTCCTACATAAAAATATGCTTCTCGTTATTAACTTAATACAAAACAACCCATATAAATAAAATACCAAAATCTTACCTGTTGAAATAATGCTTCATGTTGATTAGGGTCAAACTTCTCATTCAGAGGATTTAGCGAAACTAAACCATGTTTCCTAAACACCTATACAAATATGTTTCAAAGAAATAATTTATGAGATATAACAGTTATATGAAAACATTTGTATATTTTCTTATTTACTTTATGTAGCTGTGCCTCTGTCATCTTCAAGCCTTCATATAATGTTTTCAAATGCGGATTTTTATCTGTTAATTCATTCTTTGGGACACTTTCTGTTGCTTTGCCTAAAATGTCTGCTACTTCTAACAGATCCTTACAAAATCCTTGGATACCAAATATTTTTGCATCTTCAATTTGTTTAATTAGTCTAACTCTAAGATTCTCTCCATCGGCAAGTGCTCTTTTGTATTTATCTTCCAAGTCATTTTTATGACTTTTCAGATCTATTAACTCCTTATTGAGAAGTTCAATATCTGCTTTCAATTTCTTTTCATTTTCTGTGAATTCTGGAGGTGCTCCAGTTTCTGATTTTTGTTCTTCAGTAATTGTACTAAACTCTTGCCTTTGCCAAGAAACATGTGATAGTTGGGTTAACCTTCAAATTATGAAAAACGTTTTTAAGGCACCATTCTTTTTCTCTCCTTCAAAAAGAATATTATTAATACGTATTTATAATGTTCATTTATTAACATATCTTACATCATAAAAAAATTGTTTAATTCTTTTACCAGTAACATAATTAGTTAATTATACAAGGTTTCATTTAAATCTCTGACAGCTTTAAAAAATATACGATCATCTTTATTAAATATATTACAGTTTCGTTTAAAAAATATTTGTAATAATAAAGTAATAAATAAACATTATCTAGTAATCTAACCTCTATATGTATGTTGCAATGTAAGTTCAATGAGTCGTATGTGTTAATAATACAACGAACTACAAAGAATCTTACCTAAGTAATATATTTTTATTTATATTGTGCAAACTATCAATTGAGACACGAGCGAATCTTGCTGCAACCGGTACCACGAACGATGCCATAGTTCTTAATTTCATAAAAATCGGTAAATGATGAAATACAGCAATACAACGATCCTCGTGCTTTTCTCAGTGGTTCTCAAACATTTCTTGTAACGTAATAAGAATCGCGATAAAAGACTTTAATCGTTAAATATTTCAATGTTACGTAAAACGTGATATCAAACTTCTAATTATAAATGCCCATTAAGTTTGCATAGATTTTAAGATTGAAAATTAAATTCGTTCGTTATAACAATTATTACAATTGAATCGTATTTTTAATATTTTATTGGAATGAAGTGATACAATACAATGAAAACTTCGCGATCATAACTTTTATGATTCTATCTTCTTTTAATACCTGCGTATCTTTTATTTACAAAAACTGAAACTAATATTTAACATGTTAAACAAGCAAGAGATTTTTTAAACAGTAATATTATATCTTGTTTGGGAAAAAGAATTTTGTAGCGTATATCGAACTATTTAGAAACTTTCAATTCTAAAATAAGCTAAAAAATTTCCAATTTCATTTGACGCATGCGATATCCTAACCCGGATAGCATTAAGAATTTGTTATTTGAATAATAATTAAGCTTAATTTGTTTTTTGTCCTGTAGATATTAACTTATAACACTGTAAGTTAATTCCTTACAGTGGGCGTTGCAATTTATATATTATGCTAGCATTCATAAATAAGGATAAATTTGATTCTTTTCAAACATATCACATACACTTTTAAAAAGATTTCTTTATAATATAATTTACGATTGCATTTTCATTCTTTTATAGCTGTCTTGCTATAAGTTAGAAATACTTTTCATTTATCATTGTATAAAATTATTATAGTGCAACTACATTGATTACAAACAGAAAAGAACATTGCATGATATCTGCAAATTTTAATTTGAATAAATATTTAGTACTTTCGAATGTGTGTACTTGAAAAAAGTGAAATATGCAATACATAAAACAATACCATTCGATCTTGAGAAAAAACAGCAAACAGATATAATTTGTGTCGAAAGTTATATAAATTGTCCTTCGATTATCAGTAATAAGCATTGTGTACATCTTATCTGGCATACTTATTCAACATTTAATACAAAAATTAATCTATTTTTTGTATCTAGTATTACATTTTGAGTGTGCAAACGTCGATCAACAAATCCTAGTGATAAACTTACTTAATCACTAAATTTTTCTTTAATGTACATAAATAAATCATTTGTTAATCAACTATGCCTTCTGCATACCTTCTATCAGATTAAAGATCATTTGTTTTTATCATGAAGATAAAACGAAGTCTACAAACATTCAAATTTTTATCGGCACGTGAGCCTAAAAAAATGTACAAGTTTCACTAAAGCTTGTACAAAATTATAAATATTTTCATTAACATTTGTCTTTTTTTTATATATTTTAAGTAAAAATACAGAGTAGACAACTACCTCTTGTTTCACAATATTTAATCAGTGTTTTTTCTTTATGTTTGAAAGAATTGTATGTCTGACGCAATGCCGAAAACAGATCGACCACACTTTATCAATCGTTTGACACCATTTTCAAAGATAACTAAAATATATAGAGGTTAGAATCCTTCCTGATATTGTTTTGAATCTAATTTCGCTTGAATTACTTCCAATTGTCTTTTTGCTTCACATTGTGGAAAGTTTTGTAAATCGTAATATTGTGGTGCGATTTTAAGCAACCAATCAGCTATAAAATATACAATAATATTTATAATATATGCATATTTATATTTCTTTTTTATATTCAATAAATTCAATAAATTTTATATAAATAAAATGTATTCAATAAAAATGTAACTTACGTTTAATATCTGTAACTGTTCTGATATAATTTTTGGTCGTAAGCACGAACTCGTTATAAATTACCCATTCGGGTTTATGATCCAAACAACTGCTTGGATGAAGTTGTACAATTTGATTATCTTTAATAGTCAAATAATGACCAGTCCTTTCTAAATGAGCAACCTAATATATGTAAAAAGAAAGTAGTATTATGTATACAAGAAAATTTTTTTGCTATTAAAATTATTCTCAGTTATATTTACCTGCATAAAGAAACCATTCACAAGAGCTTTTCTAATATTGATATAATAATCTTTTGATGTGAAGTCTGTGGAAGTACGTTTCAAACAAAATCTATCCATTATTCTACTTAGTTGTTGCCTAACATTATCTCCACTTTTTAAAGATCGGTAATTGACAAAGTTATCGTAACACCATTGTGGGTCTTCAAAATCTATAAGAAAAATAAATAAGTAAAAATTTGTAATTTGACGAATAATATAGTCTTTGAAAAGTCGTAGACACTTACTTTGTTTAAAAGCATGATACACGTTCAATAACGTTAGATGATCTCCGTCGATATGTGCAAATCGCATTTTAGCATCATCCGCAGCTTTTTTTGATTCATTTGGCCTCACAAAACACTGTGGGACTAATACAATATCAATCATCAATTTAAAACCACGTTACCTTACCATGATCCTGACTTAGTAACTTTCGCTTTTTATCATATTAAAATTACTATATTTCCAAGAGATATATGGGCCTAATAATGTGATAAAAAGAAATGTTCTTAATAATACTGTACCTGACAACATAGCAGTAATGCTCAATATTTCATTACTGCAATTATGATTGCAGGATGCAATAAGCATTTTTGCTAACTGAGGATCTAATGGAAATTCTGCCATCACAGCACCCAAATCTGTGAGATTTCCATCATCGTCTAAAGCAGCCAAATAATTAAGAAGTTCTAAAGCCCTCATAAGGGTTTCTGGTGCAGGTGGATCCATAAAATCGAAATGCACCTATAGCGAAAAATATTTATGAAAAGAAATATTTAATTAACAAATAAATTGTTTTCCTGAGAAATCAACAATATACCAAATCATCAATGCCAAGTTTTTTCAACTGCAATACAACACTACCAAGATTAGATCTTAAGATTTCAGGATACGTATTATCTTGCATCTCATTTTTATATGCCTTTTCTGTGTACAATCTAAAACATTTTCCGGGTCTTGTACGACCAGCTCTACCAGCTCTTTGCTGAGCAGAAGCTTTACTTATAGGTGATACAAGAAGAGATTCTACACGAATTCTAGGGTTATATACCTGTTAAATAATATATCAAAAGTTAACAAAATCAAATGTAGATAAAAGAAGAATAAGAATGATCTAATACCTTTTGCTTCGCAAATCCTGGGTCTATCACAAAGACAACACCGTCGATAGTTAACGATGTTTCTGCAATATTTGTTGAAACTACAACTTTTCTACCAATAGCACCATTAGGTTTTGTAGGTGGTGCTGGCTCAAAGATTCTTTGCTGAAGATTTGGGGGCAGTGTGGAATAGAGTGGTATACACTTAAGTTCACCTACTTCTGGACCTAAATTATCCATTTCTCTTTTGATTCTTTTACAAGCTTCCTCAATTTCCTCTTGACCCGTCAAAAAGAGAAGTAAATCTCCTGCTACTTCTTCACACATATGAATTTGAATAACTGTCCTGATAGCAGCCTCTAAGTAATCCCTTTCAGGTTCAGGTGTATAAAAAATTTCAACAGGATGAGTTCTGCCAGGTACATTCATTAAGGGTGCATTATCAAAATACTGTTGAAATTTTCCAGCATCTAAAGTTGCACTCATAATCACAAGTTTCAAATCTGGTCTCTGTTTAATCACTTCCTTTAACACACCCATAAGCAAGTCTGTGGCTAAAGTTCTTTCATGAGCTTCATCTAATAATATCACTTGATAGGCATCAAGCATGGGATCTGACATGCCTTCACGTAACAGCATACCATCAGTCATGTACTTTAATATAGTTTTTGGAGAACTACAATCTTCAAAACGAATACTATATCCCACTTCTTGACCTGTTTAAAAAAATTATTATGAAAACATTATATAAATATAACATAACTTTTAGTTTAACACGTTTGCTTATCGTAGAGAAGAGATTCCAACCACGACCTATTACTTATATTTTAAATTTCTGCAAAATGTATTGCAGAATTATTCAGATGGTATTAAAATAATAAATAAGTATATAAATCTAGTTTTTCAATGGGACTGTAAACCATACGAGTAATTTTATTCGTTTTTATTTATTTTTTTATTCAAAGAAAACATAAAAACTAACTGCTGTCACATGTGTGTGACTTTAAAATTTCAATGAAAATCGATGTATCACAGATATGTGACAGTTATAGCAAACATGTTAAAAAGATACAAATTAAAATTAAAAGAATATACCTAATGCCACATCCATTTCTTCTGAGACTCTTTGTGCAACGGACATAGCAGCTACTCTTCTTGGTTGAGTACAAGCAACACCTTTGTTGCCAATACGCCTTGAATATTCTACACACCATTGTGGTATTTGTGTTGTTTTACCAGAACCTGTTTCTCCAACAAGTACAATACACTGATGTTGTGCTAATAACCTCATAAAATCAGTACGGTACTCAAATACAGGTAATGTGATTCTTTTTTTATAAAATTCATGATATCTTGGAGTATAAGGTAGGCTAGTGTAAGGATTCAGCTGAACTTGATTTTTTGGTGCTGCCGAAGGTGTAGTTGTGCTATTAGATGTAGCTGAGCCATCTCTATGAAACAATATGTAAATTATAATGATATACTTGAAAATTACTTTAATCACATAATAACGAAATAATACATGTATAACAATGACATAAAATAACGAAAGTTGAGAACACTTTGTTGGTTATAGAAACGAATTAAATAGAAAACAAATAATGTTTAAGATCACTTGAAAATTCGCTTGTACATTCATAATTATTTATAACACGTGTATTTCCAACATACTGCAGAATTGTACATTCTTTGTACAACTTCTTATAAATATTAATATACAACGTACTAGTGGAAAATTAAATCCAGTTGAGAACCTTTTATAAATGAGTTGACTAAACAAGTCAACAGCAATAAAAAAGAACTATTTCATAAATTCAAATTACATTTATACAATACATTTGCACAATCTTTTTATTATATTATTGCTCAACAAATCAATCGTATTTTGCATAGCTTGTTTTCAGGAAATGAGATTTGTTCGAGATGCGCGACAGAATTACAAAAACTTGTAACAATGCACATGGCAAGATATCTCAAGAATTCGTTAGCATTTATAATTAAAGATACAATTAAAAATTGGAATACTCACGCCTTCCGTTTAACATACGGATCCACAACCTCGATTCTCCGTTTTGACATAATTCTTATCCCTTCGCAAGCAAGCAAAGCAAAATCTGTTTACGAACTTCCACACAAGGCGTCACAAAATGGCAAACTAACAGGCTAAAGCTTCCTGTAAACATGATTACAAAAAACAACGATAGATGGAGCTACGAGTATCGTAAAATGTGTAATTATAGAACAAAAACGTACCTGGAACGCGGGTAAATTTAAATTTATGTAAAGGTGAAAATAATCTAATGAACTATCCAGAAATAAATAAACTTAAGATAAAAAAGATATTTATTTTTGGTATATTACAATTAGAAAAAATATAATTAGGATAATACAGTCATTAAACAGTTATATTCCTAACAACATATATTGCTTCATTATCACATCCAAAAAGTAATGTTGATCTATCAATATCAATACTATTTATTGGCTTGTGCATAGCATTACAAAGCGACGTTACATTAACTTTACCATTTGTACCAATTGTATTTAACCAATGTGTATTTGTAGGATCTAAGAAAAAAAAAAATAAATAAATTATTAATGTATAATAAATTATTAATGTACAATAAAATTTATATATTTTGAAACATACCTAAACTTAGTTTGGAATGTTGAGTATTATTCCAATGCCATAATTCACCGCTTGCCGAGCAAGTGAATAGATTTTCAGGTCTATCAGGATGAAAAAGTATTTCACTTACAGCTTTAGCATGAGCATTGAGCTGAGACATTGGATATGTATTATGCCTTAAATCCCAGACTGTTAAGCTGCCATCACCACCACCAGCCACAACAATATGTCTCTGAGTTGGATGATGAGCAATACTTGTAGCTTCTGTCTATAAAAGTTTATCTTGATTTTGAAATATATAAACAATTTCTTAGGAATAAAATTAAAGAAGTTATACTTTTGATTGGTCAGAAAGCATGAACGTTGTAGCAGGAAGATCTTGATCATTTCTTAAATCCCATACTTTCATATGTCCCCTTAAATTTCCTGTAAGTATTTCATTATGTCTTAAGAAATCAATACAATATATAGAACAACTGTCCGCATCATCTAAAACAAAAAATTTAGTTATTTCCATGTAAAATCAATACATAAAATAAACACTGTACACAGAGAATAAAATGTTATAGTACTAATAGATCTAACTGGCTGCTTCTGCCCAGCTGTTAGGAGATTAATTCTTCCATCTTCACCCACTGAAACTATGTCTTGTTCGAACGTAGAGAGTCCAGTACAAGATGCATAATCATTTGTATTACTATTAAAAAAAAAAGATCAATCAAATGTACACTGTATCTGAAAAATACATCTTAATTAATAAAACTCACTCAAATTTATGTATAAATTCCCATGACATGTGTTCCTTAAACTGAGAATATGGATTTTCATGGATCTGTAATAATCTAACAGTACCTATGGATGTGGATAACACGAAAAAATCTTTCGAAATAAACTAGAAAAATATGAAAATATTGTTAAAAGAATGGTCCAGAATATTTTTGGTTAAATAAATAAATACCTTTATTTCAGTTACGTCGCCAAGAATCGCATAAGATGATACAACTGCCGGATAAGATTCACCATCATCGTTCGTTTGAAATATCCAATGTGTTACTTTATTGACCTATTATACAATAAAAAATTATAATACTATAAATGATTAACATAATTTAATATAAGAATCGTACATAATCTATGTATACGAAGATAGGTTAGGTGTATTGAAGATAACCTTACCGGGTTGTCCCAACTACCGGTTATAAAATTAGTGGCATCTTCAAAATCTTCATGTTTCCATCTGATTTTAGAAATTTTCTCCGATACAAATGTTCCTTGTACATTTTCACTCATTTTGTTACGAAATACGGTTTAATTTGGAATAAAAGCGATAGAAACAAAGATCAACGTTTACATGGACGCGCGTTCAACGCGACTGTCAAAAAACGTGCCAAACGCGTTAAGCGTGATTTTTGAAAATAAATTCGCATGTAATATTTTGTTCTTTTACTTAATAAATAAATATATGGAGAAGAAATTATTTTAATTGTTTTAGTTATTTTACATAGTTAAAAGCAATTATTTTATTCATTATGTAAAAGTTCATTATTTAAGAAAAGTAAAATATTTCATAATTTGAATATTATGTAGTTATAGAGAAATTCTTAGATTTAAAATTATTCAAAAAAAGAAAGCTAATCAAATGTTAGCAATAACTTTTACGCATATGTAAATTACGTAATTTATTTGAGAAGAATAAGAATAATATAATAGGGAAGTTGATCACAAAAGAGGTAGGGATTCACCTATATTTTATAATTCATGGGAGATATGGAAGACAGTTACGTAGCGATCAGGTTGTGAACTAGATGTATACCTTACCCATTGAAACGTAAATTATTTCAAATGAACTATCATCGTGCGATTCTTAAATTTTTGAAGAATTCTGATATGTTTATCTGGAGATGCTATTAAATCTATTTTTACAAGTTTCCGGAAGTTGCGACGTTTTTATTTAAGTGAATAAATTTGAATGATCTTAGAACGAATCACTCCCCAAGATGTCATCGATAGTTTTGTTGTTCCTGTATCTGAATACGCTCTACTTAACTTGTGATGCAAGCAATACAAACGATTCGAAGCTATGTAAGTATTAATAAGAAGATCTAAGATTAATATATTAAAATTACTTGTGTATCGATAAATAAAATATTAAAGAGTGTAAACGAAGTTTTATTAAAAATTAAAAAGTCATTGCAAATGACGAAGATGTCACGGAAACGCAATATGCAACTTGCAAAATCGCTACAGAAGAATTGGTTGCAAGCGCACGTGCCAGTGTCTCGAGAGTACTTACTGGAGCTTGCAATGCTAGTAAGAAAATCATTTCAAATTTTTTTTCCAATTATTCATAGTATTTCTCATTATTGGATTCATCAATATTTAGAAACGCTCGATGAGAAACTGCAGGCTTTAGAAAAGAATCTGACTAAAGAACTGGAAGAAATCAAAACGTTATTGAATGTAATTTTGGAAAACAAAAGGAACATGCAAAAATTGGCAAAATTATACGATAATTATGACGAAGATAAAAGCGATGCATTATCTCCAAGACAGTCTGAAATCGATAATTTTAACAATACGCTTCAAAGAACTTCATTATTAAATGGTTTGTACAGGAATTAAAGATTTTGCTGAGACTTAGTAATAGATTACACCATTTGACTGAAGAGAAAAAATTACAAATCAAATATTGCGTTGACACAATATGTCGTTTCCAATAGATTGAAAAAGGAGAAGTCATAAAAATTTTCATGATGTCTTAATATGTCTTAGAGTCTGCGAACCTTTTCTTTTATTACTGGCAAATAAAACGTTTCAACGAAAAACTTGTCGATTGGAAAACCGCTCGTTCCCTACGCAGCCCGACATTTTACGTAGGCCAGAATGGATATGCCATGTACATCAAAGTAACGCCGCGATATTTTCCGGACGGCACAGTTTTCATAAGCGTCGGATTGACTCGTGGTCGTCATGATTCTGTTCTAAAATGGCCATTTCCCTACAAGATTCGCCTCGAGGTAAAACAAACGTTTTCAGCTATCTCCGGATATTTTTATATTTCGATAAAACGTTAAAACGATCGTCACTTTTAGATTTTAGATCATTCATCGGAGCAATCGCGACAAGGTCGTAGATCACGAATCTGGGATCCGTCCACACTTTGCTCAGAATATTTTTGGGGCCGTCCAAAATTAACTGGAGAACCAGATAATCCAGAATGTGTTGGATTAAGCATTCCGCGGCAGATCTTTTTCGTTAAGTTGCCGGTTGCGATCGATTATCCATCGAGAAGCGCCAGATATCTTTGGAATGGAAGTATCACTATCAAACTGACAGTTTATTTTTAGATAATCATTATTCTAAAAATGTCCAGTTAAACTAAAGATGCATAAACATACTTTCAAATTATTGCAGATGTATAAAATATGTTTCAAACTTCGTTTAATCTAGTTTTCGAGCTGAGTGAAATTTCAGCTGTTTATCACGGACATACGTAAATTTTGAATGATATGAATAAATATATTTTTTTTTTTAATTTAACAGAGGACTTGATCAAAGTTATGGCAAGAAGTAAAAAATTAATGGTTTTTCTCTTATACAATGTTGAAAATACGATTTAATCAAATTGTGTAATCAGGTGTTTAGATACTTATATACGACAGGCATACACGAAATAATCCTTTTAGACAACATTAATCTACAATTAACTTTATTCAGGTTTCATTAAATGTACAAGTAATTATGTAAAAGAAAAGTTTAGTTGTTAATGAATTAGACTGTATCTTGTATTGTTTAAATAAATTCCTCATTTGAATGGAGCGAGGAGAATGAGGAAAGAAAACAAAATTCACACATTTTGAATATTTCTTTTCGCAAATAATTCGTATCATCCATAGATTCGAACAATCGAGTTAATTTAAGGATGTTGACGGCATGTCGAATCTCTTATGAAGAGGTATTTTGCCAGATAAATAAACCTGTGGGATTCCTGTCTGATAATCATTTATATCACGTTGAATTGTGTTTCGAATATTTTGAGCTGCTGCCCTCAGTAATGTCTTGTAAACGAAAATTGGAAGTCGAATGCTGCCACTTGCCCCCATATCCTGAGATTCTACTGGATTTTCATGGAAATTCCTTTTTCTTCCGCATCCTAGAATCAATTTATTATTTTGAAATAATTGAGGCGCTCGTAACAAAAGCGACCTTTATTAATTTTTTAGACAAATATTTGTATTGACGAAAGATTAAAGATGCCAGATGGTATTTTCTCATTTTTTTGGAAAAAGACAAAACATGTCAATGAGAGTCTTTTTTGAGATGAGTTCTTATATATTCGACGACAAACTGAAAATTAAATTTTCCTTACCAGTGAATGCATTGCAAAAAGGTCTTTTGATCTTCTGCAATTCGTCTGTTGTGAAAGTGTCTAAGAACTGTTGCTCGATCTAATAGTTTATTTAATCCATTAATTATCGATATAATTTATTACTAGCATTGTTCGCTTGCTAAGATAATGATTTACCTTGTCCTGTGATCCCTCAGAATGTGCCACGTTCATTAAGCATACGAATATGAAAATACAGCAAACGTTGTTGATTGCCTAGAAATAATTGGAGAATATTTATAAATGTTTCAAATGACATAAAAGCTGTTACTCGTGGAACACTTCATAACAGCGATCGTTAGTGAACCCGTAATGAAAACTGTTAATATCCAGAACGAGAATCTCAATAATTATGTATAGGGGCCACGCGTAATTACCAATAAGCATGTTGATTATATAAGTATCGCACGTGAACCTTTCAAACATGTTAACTGTTATAATCTGCTTATGACTTTAATCAGGTTTGTAACTGCGGTTAATTAATGTCGAACGATATTAGCCGGTCGATCGTTCCTTCGAGCGGTACGTTCATCGTGCATGCAAATAAAAAGCTCTCAACTTTGTTTACAACATAATATACCGATGAGATAGACTGCATCAGTTTGATAATGTAATTAAAAATAATTGCAAGTACTATTATATTTAATATTCGCAGCTAGGTAAAACGTTCGTTATTCAATTTTAATCTTTGTTAAAGTTTCTCTGTTGATGATCATAACAGGCAACATCGAATGCAATTACACAGTTAATCGAAAAAGCAAATTAGAAAAAATGCCGCGATCTTTTAGGATGCTATCAATTAATAATTAGAAACTTTTTATCGTTACAATAATATTAATATAAATATAATAATATATAATAATTCATGTACACATAAAATGATTACAATACATGCGTGGAGAATATTTCTACAGAGTTCAAGCGCACAAAACCTTATCAAGTGCAATTTTTAATAGAGAAGTAATATATTGTGACACGTTGTACGTAATATTAATAAAACTGTCTTACACAAAATTGCATTTGAACAAAAGGAAACTAAAGTGAACCACAAAAAGAAAAAATGTTTCAAAGTATCAGTTAATTAAAAAATAGAGATACGTTAAAAGAGTTACCTTCATGTCGAATTTTTAGAGCCTAAAGGTCGTTAGTTTAAGAAAATATCCTTGTAGAAGCACGATGCTACACTTTGTTAGTTGATGAACTTCCTATGGTCTTTTGATACGTCTCTTGATAAAATCTTTGTTACTCATAGAAGGAGCCAAGTCTGCGTATGAGGGATGAAATCGCGCTTCAGCTCTTCAAATACCACCCCCTCCTTCGGTGGCGCTCGAGAACGTAAATACATGCGCCAGAGGAACGCATGACCGTTCATAATGGTCCACGGAACGGTCCATTTAACGTTCTTTACGCAAAATTGTGGTTAGTCTCAGATATATTCCACAGTACGAACGGTGCACGAAACATAGAAATTATGCATTTGCATGCGTCTTATTCATATCATGCACTTCGATCGTCATAACTACTGATGCGTAAAAGATTAAAGTATTTGCACAATATAACGTATACGAAGATCGTATACATAGTGGTTTACGAAAGTATTTGAATATTCACGCGTTTTCATGTTTTTATGTATGTATCGTGTGTGTTATATGAAATTTAAAAAATGCTTTCGTAAGACATTGTATACATATGCAATGCGATATACTAAAACAAAACCTTCTGAGACATTCAAATATTTTGCAAAATATAATAAATAAACTATTTCTTTCGTATTTAACTTTAATATTAAGTAACTTCTTTCCTGTACAACAAACATAAGTATAAATAAACGTAAGTTCCCAGAAAACAGCTGTGAAAGGTTTCAATGATTTTATCCCCTGTGGCGTTCTCCCACTTATATCCACCGAAAGAAGGAACAAACTGTATTTGATAAATATGCAAAGGCTGAAAACGGAAGATCGAAACATAATAAAACAATCACGGTGAGAAGCAGCTTATGAAAAGCTAACCGATAAGAAACTTCGTGTAAATCAAAGAAAAGCAGCCGGGGTTAAGTACTTACAACGTTCGCACATCAGAACCCGCTGAGTTACATTAAAGTTGTTCAACCCTCAGCAACTGCCCCTTATTCGCTTTCTTTCATTTCAAATTTTTAAGCTTTTTTATTTCAATTGTTTAGTTTATTGTACGTCGAACGCAAATCGCTATTGGATATAGAAAAATTTAGAAATTTAGAAAAAAATATTAAACAATTCATACGTGAATGTATCACGTTATGTGTGTGAATTGTTTACTTTTATTATAATATCAACATGTCCAACAAAATCTATAAATAAAATTTGATATTAAATTTTCATATCTCTTCCCTTCAAAACACATTTGACCTTTTTTCCAACTTTTATTTAGATTCTGCTTTTCTCTTAAAATCTACGTTATTTTAATATTGTCATATATATATGTTTGATCATAATCAATTTAATATTGTAAATCACAAGTTCAAAGCTTATAAATAGAAAGAGTTTATAAAGAGGTACGTATTTACACACGACTCTCTATACGTTGTATGAATATTACTTGAGCAAACATTATATTCTTTTTGTTAAAAACATTTATGCTGAAATATATTTATTAAGATTGAATAAAAATAAATAAATATTAATAAAAAGAATCATTGAATCTATATATGATATTTTATACTAAAATAAATAAAATAAAACAATTAATTTTTTACATATATGGTGCATTATTTAATTAATTAAAATAATTAAGAAATATATGAATAAAAATTTTTACTGTAAATTTCAGTATCAAAAGATTACAAACGATCAACTCTCAAGTGCCTGGATAGCTCAGTCGGTAGAGCATCAGACTTTTAATCTGAGGGTCCAGGGTTCGAGTCCCTGTTCGGGCGACTATATTTTTTACAATTTTTATTTTATCTATACACAAATATTCCATCAAAACTTCTTCATAAAATATTTCGAAACCAAAAAAATAAATAAAAATAAATTCGTAGTAGCAATTATTTTTGTAATTTTTATGTAGGAATAATGAATTGTAAAATAGGAATAAAATACCATATTAAATAAAAATTTCCATTTTTATATCTCTTTAACTTTTGATTTTACATTAAATGACTATTATACAAATAACATATATAATTATTTGAGCACCATTCATAACACATGTAAAATAAAGATCATAAAAACGGAAAACTCATTGTCAGTACTTATTAAGTATTTTAAATGTTCCGTTTTTCCACAAATTAAAATATAAGTAAATAAAAGTATCTCAGTCTGTAGAACACAATCTCTTTTAAGATTCACTTGTAGAAAAAATGACATAAAGATATATGACTATAATGAAAATGTGAATCAATGGCAAGTATGAAAATGTATTATCATTTCACATAAGAAAAACTAGGATTTTTTAAACCCTTTTGTCCAAACTTTAAGTCAATAGTACCAATATTATAAAACATGTAACCTAATATTTAAATTATATTTTAGGACTGTTCTTTAACACTACCATCGGGCATTCCAAAAAACACTTTTTTGGCCATTTTTATAAAAAGTCCTGTTTCGACAACTCCAGGCATCATTGAGATCTCTGTGTTAATTTTATTCCAATTGCTCAAACTTGGTGGAAAGTGCCAATCAAGGATGAAATTACCATTATCTGTTATAACTGGACCCTAAAAGAAGATGAATAATACAATTTGTATAATACATATTTATCGACATAGAAAAGAGTTTATTAAGGAAATATTTACAGCTTTAGCCAAAGCCATTCTAACTTGTACAAGTCCACCATAATTATCTTCAATTCTTTTTTGAATGGCAGTATATGCCATAGGAATTACTTCAATAGGAATACCTTTTTTGTACTGTTCACCAAGTTGTTGAGAATTCTTCCTAAAATCATTAAATATTGTAAATAAAAGTAAACATATACATCAAACACATTTCATTTGCAACACTTACGTATAATCGGCTATTATAACAAATTGATTAGCACAGGATGCAACAATCTTTTCTTGAAGTAGACAACCTCCTCCACCTTTAATGAGATTCATGTCAGAATCGACTTCATCTGCTCCATCAATTGCACAATCTAACTGTTAATATTTAAATAATAATGTAAAAATATTTAAATATTTTTATAAATAACATAGATAAAACATTATTTGTTACTTTAGGATACGTCTCCAAATCACCCAGTATAAGATGATTATTCAATATTAGCTGACGAGCTTGAAATGAAGTAGGAATGCAAACAACATTAAGATTTTCTTCCTTTACACGTTCAACTGAAAAATACAAATTTTCCAAACATTAATTTCTATATAAAACGATATCAATATTCTTGTTTATTATGTTAGTAAAATTTCTATGTAGTAATAAAAGTTTCAATTTTTGAATTAAAATATACTTGTAATTATATTTAAATCAAGTACAATCTTATCTCCTGATGGGGTCAAAGGTACGGTATGACGTTTTTATGAAAAAATTAACTATACTGTTAATTAACTATAGTGTTAATTAACTATAGATGTTAGTGTTAGCATAAGAGTATTATATTATGAATAATTAAAATTAAGTAAAAGATAACGTTATTACCAAGCCTGTGAACAGCGTATATTATAGTAGAGCCACTACCAATTCCAATAACACTGTTATTCTGTGAAACAATAGTGCGCAAAATTCAAACAATGAAATACCGGTGAATTTATATAACCTGCAATTACAGTGCAATTCTTTCAATTTTGAAATTACCTTCACAAATTCATCAACTGCTTTGTAAGCAGCAACTTTCTTCGCACTCTCGAGAGGTCCCATTTTTGGCAAGATTCTTGAAAAGCTGAGAATATTTGCAAACGCGCGAACCCGTAAACTTTTGTCAAGCACCATGCGCGCATACTGTATTGCTAAACAGACCTAGTATGTACATATTTTCAAAATCATTCTACGGTTACGACTGCTGAAACGATCGAATCACACTGTCCGCAAATTTGGCGCGAAAATTTAAATTCCGTTATACAACAATCGAGAGAAGTACATTAATTTTTCATTACGCAGGAAGAACATAAACGATGCAATTTAATCGAATTTCCATTATATTTAGCATCAGAGGCGAATAACACAAATACAACCAAACACAATTTACATTTTAATAATTATTATGTATAAGATTTCACTTTAATTCTCTATTATTACTTGAATAGTAATACTCGTCAACACTTTCGAGTTTAACGTGTCACGCACAATATTTCTGTTTTATCATCATAATTTCTCTCGTTCGCTCTTTCTCTCTCTCTCTCTCTCTCTCATCTTTTTCACTTTCGTTCATTACGCCCGTACATTTTTTGTGTGTATCGGTCGATTTCTTTATTTTTTTTTAAAAATCAGGTAAAAATCCGCGAACAATCCTCGCGCTGTAATTTCATTATGTATGTATTCTAGCAGGCTTAGGAAAAAATTGTTTAGCAAAAATTCAAGTACGTTGATACACGACACCGTCGGCAGCAATTTTGTCGAAATCAAAAGAACCAAAGATTCTAGATTTTCTCGACAAAATGGATGCTCCTTGACTGCATGTATCGACGAGCAAGGCCGAATTAAGGTAATCTTGTGAAATGCACAACGACTGTGCAGTACCTAATACTATACCGATCACAAAGAGATCAGCCTTGCGTAATACAACTAGGACATTTATTTTCATTTTTTGTCCTTTGAAGATACACGCATGAAAATCTGCTGTTTTTCGCAACGAAGAGTGAACATTGTCTTGAAGCATACATACATAAAGCCATGATGAATGCTTATCATGATTTATTAATTTCTTTAGCTTAGGCAGTGGATCACGCTTAATGCGGCCGTGCCAGTAAGTTCATAACTCCGGTAAGTTTGCAATAATACTAATTGCAACGCAGGTCAGTGTCTGTGTTCGAAGACGTAGTTTCTATGCTTCCCTTTTTTTTTTCTACTTCACTTCAGCCTGGTTGTGGATGTCTATTTTTAAAACAATCGACGTCTAGTTTTTCTTTTCTTTTTTTTTTTTTCCTTTAATTGAGAAATTCGTGAAGTAAAAATTATTTTAACGAAAAAAGAAAAAAGAAAAAAAGAAAGAAAAAGATAAAACGTATTTTCTCTCTTTCCGTTCTTCTCGTACAGGCACACACATGCACGCGTATGTATACATACAATTTTTTTCTCTCGTTCATTCTTACACTACCTCCGTTTGCCCGACGAACTAGAAAGGACTTTGCGTAGGAGGCTTCGTTACATCAACTTTCTTTTTTGATTCTACCCTTCTATCCCGTACACCACCTTCACCCCACGTGAAACAAAATAATGTGCAAGAGAAAAATCGTTCAGATGGGCCACAAAAGCCGCTACACTGTTTTTAACCCACTCTTCTTTCTAGTGTTACATACATATATATGCGCTTTGCTAGTTCCTACAAATTTTTTTCTATCATGCTCTCCTCCGTACACCACTCACTTCCTCCTTTGCCTAGGATTACAAGTAAAACCCGTCAAAGTTTCATGAAAAATACCGATCGATCTTGAGATATTGTAATAGAAACGTTTCAAAGAAAATAACATGCTCGAACTTTTTTTCTTACTCGAATCTTTGCTTTGGGTCAAGACGAAAGCCTTAAAGCATGACACAATTATTTTCTTCTTTTTGATCAAATCAGTTACGAATTAAGATTTATGCGCAGTTATTAATCGTATTCACCTATGGCAGACTGGAATTTCAAAGTTACCTTATAACTAGTTCTGATTTGAGTTTATTCGACATTAAAAACATTGTCTATTTTTTTTTTTTTTTGTTCTATCCATATCGTATTCTTTTCATTGAACAATAATTACTGCAGTATTTTTTCAAGGAAAAGAAAACCCTAACGTGAGGAAGGCAACGCTGCAATGTTCTTGATCGTGCATATCCGCGTATTATATCACAGTACAAAAATACTGTGGAAAATATAGTGTAATGAATATTTTTAATAAAAAAGAAAAGAAAGTTTCCTTTCTCACGTTTACTATTATTTCTTTTTATTATTCCTTTTTTTTTTTTTTTTTTTTTGTTACCTTTTTCCATTTTTTTTTTTATCAGATAGCTTCTTAGAGCAGCGAAGTACAGTTTTCTGAGAGTGATTTTTAATTGATTCGCGCGTCGTTAATAATACAACGTTATTAATGTCAACGACACATCCCCTTCGTTAAAATTATCATATTAATAATATATATATATGTATATATATGTATATATATATATATATACAGTCAGACTCCTTCCCACGTTATTGGGCCACTAGCTACATATAAGCCCTATTATTATTAATCACTAATAATCGATTATAACGATAAGAAACAGTATCGCAATAAGAGCGTAATACAATAAATTATTGAGATTTTTAATTAAATTTAAATTTTTTTTTTAATTTTTTCCCGCTACGATAAGTTGCGTATGTTCGCGTTTCCAATCACTTTCGTCTTCGGCTTGTAGCAATTTCTTTTCTATGTTTAGCCGCCTAGATAACTTTTAGTGTCTTGATGCGTATGATTGATTACAACTAAAACAACACAGAACTACGCACAAACGCAACTAGTCGTTATTGTACACGTGCGTAGATGTATACACACATTTACGTAAATGTATGTGTGTGCATACATATATATGTATATTTATATATAATTATGTATATAATATATCTATACGATAGGCAATGATACGTAAAATATAGTTGAATATAAATTGAAATTTCAAATTCGTTAGAAGGAAAATCTCTTCATTGAATAGAAAAGGGGAAAATGTCGTACGCGTTTTACATACTTCCATCATATTTTTCTGTCTTTCTTCTTCTATTCTTTTACTCCAAAAAAATGTAACGAGTTTGAATGCCATTATTAATTTCTAATTTTCATGAAATTCGCTGTAGACACTGACTACGTTTTGACTGAACAAGAAATCTATTTTGACAAAATCTTCTCATCCTCTACTTCTTTCTTTTTCTCTTTCTTTCTTTTCTTTTTTGTTAATTCGTCGGGCGTAAAGGTTTCGATGAAAATTCACAGAAAATTTCTCTTTCTTCATATTCGACGAGACATAGATGAAGGACGTGATAAAAACAACCGTTTAAGCCACCCAAGAATATTTTTTTTTTCTGCTCGTTACTTCATTCACAAGAATAATTTTTTAATAATTTTATTTTGTTTTTTCCTAAAAAGGATATCCAGGAGAATCGTCGAGAATCTTTAGAAACCATCAAAATTTCTTTTCAAAGATGTTCAATTTCAAAATTTTCTACAATAAATTATCTGAATTTTCTTCCGCTCTTTCCACATATCTACTAATAAAAAAAATTAATTACACAATTAATGTGTGTTACTCAAAGGAAAAAAGAAAAAAATAAAAGGAACGTGATAACCACGACGATACTCCGAGGTATCTTTTTGTTCTTACAAATAAATATATATATGTGTATATATATATATATATATATATATATATATATATATATATATATATATATATTTATATATAATGTAAAAAGCTGTTTGTTAAGATTATGCTGAAATTTTAGAATGAAACATGAAAAAAATCCTAACAATAAAAATATAACGATATTAATACAGCGTTCAACTGTTGGAACAGGCGTTACATTGTCCTCAAAACTTTTCTTCTGACAACGAGAGATGTATAGGAATTACTTTTCCTGTTATATCATATAGTACATAATGACAATAAACATAATAAAATAATATTAATAGTAAAATAGACGTGTAAAAATTCAAAAAATTTTACAATCCCGAAGTGACGTGGAAACAAGGGGAACATAAGTTCTCAAATGTCAAGAATAGAAGAAAAAAAAAACACGCAGTTATAATTTTCGACTTTATATGAAGTTATTTAATACATAGCAAATCATGTTATTTGTTTCTTTCTTTTCTTCCTTTTAATTAATGTAATTGTGGTTCTTGTATTAAACGTGCTTGGAGTCTTGCTTCGTTCTGAGATTATACGCTTATGAATTCGTGTAAAATTTGAAAAATAACTAGCTTATCAGTCATCGAGATGTGCACATTAATATATGCAATGTTCATTATTTCTCACTTAATATCTGCATTTTACGGTTTTTTTTTTTTTGGATATGCACATATTTATTCAGTTTAGATAAGTATACACCATCACTTTTATTTGAAATATATCACGTGCAAAGGATTCTTTTGATTAACCACGCATTCCACAAAAGGCTAAACTTTTTCCTTCTCAGGCATTTCACGTTAAGGCAATTAGTATACTTTTCATTTTTTTTTTTTTTTTTTTTTTTTTACAACGTTGCTTTACTATTTTATATATTTTATTTCCAATTCAGACATCACAGGGAAATGTGAGAAATTATTAGAAGTATTCGAAAAACAGGTGCATGAAGCAGATATATATATATATTTAAAAAAAGATATTGATTTATAATTGAAACTGAAAGATCCAGGAAAATAAAAAGAACAAAATGTATGGTCTTTTCAATACCTTTGGTTATTTTGTAACGTTATAAGTAATTCGATCTCAAATTTATCACTGAGAATGCCAGAACACGCGAGAGCACAAGACAAAAGAATGAAATCACACGCTACATATTTTATATAACTTTTTACAAGTTTATATGTATATATGTATATGTATAATTTTACTTCCTTTTCATCCACATCTTGCAGATACACCCACAATTAATTAACATAAGATATCAGAAAATAATACAAGGGGAAATTAATTACAATATGAAATATACATAAATTGATTAACAAGAAAATCTTGGCAAAAATTAAAGAAAGAGAAATAGGATTTAAAAACAATTGAAAAATAACTGTTGCTCGTTTATAAGAGCATCTTCAAATTCTACTTTTAGTAGAATTTTCACAAGTTTTGAATGCATTCGCGTGCGTCATACGCATGTACTATATGCATTGTTTTAGATACTTTTTGTGTAAAACAAACAATAACTATGTTGTAAACTTCAATTCAAATTCGAAGAAATGTAATACAAACATTCCTAATTTTTTCTTCAATACATTGTATAATTCTTACATATTTCAAATCAATAAAGCTTCTATTATCGAGAAAAAAAAAACAAAACACACATACAAATATTATCTCATTTCACATTGTAAAATGGAGTGATTACAGAAATGTGTACAGAAATGAATGATTTAAAAAAAAAGGATTTTTTCAAGGGAAAATATTTTTAAAATATGCTGACGCAACGTATGCAAAATTCGAAACGGGAACAAAAATTAAGTTTCTAACAAATAAGTTAAGTAAATTACGATTAATTTTGATAAAAAAAAAATAATTTAGATTTGTTTGATTAGCATGTAGCATCCAGTTTAATCCCTCCATTTTAAAATACTAAATTCTGAGCAATAAACAATAACGTATTAAGGGATGGTCCGCTAATTTAATATCCAGAATCATTGGTTCTGATTTAACTTTCTGAAGTGATTCAAATTTTACATAATTGTCTATTTAAAATTTATGTTTTTCTAACAAAACGTTAATACACATGCGCTTCTATAATTTTTTTTATAAAACATGTAGATTAAAAGTTACTAGTGTTCGCTTTAAAATATTTGTCTGATGATTAAGATTTTTCAAATGTAAACGGACCAGCCTAGATAGATTTATAAACCTTTTCCCATAAAACATATTTGTATTTTAGATATACATAACATTAGACTAATTTAAAAAAAAAATATATATATATCAAACATACGACGACCAAAAAAATTTAACCAGTTTGAATTAAACACAATTAAACTGGTGCGTATGACGGGCAGTACGTCTTATGAATTGTTAAAGTTTCTACATCTCCGAGATTTTACATGTTAAACAAAACTGAGTATTTTATCAATCTAATTCTGTTCTAACAAACCCATATAACCACCAAACAAAAAAACACTAATGTAATTATATTGTTATTATTTTTACCTGCCCGTCTCTATCCTCGATCAAGTTATTATAAATGGATATAATATCGATGTAGAACGTGGCAAGACTCGCTGAGGAGTGTGTACTAGGAGTGTATATGACTGCAAGAAGTGAGTTATTTACATTATTTGCATGTGTCGGCGAATCAGCCCTTGCCCTTGTTCCATGTCACATAACGACAAAAGATGGCGAGATTAGAGTTTTGAAAAGTGATAAGATAGGGAGGGTGAGGAGGAGGGCATTTGAATAATTATTAATATATAATATTATAATAATAACAATAATGATGAGGTGTTCTAAACAGTGCTAGGACTAGTGCTAGAGGGTCCTGTGAAGAATCAGGGTGGGTGGGTACGGGCTAAGGAAGGGTTAGTGTGGAGGCGGTGGTTCCGTAGATTGGTTTCTGCCATCTACAGCCCTAACTGGCTTCCTACGTGAAGGACCTGTTACACCAACTGGACCGACCCCACCTCTAAGGTACGCTGGTGCTGGGGTTACTATCGGTTCTCTGATAGTTCTACTATATGGTAATGACAGTGGTTCCTGCAATACCTGTATAACGAAATTACAGATACTAAATTATATTCGTTACAATTCTCTAATAAAAAAGTTAAAATTTCTCAAATTTCAAAGTTAAATTTTTCATATACTTACCAGTGACTCAGGTAATACGCTGTGCATCAGTGTTTGAACCATAGGTGTATTTTGTAACGCGAGGTTATTAGAATTTGGGGGCAATCCTTGACTCTGAAGACCCGTCCCCACACTCCCAGCAGTAGTAGTTTGAACAGTATGTGATTGTTGCGTAGATGTTTGCGTTACATGTTTATTCATTGTTTGATCCCTTTTTGCCTCTTGAGTTACATTTAATTTCTTCGTAGAAACTGTGGAAGAGTTAGCATTTGGTGTTTCGGGACTGCTTGTAGCAGTAGTTGCACTTGATACTGGTGTTTGCGTTACAGATTGTTCCTGTGTTAACTCCGGCAATGTTTTAGAAAGTGTTCCAAGAATAAGTTCGCACGTAAAGAGACTTCTATTTGCACTTTCACGTTCAATATTTTGCAATTGTGAGTCGGAGAGAGAACTGGTAATACATCTATAAAACGAGAAGTGCACACGTGTTATTAATTATAAATATAACACTCTAAAAAAATATATATATAAACACAAGGTTACTGTCCTTTGAAAAACTATATTCGTTTCAAGGAACCATCTTAAAATATAACTTTTGGCATCCTACGCACTGATCATGACATGCAGTTTTGCATGTTTTAAACAAAAGACTGTATGCGTGCATGTGTGTGTCACGCAAAAATGTATTTATAAAAATACTTAAAAATCAGCACATAAGAAATGTCAATATCTTAATCATATTTTAGATACGTTAGATAGAACACTTTTAGATAGGTTATTATATGAACAAATACTAATACATAACACATACTTTGGCAATAAAAACATATAGTTCTGTGAACTAGTAGATGATACGCCGGACGGGTTCGCCACATTAGTTGTATTATTATTACTAATCGTACTATTTGCTACCACACTGGTCATAGTAGTAGAATGACCACTTCCACTAATAATTCCTCCACAACTTGCAGAGCCAAGAACCTGAGTCTGTCTCCTAGGTAATCGTTCCAATTGTTGTCTAGCAGCCTGAAAAGATACTTCTATTGTATCATGTATTTATAATTCAATAACATTTATATTTATATCTATATTTAAAAAGTACAAATTCTAATCCACTTTTATTTATTATAATTTCAGATCTTCCGAGTTAGAAATTTTTTGTATCATTATTAAATTATACATACTCTAACTTGTTGTCGCTCCAGCTGTAGCTGCATTTGCAATTGTTGTAATTGCGATGGTGCTGATGAACTCTGACCAGTTCCTCCACCACTTCTACGAACACCGGATAATTGAGAAAGTAACTCTGTAATTGGATCTATACCTTCTCGACTACTCGGACTCAATCCTCCAGACGAACTGAAATGCATATTGGACCTGCAGGTCCAATGACACGCCAATGAACATTATCTAAGATGAAATGATGATGAACTGAAGCTGAAATCCTGTTTAGCGTTCTTTTTAGCCACTTTGAAAATAAAATCTTTGTGCATCTTTTGTGCATAATATGCTATCAAAACTATTATACTGTATTTCAATAAAGAAATAATGATAATGATTGATAAACAATAATGTTAATGTTATAGAACAAATGAAAAATGATGCTTAACAAAATACATGCAATCAAACATATTCCAAAATTGATATATCAATGCAATTCGTGATAATCAATATTAATAGAATTTTTAAAAAATAAATTAATAGATAGATTAATAAATTAGTACTTAAACACAAATCATATTTACTTTTAGTAAAAAATAGTTTCTAAGCTTTCATGAATATAATACTTACAATATTATAATGAATATTATAAAATTTTTTTACAATTATTTAATCTAAAGCAGATATTAAATATACATACCTGCGAGGCCGTGATCCACCAACAACTCTAGTAGCATGTGTTATCCGTCTACCAGTATATCGACTTGAAGTTGGTTCATCTAGAAAAGAGATCAAATCTCTTGGCCCGCTACGATGCTCCAAACTTAAATGACCCGCAAAATCATCAGTCACATTATTAGGATCTCCTCCTGGGACAGATGCACATACTGGGCAAACCTATAACAAAATTTGCAATTTACAAATCTTTATCTGATACAAAAGATAATGTATGATAAATACTTATATATATTATAGTATACATACAACTTCAAAAGAAGTGTCTGAATGATCTGCAGCAACATGTTCTTGTAGTGTAGCCTCAGTGAAACCCATTCTTGTACAGTAAGGACAAGTTAAAGATTGTGGTTGTTCTACACTTACTGCTTCTCCACCATAATATAATTCTAGAAAATATTAAATTAAAAAATTAATTTCTATAGTTATTATATTATATTCAAAACAATAATTTTCCATAGAATTTAATAATTAACTTACCAAACTCAGATCTAGTAAGTATACACTGCATAGGATGATCACTGTGGTGACGTGTTGTACTGGCACCTCCGTCATAACAGTTGGCACACAAATCATAATCGTAGCATACGAGGCACTTATATCTACGACCCCGAAAATTCCCCTTTAAGCAGGCGTCACAACTTACCCCTAAAATAAATAATTATTATATATACATATATAAGTAGTATTTTCAAAATTAGATTTATTATTAGTATCAAATACATAACATGTGAAGAAAAAAACATTCATACAAGGAACTTTAAAGAAAAAATACAATTTATATATATATTTGATATCTACATATACATATAATAACCTTGTACTACATCTATTAAAGATGTAGATTACTTAAATCTGTTTCAAATATATATAGTTTTTAAAGTAAAAAAACCTAATTTAAGTAACTAAATAATTTATTAAATTCAATACTGAAGCCGTACATAACCATAAATAAATAAAATAATAAAATTATATTGAAATAATGCTATATACACATGATTCATATATAATTTTTTTATAATTATGTGCATTTTTAAATCTGCTTTTGCTATGTAAAAAATATTCTTTATGAATATAATAAAAAATACATCTTTTTTTTATTTAATGCATTTTCCTATTTATCTCTTATTATTAAATATTACAAATCATACATACATACATACATACATACATACATACATACATACATACATACATACATACATACATACACACACATATACATACATAATTTAAAAGATACAATAAACTAAATGTAATTTCTCTTTTATTTTAATGATATAAAAATTAAGATATATATATGTATTAATAGTCGACAATAACATTTTCAAGCTTTGAAATACAATATTTCTAGTTTCAATTATGTAACATGCGTTAAGTAAATAAGAAAGAGTATATGTGCTAAATTTATTTACGTACTGAACAATGACCACTTTTTACTTTATAATAAAATGACAATTCAACTTAAAAACTGAGTGCAATTATATTGTGTGATGTTAATATAATACTAGATATGATACTAGAATACAATAAACAATTCATTATTTAAAAATACAAATACAAAAGATAGGAAAAGTGAGAAAAATGACTAATTTAAAGATATAGGATAAGAGAAACATGTTTCAATATGTTTTACAGATTTAACATTGCAAGAAAGAGAAGGGAATTGAACAAGAAAAGCAATTTCAAAGAAATTATTTGGCAGAGTGCATCTTGAGATACGAATAGGAAATGTTCCTCCTGCGTTTTGTTCATTTCACATAATTAAAATGGGAAAAGATGATGACATTGCAAAAAGATTTAGTACAATCATCAAAGAGCATTATAAACCCAAAGAAATTGGAGTAAATTTTTTATAAGTGCTGCCATCTGGCCTCTGACATTAGACCCTTTGATACAGAGCTTACAAGAAATATCTCAGGAAAAATCTCACGCATTCTCGATTTCGTAATCTCGACGATGAGTCTACACAAATTTTTTATGCATACTCCCAAATACCCCATGATTGAAAAATTTTGCCATCAACATAAACCAAATTTCGCATGTGAAGTGAAGGCTGACTTGCTAGTCAGAAACAGCGCACACGTACGTACCGTCATGTCGATTCATTTTCCGTTTAAAATCTCATATACGCCGATAGCGCGAAGTCTCGCGATCGAACAGTTTACGAAATACGATTACTGCTCGCCACTGCGTTAGCTCTTCACGTCGCTCAATGCGGCAGATACAATGGGGAAAACATTAATCGTCAAACAAAAAATTTTTCGTTAGAATTTCCAGCGTAAAACCTAACCCAACTAGGCTACCGTGACGTCACACTAGACCTACGCTCCCGGAGAACGTTGCGGGCAGGGTCTCTGTCACTGCAACGTTGCCACATTTCTAACAAACACACGAGGGAAATTCAAATATCGCAAACTGGATCACTTTATTTTTTACAAAGCAGATCAATTTCATTTGATTATTTCTTCAATAAACTCTCTTGTGAACATAACATGGCAAAATAAAAAGCATATATGCAAAAAGTGAATTGATTAAATATATTATATTTGAGAATTCTCCTATTCTTTACAGAATGTTATTGGTATCGACTAGAGCGTATATACGATAATTTATATAGCCTTATATCAAATTATAAATTATTTCAATTCACTTCATAACAATTGTTATGTGCAAACTAAAGATTTGCGCCTGTACTCTATTTAAAGTTATTTAAAATACTTCGGAGCAAGATCAATTACTCAGTTGACAATCTATTTTTATAGTTTGTGCCGAAAACTGGC
Source organism: Frieseomelitta varia (assembly GCF_011392965.1). NCBI lineage: Eukaryota > Metazoa > Arthropoda > Insecta > Hymenoptera > Apidae > Frieseomelitta > Frieseomelitta varia. The sequence goes on from NW_025110249.1 coordinate 529,391, forward strand.
AATCTAGCACTCCTTTTACGAACTTTCCCGAAAGATTCTCGTACAACTTCGTACTCTTCCGTATATAATCGCAATCCCCGAAACATACATATTTCGTGAAGTTGTTTCTTTTATTGAACAATGGATACAATAGTTGGACGCGTTTTTGTATATGGTGGCAAAGGTGCTTTAGGTTCGACTTGTGTCTCAAAATTCAAGTCGAGAAACTGGGTAAGTAATAATAATAACAATAAATATCTGTGATATGTAAAAAGATTTAAATGTCAACTTTGCTACCAATGAAATTGGCTAGTCTCATAAAATTTTTAATTTTTTATTGGTGTTTTTTAAAAGTAATACGTATGCAAATGTTATTAATTAGATTCATTTGATAAAAGACAAACTACTGATCATTTATTCATTGGTAATATATTCAGTCTGAGCGTTTATTAAAAATTAACTGTAAACAACTGTTAGGCAAAAACTTATGAATGACGAAATCTCATCTTTCTCTTCGCATTCACGTTTAAAACATATATCAATATATTCTATAAGTATAAATTATTTTATATATCTTTATTCAGAAGATACAAATTTATACATACAATGATTTTATAAAATATCCGACTAGTTTACACATTCAAACGGCAAAGTAATTTTTCGCGCATTGTTTTGAATATTAAGAAATTTAGTAAAGAACGAAATATATTATGAAATCCAAATATTTTGAAATAAATTTCGTATAAATGTAATAATATACTTTCCCTATAAAAGAAATAGTTTCAAAAAGGATACAGAATTACAAATCTAATTCTATTTAAGAATCTTAAGTATGCAGGAAAAATACATCAAGGTCGTAGTTAATGAATCAGAACCTTTCATGTACAGAACCTTACAAATATATATGTATATGTTTGTTAAATAAACTTAAGAAAATTACATTTTGTTAATTTTGTAATATTAATATGTTTGTAATTGCACATATATATATATAATTTCTAAACAAATTATATTTTCTGAAATGATTATATTGTAATTATATTGTAATTTATATAAAATTCTATAAATTTTATAATCACAGTGGGTTGGATGTATTGATATGAAGGTAAATGACCAAGCTGATGCAAATGTGATTGTAAAAGCAGATAGCAACTGGCAAGAACAGGTAATTTTTTAAGTTATTATATCTAATTAAATAAGAACATATGTTTATGTGATTAATTTTATTTATTGGGAATTTACTTAGGAAGCTGATATATTGCAACAAGTTACAAATATCTTAAAAGGAAATAAAATAGATGCAATTATTTGTGTTGCTGGTGGATGGGCTGGTGGAAATGCAAGTAGTAAGGAATTTGTAAAGAACAGTGATCTTATGTGGAAGCAAAGTGTATGGAGTTCAACTATTGCTGCTAGTATTGCTGCTCAACACTTGAAAGAAGGAGGATTTTTATCATTAACTGGTGCTAAAGCAGCTTTAGCAGAAACACCAGGAATGATAGGATATGGAATGGCTAAAGCTGCTGTTCATCAACTTACTAAATCTTTAGCAGCTAAAGACAGTGGTCTTCCAAAAGATTCTTTAGTTGCTTCTATTTTGCCTATTACTTTAGACACACCTATGAATAGAAAATGGATGCCAAAAGCTGATACATCCAAATGGACTCCACTTGAATTTGTTGCAGAGTAAATAAAACCTTTCTTTCCTCTTATTTTATATTTTTATATTTGTTTCCTTACTAATAGTATCTTATCTTACAGTCTCTTCTGGAAATGGTCACAAAATCAAGAACGTCCAGTTAATGGGAGTCTCTTACAATTGATTACTGAAAACAACAAAACAGAATTAATTGCAGCTTGAAAATAAAAAAACTATATTTGTTAAACCAGAAACATTTAGATGCTTCCATGACAATATATATACATATATATCCACTATAAAAACTGTATCCAATGGTGCCCCTCAATCATTAATATTATTTCATATTAATGCATTTGAGAAAGAAATGTGAAGATATATTTGTATATATGTAAGAATATTTGTTTCTGTATCTTTAAATACAAAAGTTATGTTCATTCCAACAATATTAAAACAATAAAATTGTAATATATTTTATAATGTTTTTAATATTTATTTTTATACAAATGTAATATATTTTATATCTCAAAATTTATAATTGTGTTACACTTCACATATTAAAAATAAATATAAAAATATAAAAAACTATTATTTTTATTAGTAAGCTAATATTAAAAATTGGAAAAAATAAAATATAATATATGGCATCATTGTAGTTTTTATTAAAATATATCTATTACATATAATTAAATTTTTATTGTTCGAAATTATAATATAACATTATTATTATTATGAAACAGGTATGTATTAAACATTACTAATTTTATTTAAATATATTTGTCATTTAAAAAATTTATTAATTCTATTGTAATATAAGAGTAGCTATATATTTTACAAAATTCTACTTCAATTGCCCGGATAGCTCAGTCGGTAGAGCATCAGACTTTTAATCTGAGGGTCCAGGGTTCGAGTCCCTGTTCGGGCGATAATTTTTTTTCTATTTAAAAAATTCTACTTTACAAAAAATTTTAAGAAAATACATTAAAAAATATAATGTATATTGTCTATTTAAAAATAATTAATACTTAATTTTGCATATATTAGTAACTAAAAAATTTAATTTGTGCATATACTACTAAATAAAAAATTTGACATTGAAAACATAAAATTACAATTTAGTGTATCATAAATTATTTTATTTAATATATACATATACAATATATCTATTGAAAATCTGAAGGAGAGTTAACATAATAGAAAATTTTCAAATGGTAATTTAATATTAACTTAAAAAAATACACATGTATACTACTAAAAACAATATTTTTTATTTTGGTGGTGTGAACAAGTCATTCAATATTTTCATTTCAGCTGAAACAAGAAAATGAAAATTATAATTCAATAGTATTATTACATCATTAAAGTGATCGGTTTATCTATAGTTAAATTTATCTCTTCTTACCTTCCTGAAGCCTCTTTTTCTCTGCTGCTATTTTTGCATCTCTAATAGGTTTTTCTTTAAGATCTTGTTCACGCAATGCATTTTCTCTTTTACTAAGCCTCCTTTGATGGTAAATCCCATAAACCACCCCAGTTAACAGAAGACTCCATCGACAAAACTACACAAGATTCAATAATAAACCACACAAGATTCAATAATAATTTTGTAAAGTATTTTTTAGTTTATATACATATATATTCAGATTACAAATATATTCATATTTAATTCATAATATTATTTCATTTATTTGACAAAATACATGTAATTAATATTTATTTCACATTTAGAAAATTTGAAAAATGAGGTACTAATTCAGTTTAATTTTAATTTTCACGTTGTAGTAAAATAAATGAAATACAGCTGTTTCTATGTTTTTTAATAATTTCAAAAAGAAAATGAAAGAACATTTCTTTAAACTTCATGAAAATTATGTAATATAATCATTTTAAAGGCATCTGTTCTGAAGTGCAATTTTTGATGACAAAAGAAAATCTTAATAACGCATTTGTCAAATAAATAATACTTTGCAATATAATATATTCAAATGTAAATCTTTCCTAAAAATCCACTGTAGCAAAATATACTCACTTTAATAAAAGGAGACACCTGCACTGGTCGAGGTGCTGCTTGGGCAGACATTTTGTTAGTATGCTGTTAACTTCGAACTAAAATCACTGAACGAACGTGTAAAATATTCCCGCGCATTTTTGAATGTGAATACGAAATTTACCATTATTCCAAGGGATAATGTAATATTATTAAAAGTATGATATAAATTTCAAAAAATTTTGTGGCCTATTTTGAATTAAACGATATGAATATAACGATTTGATGAACATTGAATTAGGATACATTTATTGCGTTCTTGCTATTTTCGAATTTGATCATAAATCAACCAATATACACATATTAGAAGTTATACATTTATTTATAGTTTAAAATATTTCTTTATCTCAGTATGCATTATAATTTTTACGAGTAAAACATACAATGTTTGAAACTTTTCTTCATGTCTTCTGTTATGTCTTAGCTCTTGTAATTGTTCACAGATGGCAGAAATTCTTAATTCTTAATACCTCTTATTACCTCTCTATAGTATTTGTACATGTAGGTTTTAAATAAAGGATCGTTTAGCCTTCTCGGATATTCCTCGGCTCGGCAGTAAGCAAAATGGCGCCATTGTGGATGGTGATGTCTTTAGCGTTTTCTTTGTTTTTAACACCTTTTCTTATGTTTTTGCTTGCTATAATCTTCTTGGCATCTATTGGAAAGTCGCTCGGCGTTAGGAGATTATACATAAAATTGCTGCTAACGCTATTTGAGGTAAGAAATCGACGGAACTCAATTCACAATAGTTATCTGGTTAGAAACACATTGTGTGTCTATGGATTATTGAAAACACGGGAAGATTGTATGATTTTTCTTTTGAGAAAAAGCAAGTAAGATTGTATGGTTTTTTTTGATATCGAATTCGTAACGCGAGTTCTTGGATGAAACGTACATTGTACGTAACAATGCAGTTTTGCAATTATAGAAAATTTGCAATTTAAAAGGTAGACATTTTGAATTGAGTAAAAATTTGTTCCAGTTACCAGATAGTTTCCCCGTCCAGTAAAATATTAAAACATTTGGAAGTCCTGTTTATTTACCATTTCAAAGTAGTGCCACTCAATCAAATACGCGATTACTATTAAACCAAGTGTGCATTATCTACTTAACAATCAACAAGTAGCAGTAATATTTAACATGTATTTAACATGTATCTCTGATTTTTTTTAAATTTATTTTAATACGAACAAAATACGTAGGAGATACGTAAAACACGTTGGTTAAAATTACTATCTAAGATTACAGTGTTACTCTGACAGTTAAAGCAAACGTCATTTTGTGATAACTATTTATAAAAATTATTTTATCAATTTTGTATACTTGTAAAATTTTATTGCATAATCGTGCAAGATTATGTACTAAATACATTCGATCAATTCAAAAAGTACATACATCATTACTGTATAAGTATTTTTTTATATATATAGATATAATATTTTTCCAAGCAGTTGATTGTAATTTTTAATTTTTATTATTAATAAATATGTCCTTTTGTTCCAATTCGAGGAATATTTTTCTTTCTGATTACCTTTAAATTTACATTTCAATCTTTTAGGATCTTTTATTCATATATACATATATACATATTTTCATATACAGAGCATTCTTCATGCGGTAAAATTTCAAATTGAGATTAATTGAAACGTACTTCGGCAGATCTATGATGCTACATCATACGTAACGAATTCCTATCGATTCGAAGCTTTTAAAGAAAGAAAGAACGTTACGACGTCCGTCGAAATATTTGTCTCGCCACTCTGAAGTACGTGTTTGTTTTTCTGATAGTTCGGAAGTCGACTTCCTTGATTTTCCTTCGATACGAATCGAATACATATTAATCATGTCTGGTTATTGTATATGCAACATGGTTCATATGCGCACATGCATTTTGAGTAAAAAGTGGAAAACTCGTAAATCGTGAAACGAAAAAAATCGTAATTTTTCAGTTACGAATTGTGTATTTGATACATACATTAATTACTATTTCATTGTAATATCGATAATCGTGTGCATGTGCACTTATGAATTTACAGACAATACATTTCAATAGATGTTCGATTGTGGTGTATATTCAAATCAATGCCTTTTATTCTTTCTGACAATTGAAAAAGTTTCAATATTTCAAGAGAAATTTTCGCATGAAATTGTATCGTTCGTTTTTTTGTTTTTACAAAAATTAAGAAATTTGTTGACCAATATATAGAAAAAGACGTCGTTGAAAATGATTCACAAACAATGACTTATTGTTTGATCTTGGATTTATTGATTATTATTTATGATCATAGATATTGACCAATCAATATGTTATTTGACTGATATTCGATAAGAAGAATGGTTATCTTCTGAACTAATTGCTAACAAAACGGTGAATAATCTCTTGCCGGATATTCAGTCATTCAACTTGTTAGTATATTACACTCTCATTTTACATAATACGTACTTGTTTTACACGGCTTTCATTACATATTTAGCCCACAATTACATAGTTGTTTTTACACATTTCATTCACGGTTATACCTTTTTACACTTTTTTTTTTTTTTCTTTCTCGCAGTTATATACAGTAAAACGATACGAAAACAATTACTAAACGATAATAAAATGCAATCGAAGCCGCTCGTGAAAGCTTAGTTTGAACACTAAATTTCCAGTGTTTGACAAATTGTCGACATTTAACTGTTACAATGTCGCAAAAAAAAAATCGCAGAACAATAACTCTGGGCTCGTTGCAAGTTCATTTTATTCTGAGTATGTGGGAAAAAAACTTTTTTTTCTCGAAAATGCTGTAAATCGTTGTAGTATGTAAAAATGTTGAACAATTATTGTCATTGCTAGATCGACTATAATCTCGAAGATCGAAGCTTCACTTTTTCAACGATTCCTTAAAACTTGATGTACGACAATTCTTTATCTTTCGTTATCTTATTAAATTTTAAATATTAACCTTAGATGAGTATTAGGATTTTCGCCGGATATTCAAAGTTCAATAAAAAATTAAAAAAAGAAAAAAATCGTACAGCTTTTGAGAGATCGGTGTAAAGGAATGACTTTAATTCACATCCAGAATAGATCATGAAGAAAATTTTTCCAATTCATTTTTACATACTGTCACAATTTATAGCATTTTTGAAAAGAAGAGTGTCTTCATTTTCTCATTCGCTACTGCAAAAATATCTTAGCATAAAATGAGTGATGCATTCTGAAAATCGAGATTGGCTTCAAGCTTTAAAATAAGCCGAGGTTGATGGCCGTGCGACTTCTTTTTACCAAAATGTAACAGTTTAAATATCGACACAGTTTAACGAACACTTTCATGAGCGACTTTACGTATCAATTAAAAAAATTTACACAAAATAATAATATAGAAGAGACTTTTAGTGATACAATGATAGTGATGTTGTTCTAGTACCAAGAAAAAGAATTCGTTGTATAACAAAAAGCGATGATGAATAAAATGCTAATTTCTTAAGAAAGGTATTAATTTTTTTTCACTTTCCTCAATATAAACATTTTCACACAATTTCTTTTTTTATTCACTCATCCGCCGTGTAAAACAAGACTCAGGTATATGTAATTTTTTTCCAGAGCATATTTGACACAATACGAAACGCCTCTGAACCTGAAAATAACTATTTAACACGGGTATATCTATAGATATACCCAATGGATTGATATCGAAGATAACGTATGTTATTATCTTTTTCAACGAGATACGACAATATTGTGCAAAGGTCTTGGATTATTTCATAAACACTTTTTAATAATCTGTTTATTCTAATTCTAATTAATTCTATTAATATCTATTTTATCTATTGCTGATTCTAATAAAGTTGTTCACCATACGCATGCTACCGATAACACGTGAATCTGTTTGCAGAAGAACAAGTCATAGACCACAATTGTGCAAAGTAAAATGCTAATAAGAAATGCAAATTGACGATGAGATTGCATAGATTTTCTGATACATACATATATTATTTCGAATGCATATTTATGCTATATATGCATATTTTATTTTTGACATAAATATGTGCATATTTATGTTAAGTTATCCAAACAGTTTAAAAACATCTGAACAAAAATGCTATTGATAATTGATTTAGGGCCTAGAAGTTTTTTTTTCTTTGTAAGAAACGATTGATGAATAAAAAAGTGGGAATTTTCGTGACGAAGTATCAATCAATTACCAGTAGCATTCTTCTTTTAATATTTTTTAAATGCTTTTTTAATATTTTTTATAATGCTCTTTTAATATTTTTTTAATGTTTTAGTTCGTATAAATATATGTGTGTGTGGTTTTTTTAAATAATTGAATAACATTCCTGATTGACAGAAAAAAAGACAAAATTTGCAAGATATTTAAATAATTAAGAAAAAACTTTTTAAATATTCATCTGTTTTTCTGTCCCTTTTTTCTAAAGAAGAATTTTTTTATGTATTCATTTCATTAAAATAATATATGTATAATGGTTTTATGCAAATTTTACACATCTAAATTATTTAACCATTCGCGAAGATAAAAAGAAATCGGCTTGCCGTAACACATATGCGACTTACATAACGTGTCTTTAGGACTGCTGTCGTGGATTCTTTTACAATAATTTTACTGTAACTATGCTGGAAAATCTAAGAAACGCGAATGTTAAAGTGAACGAGAATGTTACATCTCGTTCGTACAAAGTTCTCTTCCGATAAAGAAATCATTTCTTATTGTGCGCAATCGTTTTTGTGAATTACGAATTAACAGAATAGATTCTGATATAGTAATAATCGTCATATAATTGCAGTTGACTGACATTTTAATTGAAATTTTGCAGTAGGTGGACATTTTAATTGAAAACTTGAGCAATACGCTTTTAATTTATCTGCTTTTTGTTTGGTCACATATTTTCAACGTGATTGCGAGACAAACGATTTCATTCATCAAATTTTATCATATTAATCGTACGTCGCTATGATGGTAATGAAGTTTTAAAATGTTTTTTATAACATACTATTATATATACAGCAGAGCATTCTATGAAAGTATTCAAAATTACTGATTTCATAAATCACTGTGGAAAGATGAACAAATTCTTTAGTTCTTCTTTGCTAACTGGAAATTGCGGTCATCGAATACAAAGTCCAAGAAACTCGTTGAAGTGTACTCCTTATCAATTCTGCTTTCATCAACATTATCGAAAATTTACTCCAATTAACGCGATTCATCAACTTTCGTAGAACACGTGAAGTTACATAGAGCAAATTTATCCAGATATTCATTTCTTTCGAAAGTCCACAAAATTTTGCTTTTAGATACGATTATCGCGATAATATTGGTATAACAGACTCCTTTATCAAAGTTCTTGCGTCCATGATGAACTTTCCATTTACGATTATCTTCCTCTTAAAAAAAGAAATATAGAATAGTTAAGTTTAAAGTACATAGATATCGTCTAATGAAAACTTCTGTTTGATAAGAGAGAGAAGAAAATTATTACTCGTTTGGGAATAATTACTAATAATATTATCTAAAAAATGATTTGGATAAGCTTTAAGAAACACACTACATCTTCCTTTATAGAGTTCCTTATATAAGATGTTTTTTGATTGATACGTGATACATAACACGCATACATTTGCATATTTTTATAAGTATACGTACATAATGAAGTGTATGATGAATTACATCTACTTATTCATTTTTAATTATTTATTAAAATTAATAATACTAACTCCTGTAAATTTCTTCATATTTTTTATTCGTTTGAACTCTTATTTATTATATTAATTTACATTGACGCGATACTGATACTAAATGTCACTAAGTTTAATCTTCAAAAAAATTTATTATCAACCGGAAGAACGTCGACTGGTCGTTCGATCTTCAAACGCCTAGATTAGGCACTAAAAATAGCAATTATAATATCAATCTTTATGAATAGGATCTATTTGTATATTTAATTTCGAAATATGGACATTTTCTTATTCTTTTACAGCTTTTAGCAGTTTAAAGAAGAAACAAATATAAAGAAATGTTAAATTTTACATAAATTTCGTAAATTTAGTTGTGAAAAAGCATTATTTATCTTTAACTTTAGCAACGATAGCTACTAAAGAATTAATATCTTATTATTAAAGATCATACTTTAGTCTATATTAATTTTAAATATTTAAATTTTAAATATTTATCTTCAAATCACAATTAATTTGATTGAACTGATTGTCTTTGCTATGCTTGTTTATAAAAACTTTTATTACAGTATGGAACGTATAATATGAATTGTTTGGAATCGTTCCAATTTGAATAATTATAGTGTATGTATTGAATCTTTATTTCAGTATGGCAGACAAAATATAGAGAATGTGAAGAAGAAGAACGGTACTTGGAAGCAAAATGACGAGGACGCAGATGAAGAATACGAGTCACGGCACGTCGAAAAGCAGAATGTGCAAAATTGGAAAACGGAGAATATGCAGAATGGAGTGAGTAGCAACGTTATAGCCAGATCAACGGATTTGATTTTGGTACCCGAGCCAGAAATGCAGAATCATAAAAATCATTTGGAGGAAACAAAGACGGAAAATTCTCAGACACCTACAGCAAGCGTGAACAAAAATGAGGTGATCTTCGTTCGTAATAGCGTATCTATTAACGATGTAAATCTATAATTTGTACAATAAATTGAAAAATATATTCTTACAGACTCTCATGCGTAGAGATTCGTTTGAAACACTGAAAAGGGAGTTCAAACCTGCAATCTGTTTGGATTACATTAAAGCTGGTGTAGAAGCTATTATAGAAGATGAAGTGACGTCTCGTTTCGAAGCAGAAGAATTGAAGGTAATTTGTGTTTTTTATTTTCTCTGAATTTTAATAAATATCAATCACTATATGATAGAATGACATTTGTTTTTTTTTTTGTAGAATTGGAATTTATTAACTAGAACAAATAGATATTATGAGTTTATCTCCTGGAAGCTGACAGTAATATGGATATGCGGATTTGTTATGCGATATTGCTTTCTTCTTCCTTTGAGGATAATAATTTGTTTTGTGGGGGTATGTTCATTGACTTTTCTTTTGTTAATAATATCTAGAAAAATTAAAACAACTTGGTAGGATGTGTATAAATTTGATTAATTTTTGATTTCTAAATTCATTTGTACTTTAAGATCCTGTAATGAATCTGTTTTGAAATTCTCTGTTTTAATACCAAATATAAATTTAGTATTTGAAATTCAACTAACATCAAAGATTCCTAGGTACTGTGTATTGTAATTGCAACATTTCTTATTGGCTTCCTACCAAATGGTTTTATTAAGAAATGGGCATACAACAAGGCTAGTCTCATAGCATTCAGGATAATGTCACAATCTTTATCAGCGGCAATTACAATTCATAATCCAGAGTACAAACCAAAACCAGGAGGACTGTGTGTAGCAAATCATACTTCCACAATCGACGTGTCCATCTTATCCACACAGATAACATTCTCCTTGGTAATATAACATTGCAAAGATAGCAATCATTGTTTTCAAAATTTGTTTTTGGGAATTTATGATGATGTCTTGTTGTTTGTTACTAACCGAATTTCCATATGATAATGTGAAATAATTTCGGGAATCTTGCTATTTTAATTCCCCAAAGCAATACAATTTATAATAACTGCAATTTATAACTGCTTACTGACAGAATTGAAATTCATTAGTAAATGTTACAGGTAAAACGGTATCCTGTAACTTTGCTTTGCAGGTAAACCTAATCTGCATCGATATTGAGAGAATTATCATTTCTTAGATGCAAAGCTTATGATTTACAGGTGATGTGGCTGACAGCATGTACAGCAGTAGTCGGCTACGTTCCAGAGGGTAGTTTCAAACGATGGCTGAATTACAAAGTCTCCATAATGTGCTTCGGTGTGTTGTCAAGTGCACTATCATCAGTAATTACGTATCATAATCCGGAGAATCGTCCTGTTAGGGGTATTTGCGTGGCGAATCATACTTCTCCTATAGATGTTTTGGTACTCATGTGCGATAATTGTTATTCTTTGGTACGTTTCTGTCATTCTTCGCCTCTAATATTTAATAATTCCCACATTATTTATTTGTCAATTCATCATTTATCAAATTTTTTAAGTTTGTCTGAAATTTGCTTTATATTGGTTTTATTTTGCTATTGTGATGTTGTGGTTGTAATGTTGTGATTGTACATAAAAATATGTGTTACTTCTAATAGTATGCAGAAGGCAACTTATATTATTCAATAAGAAATATTATTTTAGATAGGTCAGAGGCATGGTGGATTTTTAGGTATTCTACAAAGAGCTTTAGCACGTGCTTCACCACACATTTGGTTTGAACGATGTGAAGTTAAAGATAGAGAAGCAGTTACGAGACGGTAAATATTAATTATTTTGTATATGTTTTTAGCACACGCAGTTTATTTATAATATTTAAATTTTTCTGCTATATTTTATAGATTAAAAAAACATATTTCTGATCCCACGAATCCACCTATACTTATTTTTCCTGAAGGCACTTGTATAAATAATACATCAGTTATGCAATTTAAGAAAGGAAGTTTTGAAGTTGGTGGTGTAATTTATCCTGTTGCAATAAAAGTAATTGTGTATATATTTATATAAAACAATGTTAGTTAACCAATGTTCCAAATAATCAATTTTATTGTCTTCCTTATAGTATGATCCAAGATTTGGAGATGCATTTTGGAATAGTAGTCGATATTCCATGATACAATATTTATATATGACTATGTCAAGCTGGGCTATAGTGTGTGATGTTTGGTATCTTCCTCCAATGTATAGGAACGAGGGAGAGAGTGCTATCGATTTTGCGAATAGAGTAAAATCTGTGATAGCAAGACAAGGTGGATTAGTCGATTTACAGTGGTAAAATTTTTTAAATAGAAAAAAATATTCGCATATTATTATTATTATTATAGAGAGAGAGAGACGAAAATATATAATGAAATTTTTAGGGATGGTCAACTTAAACGAATAAAACCAAAAAAGGAATGGCGAGAAAAGCAACAAGAAGAATTAAGTAAACGACTTAAAGTCGAATAAACTGAATTCTAGTCGCGCTTTCATAATCGATATAATGTGTGATATTTTGCTTAAACGAGAATATTTTACCTGATGTGCTGTTTTATCTTCTTTATGGACACTTACCTATACAAAAAGCGGATAGCTCGTATGCATGATTTAATTTGTTTAATTTTACAAATGTGGTATATTGCGTCATATTAGATTATTTTTTATACGACAGAAAAATTGATAAATTTCTATAGTAACATTTATTACAAGAAGATTGTTATAGTACAAATAATTTATTTTAATATTATGATTGAATTTAAATAAAATATCGATAACTGAAATATCGCAGGTATCACATTTGTCAATTTTTAATACCAATATAATATAATGAGGCATTACAAATCTATTATTTGTATATAATGAAGTGTTTAATATGGAATGGTACGTCAATGATGTGTGGTTTGTTGTGCGTATGATTGTAGCGTCAAACTCGTCCTATTTATATTGTTACATTTTTAGAATCATCTCATTATCTCATTATTTTGATTATCTCATTATCTCATAATTATAAATATTTAAACCCATCTGATATTTTATAAAGAAAGTTACATTCTTTTTTTTTCCTTTTTGTAAAAATGATAGGAAAAACTACTGTCTTTATTGTAGAAAATAAACTATTTATTCATACTTCTCAAAAAAAAAAAAAAAAAAAAAAATTAGCATATATCAGGGTTGTGCTACTATACCCATTCCCTGAAAATGATTTAAAATGCCACTCATTACAACTGAAAAATGTAATTGAAATATTTTATATTTTTGTAATTAATATCATTAAAATTTTAAAATTTACATAAATTACTATACGATTAGAAAAAATTCATGCTTATGCTTATTCATGTATATTTACAAAGAAAAGTTATAATCTTTATTTATTGTTGATAAAATATTGAGAAAATTTTATTCATGTTCTAGTTGATGTTTGGATTTTAATTAAAGTTAATATTTTTATCATTTTAATATTTTTTTTAATTCAAATAGTAGTAAAGATTAATTAAAGTAATTGATAATTGTATACTTCGTAGAATATGTATTATATGTTTCATATACAAATTTTGCATGCATCAATAAAAATGTAATCAATTATATTAAAAAAAAATTAATTATATTTATAGGTTAATATGGAGATTAAATATTGTAATAATAACAATATAACTTACTCAAAATGTAAAACTATTAGTCAAAATAGAGGAATCACTTAAATTGAATATCAGTTTAGAGAATCGTTTATCCACAAGTTATGGTGCTATGTGCGATATCACTATTCAATTTTTTATATGGAAAATGTTAAAATATATTTTTGTGTAGCAATTAAAATATAGAGAGATATAGATAAACATAATTATAAAAAAAAATATGTACCTGTCATTGTAATTTTGACAGTAACATCAATATGGCCAACAATATACATTAATGCTTCATTGTCACTTTCCTATCACATATCAAAAGTGTATATACATATAATATGCTAGTCACTAATATACTTCCATTAAACAATATAAAGCACAAATGAATACTTATATTTAATTGTAATGTAATTATGCTATCTGGATTATACCATGTATATTTGATAATTTAAATAAGTAAATTAATTTCATGCGAAATAAAATACCATATGCATGCAAAAAATTTACATATACCAATAAATAACATAAGTGAATTTATAAGCTATATATATTTATTTTATAATAGCCACAATTTTATTATAATCAAATGATTTATATGATTATTTCATAATTTTTTTTTGTAATATCACTCAAAAATAAACAACTCAAATGTTATTTTGAAAAGATACGGCAACAATGATTTAACGTCCAATATGTCTAGTTTAAAATTTTTAATGACTAAAAATGGTTGAAATTGTCATTTAACTAACACCTTTTTGAACTGGAATTTCTTGGTCGAACTTTTCAGCTTCTTGCTGCTCTTCAAACAATCTAATTAATTCTTCTGTTGCTGTTGGTTTGAATTTAAGGGCTTCACCAATCTTTTTCTAAAAATAAATAAAATGTATAATGTCTATAGTAATGAAAAATTTAATAGAAAAAGCAAAATATAACTAGAAAAAAATTTTATATTTACATCTGGGAATTTAATTTGATTCAAAGATGGATTTTTAAAAGTAAATGGTGTCCAAGGTCCTTGAATGGAAGGAAAGTCTGTATGCCATAATTTAAGTAATCTAAGAGCTGGACCATCATGATACTGAGTTTTCAATAATTCCATCCATTGTATAATATCTTGCCTACTAAAATTAGCAATACATATCCAACTTGTTTCTCCATTTACTATAATGTATATAAATATTTCAATATTATTTTTTAATATTTAAAATTTTTTAAAATAACTTAAATAATAATAAATAGTTATTAATAAACTTACAATATTCAGCTTTTAAAACTGGACTTCTATGCCTTCTTGGTTTAACATACACTACAACTCCAGGATTTTGTTTTGCATAATCAATTAAATCATGTTCTAAGAAACTCCTATATATAGTAAAAATATAATAAACATGTACCGATATGGAATATTGCAGGTTATGTTTTATGAAATATGTACCGAAAATAAAAGAAAAAAAAAGCAAGTCATGTATATTAATGCAATAATTATAATTTTTAAAAAATTTAATGTTTATTGTTCTACTTGTCATTGCATCGATATACGTGCAATATAAAAATTTAGTCTTAAAGAGGTTAGAAATGAAAATGTTTACCTACCTAATTCCAAGACTACAACCGTGACTTTTACAAAATTTTATAGTTATTCTCTGTAACTGACACACATAACGACCAACACCAATGCCAAACGGTGCACGTAAGAATCCAAATTTTTGAAATAAATGTTTATTTGACATATTTGCAGATGAAAATACTTTTCACGTTTATTGCTTTCACAAACAGTATCGTGTCTTCATAAACATGTTCCTACGAGTTCATCTTTATAAATTTCTTGGAAAAAAGTTTAAGAATTTCTAACGTTAAATATGTTAAAACAATTCTTTATTTCATTTTTTGTTTTAATACGTTTCTTCTACATTCGTTTCAATTTTTCACAAACTTTTTTTTTATAATTTGTCTTTCACCTTTTAAATGTTTCAATCGAAAATGCAAAGATCATGATGTTTAACTATTATCGAACCATCGTGGTTCAATTACGTTACATTTTACGGGTGGTAAAGGAACAGGTATTATGGAGGGCAATGATGTAGGTAAAAATTCTCCTGGCCAAAGATGAACAGCGTCCATGAATAAAAATCCAACAAGGATACCATGCATGAGAGGAGCTAAGATTCTTAATAATCTACTTCTTGGAGGTTTCTGTGGCCACACGAAAATTAATCGAGATCCATCTATTATAAAAAGAAGGAAGAACCTTATTTTTATATAATTTTCTAAATTAACAGATACGTATCAACGGTAGAATATGCATCGAGTTCAGAAGCGCTACTTGTGTTGCGACGGATAATTGATGATTTAACGTGATGGGGACTGACACCGGGAGGAGCACTAAATATTCCATTTCCGCTGCAAGTCTTTCTTTTTTTGTAACTAAATCTGCGACCACCGCTTTGCCCGTACAAGATACGATCTTCGAAATTGCGTTCGTAGTTGGCTCTAATAGAGCCTGTGACCGTACTTCCGGTGCTATCCTGAAGAGATGTGCTGGTTCCGGTTAACAAAGAATATTTATCGTCGTCAGTGTCACGGCTAGTCAGGCCTTCCGTTCTTCTGTTAAGCAAAGATCCATTTGCAAATTAATTATTCAATTAACCATATTCTGGTTTTACTAACTCTTGACTAAGTCGAGAGGCAACATTACTATCCACTTCGGTTTGCTCCAGATTTCAAACAGTTCGATATGTTTTATATTATCTGCTGATGAGTGAGATTAAAACAAATATAATACATTTGGAATGATTTGCAAGGACGTTAATGTTAATGCATACTGATTTTCATTGCGCGTAAAATTATTAAAAAATGATCAAGAATATAGAAAAAAAAACATACGATCTTGTTCGATAGTTTTTTTTTAAATATCATCATTGCCAATTTCAATTAATATATCACCGGTGAGAACGTTAACTAATGCAGATATATGTTATTCTACTTGAAAGTGTCAACAGCAAATATACAATAATAAATTAACATTCATGTGTAATATCAAAATTTCAAGAATAATGTTATCAAAAATGACTCGTTGAAGCTTATCAGTTTAAATGCTAAGTCAGTGTATTATTGATAGAGTGAAAATGTTAAAAAAAATTTTGCACGAAAAATAATAATAACCTATTTGTGATTACAGTGCATATATATTCAGTACGGCTCTCGATAAATTTTATTTTTAAAAGAAATTACACTTTAGCAACCATGACGTCTCAATGTAAATATATGTATTCCAAATAATTATTTTATATATTATACAAACATGACACATTTTCAAAAAGATAGTACACGTATGTTTGCTTGGTAACGCACGTAGTAGAATTTCATGTTTGTGATGAATAATATTGTACGTAATGTTGCGCAATATTATAATGAATAATATGCGGATCAAAAATAAACCACACCATCTTATCATTTGCTTAACAAAGAAAAATTGTTTTATAGCAACAGCAAAATGGTAGTTTTGTCCATATGTTTAAAAATTGTTCAGCATTTCGTTCAGCTATCTATGTATGGAAATCTAAAAATATATATAAGTTGCATAGATTTTTAAGAATGGGATGCGCAAAGATGTTGAACGAGTCCAAAATAAAACAAATTCTCGAATTAAAGCAACGAAATTTACTAGTGTCAAAGATATCGAAAGCAATGAAGAAGAAGTAAACACATGATCTATTAAAAGACGTTATGACAAATACTGATGCAATACTGAACAGTCATCATAACATTTCATCTCAGCATGAATTGCACATTTCAAATCTCAATTCATAACGAGACAAATTACACAGAAAGGTGTTAATGCAAGTATTTCGAGTTTTTGCCATATATATTACAGCCGTGTAAAAATATCAAGAAATTGAAATTGTAAAAAAAAAAAAGTAATATTTTACGTATATAACGAAACAGCGAGTCCATTAGAGCAAATGGCAAATTCTCGAACGACAAGAATTTATTTATAATACTATGCCTACGACGTACGAAAAGAAACATTGACAAAAATTCAATGACAAAAATAACACAGATTTCTTTTCACATAAAAATTCACATAATTACATTGTCACAATTGTCATCACATATTGTAATTTACAACAACAATTACAAAATATTCACTACTATGACAAATGTACTATCATTTCGCATTAAATATAGAATAGTTTTTCCTTGTACATGTTTCCATGTTGTACAGACTTTATAATATCACAACTCCTTACCAATAACACGCATATTCTGAGTGTTTCAAAGTAACTTAACTATTTGTTAGACATACAAAATCATATGTACGTTGCTAAGAAATTAAAAGTAGCATGCATATATTATCTTTTTTCCTGGGAATATATATCACTATGTATGACACTTTTTCATTTTTCTTTCATTCAGTCTTAGGTCCAAAGTCAGATGTGAAGGCTAGTGAACATCTTTCGCCGTACTTCGAGGATATCACGATGAAGATGGAGGAACGACGTTGCGATCTTCTCGGCAGACAGAAATATTTAAGCGACAAAATTACGACGATGGAACGATCGATTCCTGCGTTGATTGCATACAACATGTGGATGTCAAAGAAATGCGATGACGCGCCGTATTATAAAATTCGCAAGATCATGAAAAAGTTTGCTCCTTATTCCGATCAAACTGAGAAACTTCTCGAAAATTTGAAGAATACCGTGGAGGAACTGAACAGCGAGACCGAGGAGTTGCATGTACGGAACGATTGAAATTCAACGACTTAATTCGGGTAAATCTTACCGGCGTGCTTGAATCATTGTATTCGCTGCAAAATTTGACGTATTTCTAACGATAAGTGCACCTCCTCTTTTATGTTGTATCTTTATTAAACATTTAATGACGAAATACAATTTAATTTTATTAGGAGAAGATCATTCAAGCGGATGTTAAATTGGAAGAGACAGAAATGGAAATAGAATCTTTGGAGCTTATGAACAGAGAGATGAACGATACGTTGAAGAATCTGGAGAAAGAAGTGAGATGTCACACCAGTGCGAGTCTTCATTCGATACATTCCGAGGACTTGCTTTGTTTATCGAAGATTCGTCAATTAGCTGAGGAAGAATTAAATCTGAAAAATCGTATTAAACAATTGGAACAGAAGGAAACGCTTTTCAAAGAGCATATGGATCGATTGTTAACATCTAAGGAACATCAAAATGCTTGTACTCGAAAGAAAATCGTCAGCTGCGTTCAAGATTTAGATTGTACTGGGAAAAGGATATGCTACGTTCCTGAAAAGTGTTTATTTCACGAACAAAGTGAGGCGAAGGGAAAGCAAGGAAAGGAGGAAGCTGTTACTGTTGGTGAAAATTATGCATTTAAAATAAAATATAATGAATTTTTTCTCTTTATTTCCATATTTACACAGATGCAAAGTGACGCAATAATTTCCACATCGGAGCAAAATATTGAAAAACGTGATCAAGAATCTGAGTCTCAGCTGCCTGAGGAAAAAATTGAAAAAAAATCCTGGATACCGAATTGGTGGTCAAATAATGAGAAATCAGAGGCTCGGATGAGAAGTACAGATACCCTCGGGTCATCGCATGTTGAAGATAATGTACAAGAAATTGTTTTTATGATAAATCATTTACTAATGTTCACAGGAATATTACAGGAAACTAAAAAACATTACAGGAAACTAAAAAACCAATTGTTGCTTCGACTAATCCACGAACTCAATCGCCCACTGTTGAAAGAACGTTGAAAGACGAAAAAATAAGTGATGATGAGCGACCCAAATTGTCAAAACCCAAGTCGAAATCAGCACAGTGTCATCGTCCTTGTTTCACACCTCAGGATCTTGAATGTATTGTTAAAAAAACTTGTGTGGGAAAACCTTGCAAAATCTCTTGCAACAAACCTATCAGAGGTTGTACTACATCCACAAGGAAACCTTTTTGCAAGCTACCACGTTATATAATGAAAGATCATGGCATGTACCTACTATATATGTAACGCATTCAATTTTTTAATAAGAACAGAAATTAATATGAAGAAAAACACAGGTATTCGGACAGGATGCAAACCATATGTGCTATCTTGTGATTTCACAAGTCCCTGTGAAATTTGTCCAATAATGTCCTGCTCACGTCCAATTGGAGGCTGCAGATGCAATTGCAAAAGCAAATGTACCCGTAGTTTATCCGATGCACCATGTAATTGTAGTGATGATCCGTTAGGTCCTTCGGAGGAATATCATCCAAGTGGTTCAAAGCAACTGGGTGAGGAAGACAGTGAAGATGAATTTTGCGAATGTTGCTCATGCGGTTGTGAAGACAGTGATGAATCATTGTGTCAATGCAACTAATCGTAAGTTTTTTATTTATTCATTTTAAAATTGGATTCTACAACCATTATTTTATAAAAAGTATTTGATAAAATGTATAACTTTAAGAAAAGGTATGTTTTATTATTATTATTTCTTTATTTAGAAGGGATAATATTTGTGCGTATTCTTCCTGAAATGAAATCAAACAGGTAGTTGTGAAAATAAAAGAGTTTTAAACATTATTTTTGGTATTAAAAATATTTAAAATAATATTACGTACCCTCCAGAACTGAAGCAAACTCTTATATTAGAGTCCATGCCATTTATTGTATTCATGTCTTCGGAACTTAATTCAAAATCGAAGACATTGAAGTTTTCTTGTATTCTAGATTTTGTTACTGATTTGGGAATCACCAAGTGTCCACGTTGTATCTATTGAATAAATTTCTTCTTTCTTAATTTATTCAACAATGCAAGTGAAAGAAATTTCGTTGATTTAATAAAATACATACTTGATACCGCAGTACAACTTGAGCAGCAGTTTTCTTGTACTTAGTAGCCATTGCTGTGATTTTCGGATCTTCTAAAATTGTAGGTTCGTTAGGCCTTAAACCTGGTCTAGCGAAAGGACAATAAGCAGTGATAAGGATTCCTTTGGAATTGCAAAAGTCAGATAACTCTTTCCCAACTAAATACGGATGGCATTCGATTTGATTTGTCACTGGTTTTATCGTGCAGTTAGAGAGTAATCGTTCTACTTGTTGAGAATTGAAGTTACTGATACCAATGTTCTTTACAAGACCTTTTTTGACAAGGTCCTCCATTGCACGATAAGTATCGATATAATCAGTACCATCGTCTATAAAATTACCATCAGCATCTTTGGGAAATGGATTATCACCAGCTATAAAAAGAAATATATTTTATTTATTGATTAAATAAAAGGAAAAAATTGAAACTTACGTTGGAATCCCATAGGTGAATGCATTAAATAAAGATCGAGATATTCGAATTTAAAGCTGTTCAGAGTTTTCTTTAACGCAGGTTCAACTAGATCAGGTCGATGGTACGTATTCCATAATTTACTTGTCACAAAAATATCTTCTCGTTTAATGACACCTTCTTTGATTTTTGCTGCAATTGCTAAACCTACTTCCGATTCATTTCCATAGAGTAGAGCGCAATCAAAGTGCCGATAACCGACATCAATGGCATGTTTAACTGCTTCAGTCACTTCATTAGGTTTGGACTTATTCGATAAGAGAAAAAAAAAACATATTAAAGAAATGATTCAAATGTCGAAATTAAAAAAATTTTTATGTGGAATTACGGAAAAAAATTATGCTTTGATAAAACGTACTCGTATATTATTAATGAAATCTAAATAGTAGTTATCTTCTAATAATATATCATTTTAATAAGTATCTTAATATTGCTTATCCAAATTGTATCCAACATACCTGCCAAGTACCCAAACCAAGAATGGGATAAGTATTGCCGTTATAAAATTTTACAACTTGTTGCACCATTGTCACAGATTGGAATACTTCATAAATTGACATTCACCGAGTGTAGAGTGCGTATTTATACTAGGCAGATGATAACACGTATATATCTTTTACCTTGAAACAAAAATGATTTAAACTTGCCATGTCATATCTCCAAGTAAGAATAATACTATGTTCTTAGCAAATAGATCGTTTACTGATTATGGAATAATGTTATATCAACTTTTATGTTCAAAGTGACTTAATCTAGTCCAATATATTTTAAATTTATATATATAAGTGCTTATCTGCAAAACTAACAATTTTTGCAAATATTTATTATTAGTATCAAGTTTCCTTTTATTTGAAAGTATGACCATATGGGAAATAAAACTACATATGTTTTTATTATAGTTTATTTTATACGAATTTCATGTAGAAAATATACAGGAAGAAATTGTAAATATTACAATGAGAATAGTTTGTACATACTGATTCTTATCTTAATTAGAATTAAATATGGAAGATTTAGAATGGAATATGGAAAGGATAGTAAGGGCTGGGCTCCGTACTGAAAAAATATAAATGATTCTATTAAAAAATCAAATTTTGTAACATTCATATTAATAAGTAAAAAGTACTTACCCAAGCATTGGACAGATTCTGCCATTGCAGTCAAAAGTGTCAATGTAAGCAATATCTTCTGGGGAAAGTTTGAAATCGAAGACTTCACTGTTTTGAGCAATTCTGGACTTTGTAACTGATTTAGGAATAACTACGTGACCACGATCCAGCTAAAAGAAAAATAACAATTGTATTATAAAATTACTTGACTATAGTTCATGAATGAAATATTAGCATATACCTGGTATCTAATAAGTACTTGAGCAGGTGTCTTATTGTACTTCTTCGCAAGTTCACCCAATTTTTGATCTTCTAACAATTTTGGATCATCTGGTTTAGCCCATGGTCTATCAGGTGATCCAAGGGGACTATAGGCAGTAATAAGAATACCTTTTTGGATACAAAATTCAGAAAGCTTCTTTTGAGTAAGATATGGATGACATTCAATCTACAAATATATAATTCATTATAAAATATAGGTTTCATTAATATAGGCAATATATTAATACAGGTTGAATGAAACTTATATTTACTTGATTTGTAACTGGTTTAATAGTGCAGTTTTTAAGCAATCTGTCTATTTGTTCAGAATTGAAGTTGCTAACACCAATATTTTTAGCAAG
Source organism: Frieseomelitta varia (assembly GCF_011392965.1). Classification (NCBI taxonomy): domain Eukaryota; kingdom Metazoa; phylum Arthropoda; class Insecta; order Hymenoptera; family Apidae; genus Frieseomelitta; species Frieseomelitta varia. The sequence goes on from NW_025110249.1 coordinate 552,335, forward strand.
TCCTTTGGATACCAAAGCTTCCATAGCTTTCCATGTATCTACATAGTCTGCATTACTAAGAGCAGGAGTATTATCGGCATTTTGTGGGAAAAGACCACCTCCTTCCTTATATGCCATTGGCCAATGAATTAAATAAAGATCCAAATATTCGAGACCCAAATCTGACAAAGTTGTCTTAATAGCAGGTTCAACCAGATCTGGTCTGTGGAAAGTATTCCATAATTTACTGGTGATGAAAAGATCCTGCCTTTTCACAACACCCTCATCAATTTTTGCTTTAAGGGCAGCACCCACTTCTTTCTCATTGCCATAAACATGGGCACAATCAATATGTCTGTATCCTATGTCAATTGCATCTTTAACAGCCTGAGTAACTTCTCCAGGTTTAGACTAAAAAGAAAAGGCAAATCATATAGATTAAGTCAAACAAATAAATTATCATATATAATAAATATATAGGTAAGAAATATATTTGTGTTAAAAATAAGGGTCATTTACTTTTACTAACTGTTTAGTTATCATTTATATACACTGACACTATTAAATTACTTCAAGATGCACTTTTGTTGATCAAAAATAATTTTTAATATGCACGTACAAAGTTTAATATAGCGATTTTGTCCAAATATGTAACATATTAAAATTTCATTTAACTGAAGTACAATATCGAATTACATAAGTAAGATATAAAAATCTAATCATTATACATCAAACATAAATTACAAAAATTATAAAATAATACTATTATATAAGATAAATTTCCAAAAAGATTTAGTAATTTTATAAATTTTAATACGACATTTTAAAATATTTCATTTATTATTTCCATATTTAAAATTTTAATATATTAAATGTCAGAAGACAAACATGGAAACTGCTATGACGCCTTTATCATAAAAACAATTCAGTAAATGAATCGCTGTTTCAATATACATGTATAATACAAAAAAAACCATTCATCTATTTAATAGACTGAGAACATCATAGAAACATACTGCGCCTTAAATAATATAGTTACACATTTCAATTGACATAAGTAGAAGTAAAGAATTACGAACAGACTATGAATGAAATTCAGTATAAAACTTTACCTCAGAAGGTCATAAACATTGCAATCAATTTTATCTGTCTTTCTTACAGGCAAATAAGTTGAGTAATATAATATAAATTCTATATTATTCCATTCTATATGTGCATATATATCATCAGTTATAATACTCACCTTCCAGGTACCAAGTCCGAATGATGGCACTTCATTGCCGTTGTAGAATTTCATCATTGGTGCGTTTAAAACCATTTCGATGCTTAAACTTGAAACACAATACTTAATATTGGAAGTATTTTGAGATTCGACAGGTCGTCATATGCTAATGCCGTCAGAACAGTGCCGGTAGTTTTGCGCAGCTCCTTTTATAAATATCTTACATTAACCCCTGTCCCCTCCTAAGAAGACAACCTCGTATATCAAAGGACGAATCGTGATTGTCTCATTTATATTTTTTTTCGCTTCATTCATACTTTCTGCAAAAAAAATTGTTTTAGAAATAAATTGTAATTAAATTATTCGCGAATATACTATAATTAAAGTATACTTCTTTTAATAGTGCATTTCTTATTACAATTTACACATTATTAATTTCAGTTAATCACAGCTATGAAATTTATTCTAATATTAATATATTGATACAAATTAAAAAAAATTTTCTGCGATTTAATCTATTGATTTGTAAACATCGTGTGTATTTTGGTAGTGAAAATTTTACATTCAATTTCCTAAAATATTTTTCGACTGAAATGTCTTATCTGCTTCCTATATTTCAGATTTTCATACTGATTCAAGAAATTGATATGAAGATTACAAGTACAGAAATATTGGAAAAATCAAGAGAATATCTTTGAACTAAAAAACCCCCTAAAGCATACTGCCCTGCTTTACGCATGCGTTTCGTAGTCTCTCATGCATGCGCGATCTTTCGTAAGCTTTACACGTACAGATATAAAAAGGTTTTTCTATGTAGTTGTAATCTCGAACGTAGTTGGAGACGCCGGTAAATTCGTTAAGAAGAAACGGGACCTATGGAAAATTACAAAGTCCGTTAGGAATAGCAAGGAATAGTTCCCTTGGTTGTTGAGAATGAATGAATGGATTACTCGTATAACAGAAATAGAGCGTTCTCGAATGCAATTTTATAGCCGTATTTCGATATTAAATCACAATTCAACGTTAAGTAAAATTTAAGATCAATAAAATATCGAAATTCTCAAGTATCAAGTATATCTAATCACAATGAACGATGTATTTTTAAGATATTGATATCCAAAGGGATAAATTATTTGAACAATAAATAGGGAAGAATAACAAGCTTTATGTACATGTAAATTTATATTTTTTGTACGTGTACATTCCAGTATATATATATATATGTGTATTTCACGTAAATACATTTAATTTAAAATCGATATACGTATGATTATTGAGTCTTATAATCTATCGAGTCTTATATCTATGTTTCTTCGTTCTCATTCAAATAAGTTCAATAATATTAAAAGCAAAAATATTATCGATATTTCTTGTTTCCCCGTTTAGCAGTATATGAATAAGATTATTATGAAAGTATATGAATGAACAGTGACTTAAACTTTAAACTCTCCAATAAACACTTTTAAATTAAATTTTCTTATATTCATTTTTATGTATGTACATCTAATATGAAAAGAGCTTTTACCGATGGAAATATTTTATATCTTATGCACTATCATAACTACGCTACATACTAAATACATTTTCATGGAACGAAGTTACGTTTATATACATATATTTACATATATTTACTAATAGAGAGTTTAACCTTGATTACATTTTTCTCGATTATATCTCAAAAATAAAAAAAATGCTTAACATTTGATATCATATTGAAAACAGTGCTAGCTGAATTCAGCTACGTTATCATTTTGATAAATATTGCACATTCTATAAGTACAAGTATAAAACGTGTTTTTTAAATAATTTACATAACACACATAAAAATTTATCTTATATCACGTAATGCGCTTTTCTATCAATCGATCAAGTTAAATAGATTTATCGATTTTATAATTGAACGTATTGACTAGATTAGTATTATCAATTACAATATATGTTTGTGAAAAAGACAATATGGGCAACAATTTGAACGGAATAATACAGAATTCGCGCTTAACTTATAAATAACACAAATCAAACTATCATATTACGATTATTCATTGATCGATTTATGTATAACACTTAAGAATATCTGATGAAAAAATCCGCAGCAATAATACATAAAAACTGCTAACCATCCATAAATAAAAATTGCTAACCAAAACAGACAATAGACTCTGGTGCAGAGATGACGAATGCAAGTGTACATGGGTGTTTCGTAAAAATTAAATTTCGTATTTGAGTACTTTTTAAAAATCTTGACATTATCTGCATATTGACTTTTCTTCTTATAACGAGCACAATTCACGGTATCTTTCACGCGATTATCTTTCAAATTATTTTTATTCATTATAAAATTATCTCCCGAATTGATTTCGTTATTAAGCACGATACTAACTTTCTGTCTGTAAGAAAACCAATCCGGTATATCGTTTCCATCGCAGAGATAAGAAGACTTCTTTACCTTTCGGAAAATTAAAAATTTTACGATAGCTTTGACTCTTTTTTGAAAAACAACTTTGTTCCATTGTTTACACGGCTTATCCACCATCAGTTTAACATTGTTCTCTTTTCTGACAGCTTCTAGCAGCAACTCCAGGATTAAAAAGTTGAAAAACCTGGTCTTGAAACACAAAAGATTCTCCAGATCGTTTCTGAGAACTTGTATACTTCTATCATTGAATATACCGATGAATTCGTGAAGACAAGTTTGACTGTCGACTTTTAAGATCATACAGTTGAGCATTGTCAGAATAAAATTCATTACTCTGGCCTGAGTGGTTTTTCCTTCCTTTAAAATGGTTGATATTTCTTCAAGCTTTTTGTAGAATAGCACCAGGCCGTTGTATTCATTCGTACATTCCAATATCATGGCGATTCGTGAAATCAACAACTTCGAAAGTTTCAATATTATTATTCGTATTTTCGCTTGTTCAAATTATCTTAATTATTCTTTCAATAGAAAATTTACACAGACTGAGTTTATGTAATTAATTCACGATTCGCGTTCAAAAGAATTACTTAAAATTAAAGAGTAATTTAAATCGAAGTATCGTCGGTTTTACGCGATTTCCACAATGTCATCGAGTAATGGTATTACTGACGATATTTTTGTTTACGTTCATCCGATAGAATGTTAGAAATAAACACAACATGAGTTTATCAGAGTGACAGAGGGGATCGTATTCGTCGTAACAAACTTTATTGATCTAAATATGAACTAAACTTACAAAAAGTTCAATAAATAAAAAGCATGAAACAAAAAAGCAGGAAAGAGAAACACACATTAGAAAGATTTAATAAATAATTATGAAAATAATGAGAAGACTTATATCGAGCAATTGTTTTCAAAACTAGAATCTTTGAGAGAGTACCTTCGAATCGGTGATGAAGTACGATTCCTATTCATGTAAAAATCTTCGTAGAACGTAGAGTTCGTACGTGGATCTCCAAAGCTGATATCTTCCGTGTTCAAATGTTCTAGAGAGTTCGATAGTTTTCCATGAAGGCTCTCCTCCGTTGAATCGTCTGGCCAAACGAATTCCGCGATACCTTCCGTGTAAGAAAGAAATGGTTCCGCTGAAATTTTCTTTTTCATCGTGAAAGTGTCGTCCTCTTCTAAGAATTCCTCTTTCACTTGCTTCTCGAGCGCCAGAAACGATTTCAACGAACTACTAATCACGTTGTCCATCGAAACAAAACGGTTCAACGAATCATTTGTATTATTAATTTGGTTGCTTGGTTCTACTGACGTGTTCAGTCTCTTCGATTCAGTCGAATTCGGTCTGGAACCTCTCGTTAAAATCGGTATGTCTTTGTATTCTTCATGTTTCAGTGCGATGCTACTGAAAGTAATGACATCCGGTATCGAGGACAGAGAAGTTGTTGCTCTCATGTGGATTGAAGAATTGCTCGAGCGTATACCATTTATTCGCGTAGTTTGAAAACTGTTGCGCGTCTTGTCGAAGGTCATCATGTTTTTAATCGCATCACGATACTCTTTCACCTTATCGAGCATTCTAGACCTCCAAGAACCGCATTGAGTGATTGGCGACACGATGTTATCTAACGATAACAATCTGTTGCACGTCGGTGAGTTGGTTCGGTTGGAAAATTTCGAGTTCCATCTGTAAAAAACCATGACAGTTTCGTTCAGTGTTTCGTGGTATATGTTTCTGATACGTATCGGAAAACGTCAAGTTTATAATACTTACGCTTGCGTGATATGATTCATGATGTAATTTCGTCGTTCATATAACTAATTTATAGGACAATACATATACAAGTGAATACGTGACTGACAACTGGCTGATAACGAATAATTACATATTGCTGGTTTTATGTTAATAATGCTCACGAAGGTCGTGCTTGAATTTACTTAAATGCCAAACATTACGATACGTGGGAAATTCAATTTCGGATATGTGATTTATCCTGTTCTGTTATATAAATTTCTGAAATCTCTTGCTTACTGATTAAATTCTTTTTAGAATCAATGAACGGTAAAGGAGGGGAAGCGGGGCCAGTGGAAAAATACCATCGCAAAATCGTTGGACAGTGTCGTATTCATAAGTATACGGTAGTTCGTAATATATAAAAGTTTCGTTTATACTATAGAATAAGCAATTATTGAGTGAATCATTTTGGAGAATTCTCGCCCACTAGAGTCTTTGCTATTCATTGAAGAAATTTGGTCCGGAATTCATAATGAGTATAAGACATGGTCATAGACGACGTTATTAAATAAACAACAAAATTTTGTTGTTACTATAATATATGCTAAGTAAAGGTAGTTTATAGAAAATTTTCGAATAATATTTTTAATAATTTTTAACTAATAAATAATAAAATTTATTGTTATCTATATTAATAATAGAATTTATCAGTGTCAAATTCGTCACGCACAATGCATAATACTGCATAACTACAATAAGATTACTAAAAATTTAACATAAATTTGAATATATAATATAAGTAAAAAAAGAAATATAATAATTCTGATATTTTAATAATTTAAAATAGTTGAAAATTTAATTAAAAATTGTTTTTATAAATGTTTTATAAATCAATTATATCTAAAACCATGTATTAATAGTTTTAAAATTTTAATTTACTATATATAAAAGAAACTATCATAAATCTATCATAAAACATGGATAGAGCTTTTTATCATATATAATAGCTTGATTTCGATTAATTACTAGCTTCTCATTTCAGTATCTAAAATTAACAACACTATAATGGATTTCAAAAATCATGTTTCTGGCTCGTTCATTATTTGATTAACTTCGATCGTTTTACTTGATATTCTCCAAGTTTTCCAATTTATCGTTGTAGAGTGCGCTAAAAGCTACTGATTCTTTTACTGTGTCGGCATTTCAGAGCATAGAACACGATGTTTCATGAGATAAAAGATCTACTTTTATATCTCGTCTGTGATATGGTCTTCTCTGTACGGTTATTATTTTAGATTTACTAGAAGTCTATAGATTATACCACAGACTTTTCTTATTCAAACAAAAAGCAATGAATATAGAACGAAAAGGTATTGTATTTAAATTTCGTATCAATTAGTATTACTTGATATGAGAATGAAGTAAAAAAGAAAAATTGAAAACTAAGGAAGGGCAAATGCTTTTTGTAATTACTGTAAATAAAAATTAATTCTTCTTTAGTGTGAGATAATGCATTTTTATTTTTCTTCATGCAGGTTTCCTTCAAAATAGAACTTTTCAAACGACCTTCAATTTCGTTCCAATCCGTTGATTGCATTTCCGTCGTATTATTCCTAGCAATTATGATAATAGTATTTATCACTACGTCACATGTTTTTGAAACGCATATTTTTCGAAAATTGTTACTATATTGATTGTATAATACGTGCCACATTACAATAGAAGAATATTGTTGCACTGTAAGAAACTATGCGCTTTATGTGCACTTTTGCAAAAAAGGAGAAAATGAAATACTTCCTGCTTGCCAATTTCTTTTTCTAATGCGATTTTATTTATACTCAATATATACTATGCTGTTCTTTAATTAAAGTTAACATTGGTGGAATATAGTAATTAGCCTTGTTCGTGGTGGTGCCCCCTTTGTTACGGCGTATGATGTCAGATGGTATGGAGCATCGAAATTTTCCATGGCATTCAATAAATCTAATTGACTAGATAAGGGTCAACCGAGTGCCAAATTACACCGTGGGATTATGTAAGTTCAAAGGGGATATACCTTGCTATTAATTTATACTGAATTTGATGAGTTGTTTCCTGCCATTTTACGTCTTTGCAATGAAACTTATATTAGTCAAACGGGTAATACTTGTGTCCTCTCGCGCTGCAAAGAAAAAGGAATTACTTTACTGTTAAATAATCAAAATTATTTTATGAATTAAAAAATTTTTAGTATGCTTACTCGCCAAAACGCGCAACACGTTGACCTGTACCAATTTTATCTATGGACACCATTTCCTCGTTTGTTAGAGAAAAGTCAAATATATTCATATTTTCTTTTAATCGGCTCGGTGTTACTGTTTTTGGAATGATAGCGACTCCTTGTTGTAACTGGAACACATCGGTGAAAAAGAACGAAATTTTATATCTATATATATATACAAATAAGCAGATTAAGTATATTTTAATAAATTTCGTTTTTTCGTCTCAGCTATAATTTCGGTAGATTGAAGGCAAAGAAGATTCGTATATGTTATATACGTACCAAATACATTCTCTTTACATCATAATTTTATCTGCATAATTGTGTCTATGTATATTATACTTATCTTTGTCAGTGGAAATAACCATGCACTTTGTATTATTTCCAAACGAAATATCACAATACAAAAAAAATATAAAATCGCATCTTTCATTAAGAATTTAATTGGTAATAAATTAAATAGTAGTACTAAATAAAAAGTATTGTAAGTAATGAAATATAATTAACTTACTATGTATCTTAGAATAATTTGTGCTGGTGTTTTATTGTATTTTTTCGAAAGCTCTATTACTACTGGATTGTCCAAGCCAGTTGGTATGCCCGCTTTATTTCCTGGTTGTCCCAGCGGTGAATACCCAGTTATCGTAATATTGTGTTTTTTGCAAAATTCTATTAATGGTTTTTGATTCACATTTACGTTGACTTCGACCTAAATAGAAATAATAAATATTTATTATCTTACTTAGAATTATAATGAAATTACATGTGAATTATGAATAATACAAATGACAATTCACACTTGCCTGGTTATTTACAGGTTTTATTTCAGCTACACTAAGTAGACGAGTGATTTGCTCTTGATTAAAATTGCTAATTCCAATACTGCGAGTTAATCCTAATCGCGCGCATTCTTCCATTCCTTTCCAGGTTTCAAGATAGTCAGTATCCGACATCAAAAGATCTCCATTGTCATTTCTGGGTGATAAATCACCTCCTTCCTAAAAAAAAAAAAAGAAATAATTGGTTCGTGATTTAAAATGCTCGATAATTAAACCGATAATTATACCGATAATTAAAAGCGTATTAAACTGAAACGAACCTGGAAGGCAAATGGCCAGTGTACTAAATAAAGATCCACATAACTTAATCCAAGATTTTCTAAAGACTTTTTACATGCTGGGACTACACTCGACTCTTTGTGAAAGTTATTCCAAAGCTACAACAAAAATTTTCAGTTTTAATAAAATATAAAATGAGAAAATTTTGTATAAAATTGATTACCTTTGTTGTAATGAAGAGATCCTCTCTTTTCACAGTTCCATCCTTGATTTTTGTTTGAACTGCTTGACCAATCTCTTTCTCATTTTGATAAAAGAACGCAGTGTCTATGTGGCGGTATCCTAAGTTTATTGCCTCCATTACAGCTGCTTCTACTTCTCCAGGACGGGACTGGGAAAATACAAAACATATTTAAATTTCATAAAAAGATTTATATAATTAGTTAGATTAGAAGCAATATAAAAGAATGGAATTTAACTAGAGATTTATTACAAATTGTAAACATTATAATGAATTTACTGTATGTTTTATTATAAATATTTTATACATTTTTGTTATATATTTTCATAAGGGTATACATATATTTGAATATTTTCTATCATAATTTGTTCAAATTTATGGAATTTTTAAATATAGTATTCAAAATCCAAAGTTAAGTTTTAATTTAAATAAACCGCGCAACGTGATCACGTGACACTCTTAAAAGAATTTGCTAGATCTTTTCTCACACACACATTTATATAACGTATGATTTGTAACATTTCAATTATTGTTTGTTATCTTACCTGATAGGTACCAAGACCAAAAGTTGGCATTTTATACCCATTGGAAAATGTAAAAGAAGGTATTTCAGCCATGGTTGATTTTAAATCTTAATCGTTGGAAGAACAGATATAGTGCTGATAAATTCGTAGTAGAGGTTGTCTCTGCAACAAGTATAAATCCGACGATATTCTAGAAACTAACTGATTAAAGTATATCGTACCTTCTAGTCATACTGTATTCCTCATAGTCAATCATTATATAATGATAGTGACGATGTGTACATATGTAGCTAAGATTAGATATCTATATGTAGCTAAGATTAGATATTAATTCTGTATTGCACAAGGCCAATGTAACGTGATGTTATCAATAATGTTAACGCTATTAACAACGCTAGTAAATAACATTAAACGTATTAGATAATAAGCATGATTATTTAATGCGCTGAGCTTCTGAATATTCAATAGAAATGACGAACACGATTATTATGTTCTACTTCTTAAATAATTTTTTTATACAATTGATTTATTGAAAATCAAATTAATTACAAATATATGAACGAAGATTATATAGAATATAGGTTTACAAAAATATTTAACAAAATAGTACAATTGATTGAAATAATTTTCTTTTAAAATTCTATATTGAACGGATAATCCACGTGTCCCTTGAACCTAAACACAAAATATCGATAATTAGATATAACAAAATATAGATAATTAAAAGGGAAAAATAAGAAATAAGAAATATGCACATTCACTTGTTATGTTCATGTATTACTTACTGCTCAGCAGGACAAATACGAAGTCCACGGTCAAGAGAATTGATAGTTGCAATTTCTTCAGGTGTTAATTTAAAATCAAAGATGCTTATATTTTGTTTTATGCGTTCCTTAGAACTGGATTTTGGGATGGGAATGGTACCAATATCAATCTGCGATAAATAGCAGTCATTCTAAGTAAATTTAAGACAAACGGATGAATGTATACATATATAATTATAAGATAAGTTACCAAGTATCGCAAAACAACTTGAGCCGGTGTTTTGCCGTATTTTTGGCTAATCGTCACTATTTCTGGCGTCTCGATCGTAACTTGTGGATCAGTAGGTTTCGCCCAAATACGTCTAGGAGAACCAAATGGACTGTAAGCCGTGATAGATATACCACGTTGTGCACAGAAATCTCGCAACTTTTTTTGATTTAAATTTGGATGGCATTCCACTTGATTCATAACAGGTTTGATTTCAGCGACTGATAAAATATGATCGATCTGCTGGGAGTTAAAATTGCTAAGACCTATACTTTTTGTTAATCCCAGTTTTATGCATTCTTCCATTCCTCGCCATGTGTCGAGCAAATCCACATTTCCATACATGGGATTACCTTTCTCATCAACTGGCCATAGATCCATTTTGTCAGTTTTCTAAGAGAATTATGTTACAATAATATAATAATTTATTTTAATTATTTGTTTCAAGACTATTGTATCGATATTAACCTATGAACCAAGGAAAACGAGCTAACTCATATTATGAGATACATATAGTTACATATTTGAGTGATAATGTTCCTTCTTTTTACGTGTTTTATCTTTTTAGCATTTTACAATTAAAACTAAATTATACTATATTTATATTGCAATTATAATTATAATTATTAACATACTTTAAAATAAAAATTATTTCAATTGAAATTAATTGATCTTAATTTCATAACTGTGAAATGTTCTGATTAAGGAACAACTCGGTTGACAGGTTTAGATCAAACGTGTAATAATGTTATTTTATCGATCTTACATTAAAAGCTACGGGCCAGTGAACAAGATAAAGATCAATATAATCAAATCCGAAATTTTCAAGTGACTTTTTGCATGCTGGTACTACTTCTTCTCTCTTGTGCATCGTATTCCATAACTGAAAATATAAAAATGTTGAAAAAGTTCATAGATTCAAGATCATAGATCAAGAATTTTTTTTTTGATCACCTTTGTCGTGATAAATAAATCCTCTCTTTTTACCACACCCTCAGCAATCTTGTCGCGCAAAGCTTTGCCGATTTCTTTTTCATTGCGATAGATATAAGCACAATCAAAATGCCTATATCCGGCATCCACCGCATCTCGTACAGCTTGTTCGACTACAGTTGGATCGTCCTTAAAAAATTTACACGAATATTCATAAAATGCGTAAACAAGAAATTATATTTTCAATGAACTTAATAAATATGTTCGTCCACATATTTATCTGTGTATTTACATGCATGTTTTTGCGTACAATAATGTTTTTTAGTCAGATTCTTCACTTTATATTCCGAAAGATAGTATCTAATATTTAATATTGATATCTAATATCATTGACTGATAATTGATGCAATATAAAAATAAAACAAATAAAAGGAAACAGCACAAGCAAATATTATTGATATGTATTATTTTTGTCTTTTTCTTGAATTTTTATTCATATTTATAGATATAGATCATTTCCTTATCTATCTGTTAGTTTTATATATAATATTCTTTTCTTCAGATGTTATTTTATTTTTATATCTACTTATATCTACTAAACACCAGCATATACATTCGTATATGCCATATTTTTGAATTATATTGTTTTAATTTGAATTATATCACTTCTTTCTCAGTCTAAGAGAGCTATATACACTATTATGTTGTATATATTATAGGTTTTTAAATTCTTTATATAAAAATTTATGAAAAAATCTTTTATTTATTCATCCATAAAACTATCTATGTAATTACATAGTATAAAGCTCCGCTAGATATAAATTCATAAAACTTCATAACTTCAAACATAACTTCGCGAAAAATCTTGCCATAGTTAATAAAAAAGATAATAAAATTTGTGCATCGTTTTTCATGATGGAGTATATATAGATAGGTTATATTATGATAGAATTTCCAAAATTGTTAAAATTCTTAAAAATTAAATAAAATTTTATTTAATTATATTTTTAACTATAAATTAGAATTTTTATTAAATCCTAATTTGTTGGAGATTTGTGAAAATATTTTTATGAGATGGGAGAGTGTTCCTTTTGAAAGAATTACTTTATATACTAATAATTATTGAATAAAAGTTTTGTTAATAAAATAGTTAAATAAGTAAAAGAAAGTCATAAACAAAAAAAAATAAAAATATTGAAATTGATCAATTCAGTCATTGAATCTAAATTCGATTAAACATTTATGAGAGAAATAAAATATTGCGCAAACAAATTAAAACATTTACATTATTTTGATATTAAGAAAAAGTACAGTGGTCATGGTACACTACATTATCATGCTGCTATTATAAGTACAGAAAACATAGCTTCAAAATAGTGATAACGATTTTTCATGTCACAATAGAGAATTTTCAAACATGCCAATTATGCTGTTTTTTCTTGTTTGCAATATTTTTATACTTAATGTTAATAGCAAAAATCTATCAAATATCTTTTGGAATATAAATGAAAAATCTGTCAATATTTCTATATCTGTAAAATCTACATTTTATACTACTTCTAAACAAAATACTTACTCCAGCTTGCCAAGTACCAAGTCCTAGGACGGGAATTTTTTGTCCATTACTTAAGGTATGCGTAGGTGCAGACATCTTTTTGCTTTTACTCGAACGCACTATATCAATCTAAAAAATCATACGCAGTACAGATAGGCCGCTTATAAATGAAATCCCCTTCCACTTAACAGCCTTCGTACTATACATGTGTTAGTTTCTTGAGATTAAATAATTACTATGATTACATAATTATCTCTGCAAACATAAAATATTTGTAATAAATTTTTTTTATGAGTTAGAAAAAGTTTGTGTGGTTGAACGCATGCATATATCTTTTATATCTTATATTATATTATAATAATATTAGTTGAAATATATCTACAGTAATTATAATTATAACTATAGCAGTGTTAAACAGATGGACATAAGTGAAGCAGCTCATATATTTCATTTTTAATATAAATATAAAGGAGTCAATTTTATATAATTTTTCCTAAAAATTAGCTCTTAAATTTATGTGGCTGTCATTCCCTAGCTAATAGTTTATTGTTAGTGTGCTTAGCACGCGTTTTGTTTAATTTCTTAGCTAACATTGAAGCTGTGCAAAAAAACATAATGGAATTTATATCAGTGCTTTACATTATGTAATTAGGTCAAAATAAACCTATTAACGAATAAATTAAAGTTTTTTTCATAGATCTTCATATGAAAAATTTGCAAAACCGTACCAACATAATATGTGTATATGACTCTCTTTAAGAAATAAATCGATTATTATAATAACGTACCGTTTAAGGTGATATACGGGAAAAACACTATAATGACGTTTAATAGCTAAATAATGACATTTAATAATTTAATAATTTAATGCTGATTAGAGTCATTTAACGTTGGACTTTAGCTATAATCTGAAATGTAGATCGTTCATTAATATAAATATCTCTCAATATTTACATCTGAAATTCATGATAGAATATATTATACAAACTTAAATTTTCTGTGCCTTGTTTATAGATTTTAAAAAATATATATTAATGCATGTAAATATATTTATTTACCTGAAATTCTATCGACAGAATTTCAGGCAATAAAATTCCAATATTGACTGTTTTGTTTAAATAATTGATTGTTTCTAATTTGTTTCTCATTTTTACAATTAAAGTATCAGTCTAAATTAAAGATATACAAGAATATAATATATTCAAGAATATAACAATTTCCCAGAAATAATTGTTCTTATTAATAATATTCTTTTCCTTCACTAATTTGTCTTATTAATGGTTTTTCCTTATTATTTTATATATATTAAAAAATATTTTATATAATCTTTGGCAGTGTTTTGGATAAAAATTTTTCCAAACTTTTATTCAATCATTTTCTAAGATTTGAGTCCAGTGTACATGGATTTTTTTAAAATGGTGTTTATTTTTGGATGATTTTTTGTGCTTTTTACTCTTTTTTTCTTCAATTTCTTTATTTGCAAGAACTATTGCTATTCTTTTCGATGATAAGTAATATGACTATTGCGATGTTGTCATATTAATTGTATTATCATATGAATGTTTTTTTTTTTGCCTGTATTAAAACAAATTTGTATTTATATAACTTAAGTCTATGTCATAGAATTGTCAATTTTATTCCTCAAATACTGAGATAATCCATCAATTTCGGAATTTTTGTCATTATTGAATTTTTTAAAATAGCTTACGTTTGTTTTTCGGTTTGAAATGGCAGAAATTATGAATATGTTCATATTTATAATTTTAGATGAAAAACAATATAGATTTTCGAATTATTAATATATTCATATTTACAATTTTACAATTTTTTAAAGTAAAAATATGTTACATGTATATTTTATCAATGGAAAAATTTAATGACTGACAAAGTTCGTTTATATACATTTTCATTTTTCGACATAAAAAGATGATATAAGAATATAAATCTATTTTATAAAGATTTTATTTCCTCAGTGTCGTTTGCTATATGTGCTTTCTCTTTTCTCGAATTTTTATTTTGGTTTTTTATTTTTTTTGAATTTTCTACACCATTTTCTAGGTCTATCCTTGTTCTTGCACGTGTACCAGGACCCCAGTTAACTGTAGGATTTTGTTGAAATCGTGTTAGCTTGTTTAGTCTGGATATTGGATTTGCCAACGGATGTATATCAAATGAAATATTTGTTGTCGTTGGTGTATTTAATATTTTTATAGCGGGACTGTCGTTTGATAATTTATCCCTTTTCACGGAATTATTTTTTTCCCATGCGCGTACAATATCCCATATAACTTCATTTGGAGCATCCGTTTTTATAGATGTTTTGCAAGCATGCGAATACGATACACGATAGCCTGCATTTAACAACGCAGAGCGGAATATTAACATTGATGGTGTGACACATCTGACTATCGACATTAAACGATCAAGAGTGTAATATAATGGAACATTTAATTCTTCATGAATAACATTTAAAACTCCTACCATCCTTTTGAATGTTCCCAACTTTATACTGTCTAAATTACATAAAAGATTATTTACAAAATATTCATTATGCAAAGGACCTAACCATATTGGTCCTCCTTCATGTTGCTTATGCTGACAGATTTTACAAAGTTGATCCACATAAGGCGAAGATGTTAATTTGTAGCCTCCAGTGGACTTCTTATAACATAATGGTTGCGTATTAATACTCTCGCAACCTGTACACTGATACACCATTCCAATTTTAGTTGCATTCTCTTTGCATTTAATGTGACTAGAGAATACTTTAACAAATACCCTTATATAAAAGTCAACACTTATAGAAAGTAGTGGTATTATGTATCTACCGTAACGCCCTGCATGCGAAGCAATACTTTGTAATAATATTCTTAGTGCCATTTCATGGCAAGCTTTAGATCTCAAGGAGATAGCTCCATATTTGAGAAAACAAGTTTCAGGGCTATTACCAGCTAATACTGCCATATCTGTAGCCGTGATCATAAGCAATCCACCATCTGATACACATTGTACTGCTCCATCCAAAAATATGGTAGGACAACCATATGGGTCTAAATCTATCATGTCGAACTTGTTCTTTCTACTTTGATACATGAGTAAAGTTGCATCTTCATGACTTGGTTTTACAAGATTTTCAACTCCATTATGTTGTATATTTTTTTTAATGCTTTCTACAGCCTTTGCACAGATATCATTGGCTACAATTTGCTTTATGCCTTTTACTTCTTTAGCATATCGAATGCTACGTAAACCAGTGGCAGATAAAGCTTCTAATACAGTGATCCCATCTTCTTTTTTTGTATTTCTTTCGGTTTTTTGTTCTTGTATGTCTTTTATAAAAGCTGTTAAGGCAGCCACACCAAGGTCTCTATTAAATTCTTGAACAGGATTGTAAAATACATTTGCATTGTTAACTAAAATTTCTGCTTCTCCTTCTTTTATGCTTGTATCTAATTTTGGTTTTTTTAGACATTGTTCCATGTTATTATTTTAAATCTGAAAAATATTCAATTAAGCATTTCATGTAAGTGAAATAGATACATAAGTAAAAATGTTAGAATAATGATAATTTCTATCTAACACATGATAGATTTTATTTAGGAAATTACCTTTGTCAACAGCACAGTTATGCTTTTGCAATAACAAACTTTTATTAAGTACCATAGCTATATAAGAAGTAGATAGTAAACCTATCACTTAATGGTGATTTTTGTCACACACTTTGAGAGTTCTAAAGCAGTTTTACTGCGTTATTGTCAGTAAATATAAGTCAGGATTTTAATTAAACAAGTACAACTACCAAAAATTATAAATTAACTATATTAGTTAGTTTTTTTTACAATTGAAAATTTATTTGTTTCACAGATATTAAAATATTGTTACCGCGGAGCGGTGAAACGATGGAACTAAATTGTTTTACTCTCTTTGTCGCATACTTGTCATCTTCTTTGTCTATAAAAATGTAACAAGAATAAGTTATATGCTGCCATCTGTCGGATTTAATTATAACTTTCCATTTATTTTCAACAGATGGTAGTACTACAGACGAGGTCATATACCTCCTATCTAGTACCAACTCATCTATCTTGTTATCTTATCGATTCACAGCCAATAGATGACAGCAGATGGCTTATTCTTGTCACATGTTTAGATACTTGCTTGACATGTGTATAGGCATCATACCATGGGAGGCAGTAGTATGCGACAAGAACAACTATAATGATATGTAGACAAGGAGGATGATATTGAATGACAAGGATATACATAACGTGTGATAGATATATACGTAACGTCTACGAAAAGAACAATAATAACGATTAGTTTTTTATTCAAATAATTGTTGTTTTAATGTTGAAAAATTTTATCCAAAAAATTAAAAAAATATTCAATAACAATAAACTTTCACAGAAAGGCGTAAGAAAATCATATTCATGCAATAAATAATAAACATTTGCTTCTGGCGTGCCATAATTTTAAATCAAAAGAAGAAAGTTTAATTGATTTTTAAATTAGAAATCAAACGCAGTGTTCGCATAATATCAACATACGTGTACAAAAATTCAGTCAAAATTATCTGAGAAAGGAAATTGTCCAAGAAAAATTTATGTAATATGAAAGTTCTGAGAATTGAAGCAATTTACATTTGGAAATGACACACTGAATTATATATTTTCTCAACTGATGCATAATAAAACGAAGCTTTCTCATGCTGTAAAAAATTCCATTCTGCTATCGATTGTACCTAATTGTGTCTAAGATCCCCCATTCTTCGTCTAACATCTCCCATTTCTACTATATATATATAATTCATCCCATTCTAAGTAAGTCGAACGTTGTTTGTTTCACTGCAGTCTATCTACAATGAAGCAACAAGCGATGTCGTTTATATGCATCGCGCAACAAGTCTTTCAATGTGATTCATATTTAGATTCGAACGCGCATTGTCATGAATTTTCACTCTGTAAAAAGTCTCGATTACGTGCACGCATTTCGTATGTCATATTTATTTTAAGATTCACCTGTGTCATTTGACACGAGAGCAGGTAATGGAAAATCATTTTGTAAATTGAACGATGAAAGCAAATTATTTTAATTACCAACGCGCTCATTTTTAAGAACGCTTCGATTGTTCGTAAGCGTGAGAAAATTGATCTCTGTGGCGCTAGTGATGGAATCAAGTCAAATGCAAGGAGGATTTCTTCCTAGGATTCGGTTACTCATGAAGTATTCAGACTATACGTACAAATTTCTAATTTTGGACCATGTAATTACCTTTCTAAGAGATTCAATTCATTCAAATGTTAAAGAATTTATACGTGATACGTCGTTAGACTAAACTAAAATAATATTTACAAGTTACTTTTATATACTTTTATATTTACTAATATTTATAAGTTAACATTTGAATGAATTGAATTTCTTAAAAATCGAATCTTGAAAGTTCGACTGTATTATTGTAATTAGACTACGAACGTTTATGCATATATAGAAAACCTGCAGGAGATTACAATTGCATAGGATGTAAATAATACAAAATATCCAAAGTATAGTGCTCTCAATAATATTTTTATTACGTAAAACAATTTTCTATGTTTCAATTATCAGTGTTCTATTTTTTAAATTTAATCATAGTTTCCAAAAATACGGATTCCCGCAAAAGTTTACAGTTTAATTATGACCTTATTAAAGTTACAAATTAAGCAGAAAATCATTGGAAATAAATATACTAGGATGTAGATTTTACGCAATTACGGAAAATTGGGAATTGCAAAAATGTATGATCAGCGCGTACACAAAATTATCTATATAAAATATCCAAAGTAGAGTATGTTATAATATATGTATAGTAAATAAATTTTTTTTAGATGTTCATAAAAATATTAAAATGCATGAAATCCCCATTTTGCTTATAAGTTGTAGATATTAAGAAAATCCTGTGCTGTATGTATGTACATGTGCTTTTGTACCTCAGTGTACAAAATGATGATCCATAATAATTTTCATAACCACTCGAGGGTCATAATGTGAAACGTGCCTGTCAACTCGCAATCAAACATTTATGCGTACGTGTTGTACCTGTGTGTTTCGTGCTAAGTGGTGGGAGTAACCACTTGTGACTCGTACGACGTATCACTGAGTCATACTACTTCGATATAGAAACGTCGACTTTAAATTTCCGTAGTTTCCCATGGAAACGGGGTCAAGGATATCCTTCGAAGTCGATTTCTTACGCTATATATGCAGGTGCATTTCGACGAAAGCTTTTACCGCCTGTGATTGATAGAAACCTTAATATCAAGCTTCTCATTCGTAGTCGCTGGACGGGATTAAAATTGATCGAAGGCATTACACCTGTTCTCGTTTCAAGAAACAAACAAGATTTTTGTTTTGAGAATGTTTCTTGTTTGAAAAACATTTGACAACGTTTCTTCCGAGAAGAAATTTTGAATTTTATTTTATCTTTCATCATCAGACTGCGGATTTTAATACAATTAAGCACAATACTTTATATAATGTTATATGACGCTAAAGCAATTTTCTATTTAGGTTTCATTTCCTAAATTAGCTTCGTAAAAATATAAAATTACACAAACGTTCTTAATTTATTCATTACCATATCAAATATCAATGTATTTGACGAGACTTTAATATTTCACACACGAATGAATAAAATGATCGAGCAAATAATTAAAGTTACACGTTGCATTGTGAAAATTCCAACATTCGCAGAAATTTGACATAAATAGACGTTAATATTATCTGTATCTGTCTTTATATCTTATACACAACTTATCAAACGTATCGTATCGTAAAAAATAGTTATCGTTTTAGTTATCAAATTCCGTATCACAGTTGTAGCAAGTATACATCATGTTCATTAAATAAACACTCCGGGTCACGGATTGCTGCAACAATACACGTCGTTACAAACGAGCAAACAAAGAAACCAATGAGCATGTAAAATGAACGATCAATCGTAGAACGAGAAAAAAAAAAAAAAAGAATTGAAGCTACGAGAGCAATAACGATTTTCAACGCATGACAGAAGAAAGTAGGTGATAGAAGCGGTGAGCATAGTCGAAGGTGTTAGCGATGTAGGTGGGGATGATGTTGGCGGTACAAGTGGAGGAGGTCTCAGTGTCGTTCTCAGTCTCATCCAGGCTGGAATCGCGGTGATGAACGCGTCTAAAATATAAACTAGGAATCGCGTTCGACATCTGACGAACCTCAAGAATCAATACGTATAGTGCGTGAACATTCCGACGGGGGTAGCACGGTGTGGTGTGTGGCGATAATTTAACTGAAAAGGTGACCACTCCTACTAGTTATCGAGCTTGCTTATCACCATCGGCTAAAGAAAACAGAAATCAATTTATCATTATTTCAATTGCAACAAACGTGTATATTTAGCGATGCGGTAACGCGTGAATTCTGAACGTGTGAAGTTATGCAACGATAACGTATCAAGGTGTGTCTCGACCGATTTTTTTCTCCTCTAAATCGCTTATTGTCAGTCGCCAAGAGTCAACGTCCCTTATTATTAATATCGACGTGGATTTTCATTCATCCGATTCGATTACCTCTGTCCGAGTGTCGGCAAACCAGGTTATTTTTCGACGCTGGTCGTAATATCGTTGACGTAACGACCAAGTATAAAAGCGGACAGAGACATCCCGAGTACAGATAACGAGCATCGCGTTGTTGCAGTCTTTCCCGCAATGCCAACTAAAAACGGCGTACATACGGGCGTTCACTTGGGCCGGAGATAAGAGGGAAACGAGCCTCTTGTGTATCGGGATCGCGTGCATACTTTGTTATCGAATATAACGATGCAGTCACACGCGAAATTCGCTTGGCAAGATTCCTAACCAAGTTGGAACCGCTATTTCTATTAAATAGAGGTCTCGGGCATTTTGTAAATTATAAAAGCAAAACTTACGACTTTGTATATCCTTTTATATATATATATAATCATGTATATATGTACAGTACCTATTCTTCAGATATTAAAAACTAACTATTCATCTCAGTTTTAATCGTATAGTACTCGTTCATTAAAGAGACACCCGTCTGTCCTAGTTCGTCATTCTCGAAGCTCCGATTCCCACTTTATACGAAATTCTTCGCGTGATTTTATTTCAAAGTGATTCATTATCAGTTTCGTTTCAAAACATATCCCGCCGCTGCGAACGCAGACTGAACGAGGACGAGTCGAAAAGTTCTTCGGTGACTTTATTTAAAAAAAAGAAGAAGAAAAAAAAAAGAATCCCTCGTCACTGAAGAGCGAAACAATTTAGAAAGCTGCTAGATAAAAGTCGATTTCCATTAACTTGGACGAGGCTTAGATAATTAACTCCATGCTCCACGAAACATCCCATACAATCTACCTACTGAATTTTATCAGACATTGAGTTCATCGCTGAACTTAGTAGGCCGGTAGTATATCGCATGGCACGAGGGTTTTAATAGCCTGTCAGTAATCGTTCGGCACGGTTGGTTGTTCTGTTTGAAAACGGGAACCCCGCGGCTTTCATTTCGGCTGCAGCCAAGGGTGAAACGCAGTTTCAAAGATATATTGAGAAGGGTGACTGCGTGCTCCCGTTGAACGAGGAGATCGATATAACACATGCGCCCTACGGCACAGATTCCTCGCTGAAACCTCGCGTTCAACAGCTTTTCAGCTTGTACACAAACCACAGTGTTCACTGTTCCCTTCTGTCACCAGTCGGCTCGTATATTTCTCCGGTAAATCCTCGTGAACAAGTGAAGAGTCTTATCAGTCTTTTCATTGATCGTGACGATTGTTCAATCTGCAGCGTGATGCAACAGTGATTAACTTTCACTCGTTCGTTCGGAGACGTTGCGCGTAATTAGGCTCGCTGCTTCGAGTATTATTGACACGGTGAGTTTGCACCTGAAACGAGCGATATTTCTTGTTACGAGACAGTCTGTGATACCGCATTGTCGACATCGAGTTTGATCTTCTTCATTCATACTTACGAGACATTAATAAATGTGGAGCGTGGCGCTGTTTTATCGTGAAACGGTTGCGTTACAATGTTATTAATAGACCGCGGATTTTCATGAAAACTCGTATTTTTGTAACTGTGAATATAGAGGAGAATCCCTAAATAGCGATTCGTGTCGTATATTAAGCGTCACGATCCATTACTCTGGATTCTTCGCCTTGTACCTTTGACTTTTCTTTAGAATCTTAATTTTAGACGTACGTTTGATTCTTCCTTGGATTCTTAACATTAGGTCCTTCGTTTCTGATCCTTAACTTTGGATATTTTATCGAGCTTTGGATTCTTCAATTTTTTCTTTGAATTTCTTACATCAGACGTTGCGTATATTTTTACACACTGTATACAGTTTGTAGGTTTTATTAAAATTATTAAAGCTAAGTTCGTTTTGCAGATTCAGGAGAACAAAGGTCAGTGTCATTTGGAAATTTGCATCACCTCAGTACATAAAACGCGTTCGTTCGACACCTGGTTACTCAATCGCTCCCCGCTTCCTGTTCTTTGCTAATTGTGCTAACACGAATGTTGTCGTAATCTCTATTTATAGTCATGAAATAACAACGTGTCCAGCTTAGTGCCGGCCTTCCATCATTCGTACCGTTTCTATGCGGGGAAAGACGAGTCACTCGCGAGGAAAATTGTTTCGAATCTTGACTGCGCGAATCGATGCAATCGCGATTCATTGACAAAGTGTAAATGTCGTCTGATGTGAAATAAAACCAGGTTAAATTCTGATTACCGGTTCTTTCGTGAAATATTCTGAAATATTTATATGAATTTACGACGGGTCAGTTTTATAATTTGGCAATGATGCAATTGGCAAAGTGGTAGTTTCATGCCAAAAATTAAGTTGAAAATAATATGTAATAATAGTTTTTAATACGACGCCTAATTTTTGAGTTAAATCGAGATTGAAAATTTATACAATGCTCGAGTTATGAAATGAACAGCAAAGTACATTTGATTTTGACGTGTGAAAATACGTCGAAAAAATAAACAAAAAAAAAAAAAAAAAAACAGTTTTTCATTATGCTTCATTTTCAAGGCAGGCAAATATGAAATCTTTTTCGAAATCAAAAAAGAGAGAAGACTTCAAAGTCTGTTGTATATTTTCGACGTATTTCTTCACATGGAACCATTGATTGAAATTTTGTTTGCTAAAATACCTTGTGTAATTGGATTTTATAACATAATAGAAGTTCATTGGTTTTCCAACTATTTATAATCTTTCGTTTGTATACGTAACAAGAATTCGCTTTCAAATAAATCGATTCAACGTTCATTAAAATTTCGTTCAAATAAATGAAGAAAATTTTGAAAAAATATGTAATATGTGATAGAACATAATTTCTTGACTGAATTGGAATGCAGATGATCGATCTGATTAGAATAAGATTGTTCGCTAATTTTGATTGTTAGGAACGCGTGTTTGTGGACAGCTGCTGATAAATTACGATTTTATTAGCTTTGCTAATATTAGCTTTTCGATATTTCACCATTTAAGAGGAGCACTTGAAGGCTTTTATTAGTTTTATATCTTCGTGAAAATGTATACCTTTGACAAATGAAAATAGTGTATAAATAGGAAAAGCTTTTCAATTCAATTCGTGTTGAAATAGATTTGACAATATTTAGATGATATATGATTTAATGGATGCAAGAAAAAGAGGGGAAGAAGTAAGTGCTTCATTAAAATTCAATGATACTCGATACAATCAAAGTGATCAATTCCACCGAGGTTAATCATTTTTCGAGAACTTAAGAAATATTTCGAAAATAACGAAAATGCCGTAGTATCGTAAGATCATTCGAATTGAATAATTTAATGGAAAATAAAAATCGTTTAAATAAGATATTTCAGATATTATAAAATGATGAAACAGATTACGTTCAAAGACGTTCTTTTAAAAATCACTCTGTATTTATGATGTCTCAAAGTAAAGTTTACGTTCTAAATAGGAAAAGATAGAGAGAGAAAATAATTCTTAAAAAAAAAAAACAATCAGTTGAACTTAGCAGGAGACGTTTCTCTATGCTACTAGGACAGAGCAAACCTTCGATTGGTAATCAATTAAATGATGCACCAAAACTTTCGAAACGTCAAAGAGCTTGATTCTCATTATTTTTACAGCAAGGCCTTCCATTTGGAAGGCAGAGATAAAATTTATCAGGGAATACACTTTTCCTTGGAATGTAGGAAGTAAAACAAGAGCTGAAGTCGTCCCATTGTAGCTTTGAATCCTTTATTCGCAACAATGCCTCGAGACACAATACTGTCCGACAATAAACCAAACCGATATGAAAGAGTCCGACTATACCCGATAGTCAATCGACTCTCCCCTGTTTCGTCATTGAAATGCCGTGGTGATTAACTTAATTGGGGAATATTGTTCGCAACTCGACGAGCATCTGGCAAAAGATTATTCCAAGACGAGGGATTGGCGAGTAGATTTAACGAACAGAATCGTATTCGACAGGTGTTAAGTAACGAAATTAACGGGGACAGATTTTCATTGCCTATATATTTTGCGTCAAGGAGGTTTACATAACTCGTGTGTAATTTGCGCCGATTAAAGAACACTTATTCGATCGCTGATTAGCACGTACGGTGTCAATTTTATTGGGTCGCCTACGGGAATTATGTTGAATCGATAGCTAGTTACTTGACCTCAAAACGTCGCCGATACGTCTACCTGGACGTTAATGGCGTGAAACGTCGTGCAGATAAATCTAGCGTTGCCGTTTTTTTTTTTTTTTTTTTTTTTTTTTTTACTCAAACTTGACCCTCATTCACTCGCTTTCCATCGTACGATGCATTTTTAATGCCAGGATTGTTCAATCGGTCGTACTTCGTTTTAGAAGACGCTAAAAAAAGAAAAAGAAAAAGGAAAAGAAATTCAAACGTCTCTGAAAGATCTCCGATTCTAATCTTGAAAAAGATTTTTCAATATTTTTAGAGAAATTTGAATCTCGACAATTTTCTAGAATAAAAGTAAGGACGGTTTCCTTTTCTCGAAAGTTGCAAAAATTCAAACGTCCATGACGATGAACAATTTTTCTTGTGGTTAGAATCACTATGATGTTGAAGATTGAAGTTTTCCTTTGATTGAAGTGACGACCCCGTGAAACTTAGTGCACGATTTTTGTTCACTATTTTATTTTTATTAATCATCGAATATTAAGACTGAAGGATAAAAATTAAAAAAATCTGCAGATGTCTCGTTTAATTCTAATGCTCAAAGATCAATAAAATGGCGAAGAAAAGTCGTTCATCAAGTCTGATTTCATTCAGTTTCAAGGTCACGGTAATTTTAATCATGAAAAAATTTTTCCAATCTTTTCAAAATCGTTTGAATTTATATTCGAGAACTTTTTCGATCGCGTGATATATAAAAATGTCTTCCAGAAAAAAAAAAAAAAAAAAAAGAACTTACTACTATTAAAGTGAAGTCAGGTATATTGTTATATAACTTTTTTTTACAAAGTTAACTTAATTTAAAATATCAACAATATTTCCATAGTTGTCGGTTCAGTTATGCTTTTCATTGTATATGATGTATATTCGTACAGGTATCTGAAAGTGTTCGAATGTTTTCGTGTGCCTTGCGTGTATTTAGACGAAGGATACAGATCTGCAATTTCGTTAACTGTTTCGAACCGCGCATCCCTTAATTTCTTCATACTGTGATATTTCAGGCGCAAACATGCAAGCCGAGAAGACGGACAATGAAACCGAGAAAGTAGAGAAAAACGACGCCCAGGCGGAGAAAAGTGAAAGTGAAAAGAAAGAGTCGGCGGAAGAAACTGCGGCTAATAAGGTAGCGAATTTGAAGATCGAGGATGAAACTGGAAACTCAACGCCTAGCAGTCCTGGCGCCGCACCGTCTGGAAGCTTTCTGGCGAGTTTCAAAGCTTTCTCGAAATTCGGTGACCCAAAAAGCGACGGGAAGCTGATTACGTTGAGCCAGAGCGACAAATGGATGAAACAGGCGAAGGTGATCGACGGAAAGAAGATCACTACTACTGATACAGGGATTTACTTTAAGAAACACAAGTATGAGAATTTTCACTGATTAATTTATCTTCAAACAGAAAGTAATGATCTAGTCAAAAATATTGATTAATCTTCTAGTAGGAAAATAAATAATTTTATATATATAATAATATTTGTAGTAAATATTTATAAAATTATTACATACTTTATCGAATATTTATAAAATTATTGCATACTTTATCGAATATTTATAAAATTATTGCATACTCTATCGAATATTTATAAAATTATTACATACTTTATCGAATATTTATAAAATTATTGCATACTTTATCGAATGTTTATAAAATTATTACATATTTTATCGGAGAAATAATTTTATAGACATTATATAGACATTACAAATAATTTTATAGACATTAGGATTTCGATGATTTCGTTAAATACGAAACAAAAAATACCTGTAAAATGAAATAGAATATCTGAACAATTTCTGTGGGAATTGATTTTGGTTTTTAGATCTACGAAATTGGGCATTGAACAGTATAAAGCGTTTTTAGAGGAACTGGCGAAAAGTAAAAAGGTCGATTTAGCAGAGATGAAAAAGAAGATGGCGAACTGTGGACCACCTGGGGTTACTAGTGGTGCTGGAGGAGTAAGTATCACACACAAACCACACACCTGTAGAGGTTTGCCCAGCGTTCCATAATTTACTTCTAAATTCACGATAAATATAGAGCATGGCTGGTTTCATAGTTCATGGTTTGATCGATCGCAAAACAAGCTTCTCCCACGGTTTTACAAGTTAATGCAAACTGGAGGTAGTTTGTCCATTTAATTTATCGCAACCTTGTCACTGTGTCGACACTGACGATTTACGATGTCGCCAGATCTGAACATAATTTTCAACGATCACGTTTCTTAGATTCTCGCCTACGTGTCACGATCATCGAGCAACCTTCGTGTTGATTAGATTCGTGTGTCTTAAATGTCTCTTGAGAAGAAAAATCCATTTACTATCCTTGGAAATGTAAATCAATGATATGTAATGATTTGTATTAGAACTACTTAACTTTTTTTACGATCTATGTTGCGTATGAATCTTGTATTTTGAAATTAGCTAGCCAGACTATAAATGAAATTCAGAACACTTAATTCTTCGAAATAGAGTATTTCTATTATCAATAGAATATTGTACATTATATATGTATATATATAATTTTGTTTCTATTTTTGTAGAAACAATATTGTTTGCGAGTTGAGGCAGCTCAAAAATGAAAATCAATCACGAAACTTTTGCTCACTGATTTCTATAATTTGGTCCTTCTGATTCGCGTGACATGCGCTGCATTCTGTTATCACGAATTTTATCTTTACTATCATCGTGAACAAAACGCATATTGGCAATGTAAGAAGTGTGCTACATTGACTTGCATTGTTTCTTTAATTAACAATTAGTAATATCAAGTTTGTTGTCCGAAACATACTTTTCGAGACGTAAAAATACATACACAAAGGAGCGATATGACGTGTATATAAAAATGTAACATGTTAATAAAACATTGATACTCGTGTCTCATAATTCTATAGAGAAAGAAACAAAAATTTTTCCAATCGCCTCTTCGTGTTATGAAACTCCATAAAACTACACATCTTATTTTATTTTACAATTATTGTTACAAGAATATTCTCTTTCAGACTGGGAAAGCGGCCTCCACAGTGGACAGACTGACAGACGTCAGCAAGTACACAGGCTCTCATAAGCAGCGTTTCGACGAGAGTGGTAAAGGCAGAGGAATCGCTGGTCGAAAGGACCTGCCTGACCAGTCTGGCTACGTGCAGGGCTACCAAAACAAAGACACCTACAACAAAGCCCACTAGTTCGAGAGATCCGCGCGTTTCTGTGATGTCTTCGACACTGTGTTGTCCCGTCCACGCACTTCACACGAAACGCCCACGTGTCGTCGTCGGGTTCTTGTCTCGTCTAGATCGTCGCGTTCCTCGACCGGCGCACCTGATCTACCTGTTGCGGCCTGTTGACACACGCCGACGACGATCGACGCAAGCAAACGGTGACGATGATCGGGCGAACGCGTTGGAAGCTTTCCTCGATGAATGATACGTCCTTTCAGACGACCCAACGAAGAAACCAACGGGTCGAGAATTTCGTTCGAGACTCGACTTTCTTCGTGGCGGACAGCTGAGAATTCGAGGAGCTGTGGTGGTGATCACGAGGTCACATAGGTCATTGATGATTCGGCGAAGCGTTCTTGCTGAAGATAGCTTGTGAAACATCTGGCAGCCGAGCTATTTTAACGAACAAGACACTCTCTTTTAGTTACTAATCTCCTGGACACACATTTCCATAGGAAACGTCGTTCGAATTTTCTGGTACTCTTTAAAGTTCGTTTAAAAGCATCGTGCGCTTTGTTTGCCTTGCAAATCCGTGATCTTCGCTTTTTACTGGACTGGATTGATCGTAATCGTGACGCAGTTCCAACGAGACTAATCGATGCATTTCTTCGGCTGTTTTGTTTTCCCTTTGGTTTTCTCTTTGGAGTCGAAAGCGTGAGTAATTTTGTTGTATCGTTCAGTTGAAACGATAATATGAGAACGAAAGGAGATCTATAGTGATTCAGGTATCGAAATTTCTGTTTCCATTTTCGAACGATTGGAATCATATCTTTTAATTACGTACGATTTCAATTTGACATACCACGCTCTTTCTTCGGTTTTCTTGAACGTATCGTACAACAGTTTGACAGGGTCGCAAGTACAAATATTTTTTCTTCGTTTCTCAAACGCATGTTCAATCGAAAGTTTAAATGCTACTCGTGACACTTGAGCTTCGAAATTCTTTTAATACGCATATTCTACGATCGTATGCATTACTTACATAGCAAGGATCGTATACGTTATGGCAATATAGATTTACGCGAACACTAGTCAGAGTTAGTTAAATGAAAATTAATGGAGACGAAACAAAATCGATGCTGCAGAGCAGACAATTCTATTATAATTTCTTCTGTCAGGTTGAGTAACGAGTTCATTCACACCTTTTTTTTTTTTTGAAAGAAACGCATTTAGTGTTACTACTTTCGTGTAAAATCTTTTCGATCGAGGAGTTATTTGTCTCTGTCTACAGTATTCGCAATTTTTATAATTTCGAGACGTCGTAAAGTACACATGCCAATGAAAGACGAACGAACTTGTCACTCAACATTCACTTCTATATAATCTCTGCTATTCTCTTGGAAGATCACCGCTCGAGTTTTTGGTGCAAAGTTATTGTCAGAGCTCTCTTGCGCAATGATCGGCTGATTAATAATATTAGTAAACTGACAAGTTAAGTCAAGTTAAGTAAGTTATAGTTTTCTCTTTTCTTTCCTTATTTTTCCAAAATGTTTTCGATATTATATCATTATAATATTATTATGATATTATATTATTATAATATTACTAGCATATTATTTTATTATAATATGCACGTGACAAGCAGGAATATATGAAACACACGATGTAAAGGACTTGTTATAATTTTTATAAACTTATTGTAAACAAATTAATCTCCGTTTAAATTCCATTTTTCCAAGTGTGTGTCGATGAGAATGGAAGTCAATAACTTGCAACTTGTAAAAATTTTACTAATGTTATTGGTCCGATTGTGCCAGATCGCGTAACCATATGGACGTACAATGTTTGCAATCGACGCGTTGGAGTATACGATGGGATCGTGGTTGGATTGATGTGATCACGCGAATATTTCGAGATGTTTGTGATTATTCTTACGATATCTGCGTATGCGTACATTAATCGAATTAAAGTGTACTTAAAAGATGAGACCGCCTGGCGCGCAATGGCGGCGAACTCAAGACCAAAATCCGTAAATTCTCTCTCTCTCTCTCTCTCTCTCTCTCTCTCTCTCTCTCTCTCTATCTATCTATCTATCTATCTTTCTTGGTACTAAATTCTCGGAGATAATTTCAAGTGAAGTGTAAACGTGAAAATCGCCGTTTTCAATCAGCTGACACGACTGTGAAAGCGATAAGACATTCTTTTTTTCTCTTTAAATTAATGATTGCTTTAGAAATGGTATTGCCAAATATTGCAAGAAAATGATCGTTCATTTGTTACGATATTTATGTTTTTCGTACCTTTCTTTCGGAGACATTTTCTTGCAGATATTCATCGAAATATTTTTTTCGTTTCTTTATTTTCAAAATGATTGTCTCGCTTTCGCAACAGTGGCATCATCGTATCGGTAAAGCACTTTACGAGTTCTCTCTTTAATCGATGTACACTTTATTTAAGGGACAACGTACCTCGATGGACGCCCCTCCTAATTCCAAGGGGCTTTTGATTCATTCGAAATAATAAAGGCGAGTTGAACGAAAGGAACTTTCTATTTTTATTAGTCTTGTGCTTTCCTGAAATTCTTAGAATGAAATATCAATTACTAAGAACTAGAGTTAGGATATTCGAGTCAAGCTAATTGTAAGCCAATTTTGTCCGTAATTTACTACGTAGAGTTACTTGAATCAGTTGAACCACTTTTGAAATACGTATGCAATATACAGGGTGTCGCGCAAATCACAGTATTATATTGGAGGATAGTTCTGCATGCAAAAATTCATTCAACTAATTTGGCTATTTCTGCACTGAATAGGAGTGAATAATAATCTGATAAGATAGTGCTATCTACTTGCAAGAAAAAAAAAAAAAAAGTGAAAACTGTAGACTATTTTGTACGACAAGTTTGATTAAAGATCTTGAAGAATCCCAAATAACCCGTGAGGTGAGGAGTTTTCAACAAATGAATTCTTTTTCAATAAAAAGTTCGTTTATTTCGAACCTCTGTGCTCCAACGCAGAGATAAATAATATCGTAGTCTCAAGTCCATGCAACAGTGCTGCTGGCTTCGTAAATTAATGTAAATTCGGATACGATCGATCTCGCGATCTGATCGCAATGTGTTACAGAGGAATAGGTGTAATTAAATGCTTGGCAAGCGAGTGCGTTATAAATACGTCGGCGAGATCGTTGCGCGTGTCGTTTTCCACACGCGTGGAAATAGGACAGCCATTTTCAATCTGTTGGCTAAACAACATATTTAAAACGCTGGAATAATAGAATTCTCTTTTTACGGACGCGTTTCTTTTTTTTTTTTTACGTATACGTTTCTTTTCTTTCTTTTCTTTTTCTTTTTTTTTTTACGTGCGCTTTTTTCCTTTTTTTTTTTGACATAGCATATTAAAAAGAAAGAATACTGAAATGAACAGAAAGGAGGGAACAATTAAATAACTTTCATTTAAATTACAACGACACTAAAAACCAATTTCTCATACGCGTGATATAATACAAATATTTATATATATATATGTAAAAAAATGTATATATATTAAACTCTGCATTCGATTCGAAATCGAATTTGAACGTCGTACAGAAACGTTAACACGGTCATGCAATACAATTGCACAGAGAGAGAAAAAAGGAAAGTAGAAAATTTTATATATCCTTGTTGATTTTCAAAATTAACCAAGGAAACGCAAAAGTGAAGGAATATTTATTCGAGTACGTATAACGTACGCAACGAGTCGTTAAATTAAAAACAAAAACAGATAAAAGATGGAGATACTTCAATTACCTTATTGCTTCCAAATATTTCGAAAGCAAATCTTAAACCACGACGGTCGTCGTCAGACTGCGGATTTTTATGCAAATTTTCACTTTTCGCGAATACAATTAAAGAAACAGAATCTTGGTAGAGAATTGTGTTACCAAATACTATAGAACACACCTATACATTTTCTTTTTTTGACATTACACGCAATTTTTTTTTTTATTTAAAAATTTCCTACAAATGCATAAAAATCCAAAATCTAGAGAAATGTTCGAGGAATCGCGAGTTTAGCTAAAGGAAAAATCAACTCGTAACTTAAATACGCGTGCAAAGCTCTCGAGCTTACGCCATGGTCGTTCTTCTAATAAAAAAGAGTATTTGTTTCAACGAATCGACAGTCTTCTACGACAGAGATAGTAACGACAGTTACAATTCTGTAAGAGTATCGACCGAGGCTCGAAGACGAGATCTGCTGGTAGAATCGATCGATCCTTTGCTGGTCCCTGCACCGTCCAATCTGGCGGCTATTTCTTCTCTCAATGCGGTAAGAACACGTCGGTCCTGTCGATTTTGCGGCGGTGCGATCTGCAATGCCTCTTGAACGTCCGACAACGCGTCCTCCAACAGATCCGAATCGACCCGTGCCTTTGCCCTCGCGTAAAATGCTTCGTACGATACTGGACGAACTTTCAGAGCCTCGTCGGCGAGTTCGATTGCTTCCGCGCATTCCTGTTTGAGCAAAAGTTCGGAACAATGAAAATCGATTGTGTAAGAAGTTTCGTGAAACTAGATGAAAATTTGCCGCGAACTGTTTTGTTGCGATGTAATGCGGAAAATATGTATAAAACGAATTGCAGTAAAACCTCGTTTATCTGAATACGTTGGAGAACAAGGTTTCTCATATAATGGAAAAGTTTGGATAACTACTCTTATTTTGTTTAGATAACAAGAGATGGTAAATAAGTTTCTACTGTACTTAAAATTGAATGAAAACATTTACAATGTAGAAAGACCGATTCTAGAGCTTCATCTATTCAAGAATCTTTGTCAAGACGAAAGGAAATAATTATACGATTAAATAGATAAAAACTCTTAGCTGAAATATATAATATTCTGAAATATATAATATTTAGCTGAAATATAAATATATATATATATATAATAATTTAAGAATATCCATATATATATATTTCAGCTGAAAGTTTATATTTCAACAGAAATCGTGGAATTTCCAGAATATTCATATATATGTGTGTGTGTGTATATATATATATATATATATATATTAAACTTTATATATATATATATTAAACTTTATATATATATATATATTAAACTTTATATATATATATATATATATTTTTTTTTGAAATTTCACGATTTCAGCTGAAATATAAACTTTCAGCTGAAAAAAAAAATATATATATATATATATATATATATATATATATATATGTAGATATTCTTGAAATTGCACGATTTCCATTCAAAAACTGTTCCATTACAATACGAAGAAGGGAATAAACTTACGCAACGTACTACGATCTATAGATAGCTCAGCTCCATGAATGAAAGCATTAGGAAACCTAGTTCATTCAATCGCCACACGCAACCATACTCACGTTCATCTTGCGCTTGCATCGACTGAGATTGAGCAAGAAATTCAGCCGGAGTTGCGCAAACGTCTGCAGTTGCAGCATCATGTGACCCTGCTCCTGCCCCTGGCAGTCTTCTTCAGGCGACGCTGGGAACTTTCGAAGAGCGTACGCGTATCTGTGCGACGCCTCTTTCAGCCTGTTCTTCCGATAGAGCACGTTTCCATCCTCCAGCAGTTTGTTCAACAAGATCAACAGAACGTCCGGCTTCCCAGCGGCCATTGCCCAAGTGGCGGGGCCCAATTTTGCTCCGCGGCGCAGGAAACACTGCACCACCGGTATGTTTCGACATCCGATCGCTCGGTCCAAAGGTCGCATTCCGTGGAGATCGACATGCTCCACCGCTGCTCCTTTCTCGAGTAACAATTGCACCAGCTTCGGATTGCCCTGGGAAGATATCGACCGCAATTGTTAGTTACGGAATTGTGACTCTCTAAATAATTACCATTAACGACATAATGGTATAATTAGCGGATTTTTATGCAAATTTATATATATCTTTTTTGCACCACAACTTAGAAAAAAAATAGAATCTCGCTAGAAAGTTGTTTATAAAGTTGTCAGATATTACAAAAAGCATTACGCTTCATATATTTCATGCATTCTTTCTTTTTTTCATACTATGTACTCACGTTCTGTGCAATTTCAAATTGTCAAATTTTCTAAAAATCCGCAGTCTGGTAACTAGACTCGGAATAACTCTAATAAATTGTATTTGCCTCTCTTTGAATGGATTTTTTTCTTAACAACAAACGCAACGAAAGTATCACAATACAACGAAGGGCTACAACGTGGAAAGACATAAATTGATACTTGACGATTAATAGTAACAGGGTAATAGTGTCAACCAGAAATCTAACATTTAATTTCAACTCTTTCTTTCGATATTCTTTTCTTACGATACAATAGTGCAATGTGCTTACGTTTGAGAGAACATAAATTAAAATAGAACGTGAAAATATCTTACCTGGAAGGCAGCCAAGTCCAGAGGAGTTCTTCCAGTATTATCATTAGTATTGACATCAGCGCCATGGTCGATGAGATTTTGTACAGCGACCAATCTTCCCCTTACGCAGGCCCAGCACAGAGCAGTTAGGCCTTCCTTATCCCTACTTTCTAACACAGATCTTTTATCCAAGAACAGTTCGATTAAATTTGTATGGCCTTCCGAGGCAGCCAACATTAACGCGGTGCGACCAACTGGATCTCGTTGATCCAAGAGAGATGCTGCGTCGTCCAGATCGGTATCCGTGCTGCTTGATAGCGTTCCTACAATCATTTCGTACCCATAATCATTCTTTTGACTCTTATATCCAAGCAAAATGATCTTTAACAAAATGTTTTAAGAAAATGTTTAACATAGTTTGTTTTCATATTGCAAGCTCAAGGTGAAACTGAAATCAGTAATTTTTAATGATGATATAACATTTAAAGTTCTTTAAAACATCGTTTTGACAACATTTTACTGACCAAAAATATATATATATATATATATATATATATATATTCTTTTAATATTGTAAAAATATTTGCTATACTACTATAGATCATTATAAATGATTTTTATTATATATAAACTACAATAATTTTACTATACATGGAATACGAATTCTTTTATAAAAGTAAATATTCTATATTTACTATATAGTAATTTACGTATTTTATACTTACGTATTTATATTTACGTATTTTATATTTATATATTTACTATATAGTAATTTGCGTATTTACTATAATATTCTAATAAGAATAATTTTCAATACTTCTCACCCTGCAAGAGTCTTTCAGCTGTACCCCAGTGTCCTTCTCTAGCAGCCAACATTAATGGAGATAATCCTTTCGCGTTCACGGCGGTTGGACTCGCACCTCGGGCCAATAACGCCGAAACAGTGGCGGTAGAACCGTTCGCAGCGGCAATAGTCAAGGCAGTCTCGCCTATCAAAGTGTCAGGACGATCGACGATCACTTCGGCCATATCTAGCAGATATTCGACGATGTTCTCGTGGCCTTGAGCCGCTGCAGCGACCACAGCCTGCTGAGCAGCTTCTTCTCTGCCAATTTCCTGAGATCCTTCCGTTTCGCTTACGTTGGTTGGAACTAACCAGTCGCAAGCTAAGAGATAACCGACCACCGATAATCTTCCGTATCTCGCCGCGTGAACCAATGGACACTGTCCAGCCATGTCTGTGTGGCCCAGTGAAGCTCCAGCAGCGGCTAATCTGAAGTGGAATTTTCATTTTCTTTATATTTCACGAATGTATATTGCTTTGCTATTATGTTTCAATTTCAAATTCCCACAATTGGTCAACTAGCATATAAAGTCATAACGTTCATATTCAAGCTTCGCTCACCTTCTGACGACGTCGCAATGGCCACGAGCGGCCGCCAACGAGAGCGCCGTGTACCCCTGACTATTCGTCAGTTCAACGTCAGCGCCGAACTCCAACAACAGCGAGACCATTTCCACCGAGCCCTCGTGGGCGTACATGCAAAGGGCTGGTGCGTTGCCCAGGTACTCGGTGACGTGATTCGGAGATGCTCCTGCCAGCAAAAGCAACCTCGACACCTTGACATTCGGGCTGTAGATATTCCTCAGCGTGCACAACGCCGAAGAAACACATTCCGTGGACGATGCCAACCAGATGGCCTGATCAGGGATACAGAAACAACAGATTTCGTAATCGATTCTATTGTAACGAACGCAAATGAGAGAGAGAGAGAGAGAACAAGTGGTTGGTTACCTGTAGATCGCGCGAGGGCCAACACGGGGCAACGCTTCTGTAAACGTGCGCCTTGAGTATGTGATGACCCAGTTCGAGGGCTTTATCACCGTCTAACGGTGCCTGAAGACGAGATAGTCTGTACGCGATAGCTGCGTGACCGAGCCTCAGGTCGCAGAGGAATTTGGTCGATTCGCCCTCGTCCCTCCTGATCAACCACTCCCTGAACGACGGATGGAAGAACATGTATGTGTTGTCCAGACGTTTCACGAGAAATCCAGAGAGCATCTGATAACGAGAGAATGCGTTGCGATTGAGTAAGAAAGAATATCACTGTTACGGGAAATGTTCAATTGTTCAACGAAAGAATAGGTGGACTGAAGATTATCGCAAATACATATTTAACAGTTTGATAGGAATATATTTATATTAGCTATTAGTAGTTTGTAGCTTTGAAACGGCAATGACATTTCGTAAAAATTATTTAGTGTATGTGGAAGCTACAAGAACAGTCCACATTATAGATGACAGTGGAGACTTTTGACACTTACTTGATCCATTCGAGGACAGCGAGAGCAAATAACGAACAGTGTCATTATAGAATTTTGTTTCAATTTTGTTCTCGTTCATACAAGGGGAACTTACTTTGAATCTCTGCAGAAAATCCTCCCATGAGACGAAGTGATTCGTGTTCAGAGAGTTCACCGAATAGAAGATCTCTGGCAAGGTGAGAGGATACAGAGCGGCCAAGCAGACGGCTAACAGGGGTTGAACCTTGTCGAAGGACGTCGTTGTTGGGAACCTGAGGTTAAAGTGCAGTTGGAAAATCTGCGCTAGAGAAACTGGCAGTACCTGAAACACAAATTTCAAATATATATATATATATATATATATATACATATACTAACAACAACACTTTAACAATAGACGAACGTATTTGTTTAATTGACAAATGACACAAAAAAAAAAAAAAAACTTCAAAATTACACGGAAAAGAATTATACAGCTTGAGACAGAGAGAGGAAATTCTATTCACCTTGTAGCTGGCAGATTTAGCCACCAAGTGACCACTCTCAATAAGATCAAGCGTCAGCTTCGCGAAGAGGAAACTGCCTCTAGCTAACGCGAGTAGGTGCGAGGCAAATCTCATTTGATTCGCGCTGCACGATGATTCCGCCTTTCCGTTTACCGACGCCGTCACGTTCGTTTGAATCGCGGGACTCTGAGCTAATCGATATCCAATGTAATCCGACAGATCCCTGGTCACGTTATTGCAAGTGTTATCGTTCGGAGCTCTGTCCAGGGACACTCTGGTATAAGGTAGCTGTTTCGCACACTCTAGCAAGTGCGTCCTTACTGTGCAGACGATTTTTAACCAGCTAGGGAAATTGGGAGCGTGCCTTGTTAGGAAAGAGGCTATGGTGTCGCCTCGGTCTGGTCTGTGGTATTCGGCTTCGCAGACGGCGTCGATTAATATCACCTGATGAGTGGAAATTACGTCTTCATATTGGAGATATCAGAGTTTGCATTTTATTTGAAAGAACTGCAAATTTACTAACTGTTCTAATACACTATGTACAAGTAAAGTACAAAATTAAGATACGAAATTATATTTTTACATTGAAGATATTGGAGTTATTATTTTATTAAAGAGATATTATTTGTCAGATTATCATTTATTATGTAAGAGTTATTATTTTATTAAAGAGATTGTAATTTATCTTTGGAATTAAAATTGTTCCAATGTATTATGTACAAATAAAGTACAAAATTAGATAGGATTAAGAATTGAAGATATCGAAATTATTATTTTATCAAAGAGATTGAAGAAATTTATCTTTGAAATTAGAATTATTATTTCTATGATGAAAGGTAAATATAATTTTTCCACATTAAAAAAAAATATACTTTTTGTTTTTCTAATTCAAATTGCTCTGCAACTGCTTCTTTTACTCACCATATTGATGTCAGGCAATCTGTTAGTTTTCTTTAACGTTGACAGAGGTTCGATAATACCCCTTGACAGCGCGAGATCTGGATCGACAGTGCACTCTCTTTGCGACAAGGACCCCTGTATATGGGGCTCAGAGAGCAAATATTCCCTATAGGATATGAGCTGAGGAGCTTGACATAATTGCGCAGCCAAGGAGTGAATCAGATCTGGTACCAAACAGGTACTGTTATTATCCGCCTGACAAAAGTGATACGCTACTACGTGGGACGCTAATTCTCGAACCTGTTCAGAATAAAATTTTTACCAATTGTTTATGAATTTCTGATTTATAAAGAAGAGGATGGAGACATTTTTATGTACCTTCTCATTAGTGTAACGAATGCTAGCATGTAAAGCCGGGGTGCATCCAGTTTTCTCTTTTTCGTCAGTTTCTTCGCTAATCTCCGAGGGGAGAGACTGCTCCCGTCTTCTTCCGAAACAACTACGTTCTACCAACTGCAGAACCAATGCAGTCTTTCCTGTTCCAGGAGATCCAGAGATCAAAACTCCGGGACTGGAGCCGTTCACCACCGATTCTAGTTCCTGCAGTAGCCACTGGCGACCAGTGAACAGTGGATCGGCTTCTAGTAGAGGTACTTCGAAGAATAGGGGCTTCAGGGTCAACTGCGTTGCGTGGTGTTGTATAAAGCGTACTAAAAAGGAACAATTGATTCAGTGTTGACACACAATCAAAGCTGAACGAACGTTATTTTTAATAACGAATAAGATCCAACGGTATATCTGCGAATAATGATTTTTTTCGAAGAAAAATCGATTAATCACTATTTGTTATTTGAAAATTGTTTAACCTGCTACGCACGTCGAGAATCTTTTGTCCCAAATTGCGACGTTTTCTCAGTCTCAAGTATATATATTTAAATGTAACCCGGGCAAAACTAACGATAAGTTTGTTTCTATTCAGTGATATCATACCGACGAGTTCGAAAGAAGAAGAAAGCGACGAATTATCGTATAACGATTTCGGTCGCTCGTTACGGTCCGCGCAACCAGTTGCCAGCGCAAGGAATTAAATTTACGAATCAAGATTACACTTCACAAATCATAGAAAAATCTATTTTATTCGAATGAAATATTCTCGAGTAATGTCTTTTTGCAACTTTCAACTTTCAAACGTCACTCGAGGAAAATTTCAGAATAAAGACAAGCTTGTCTGTCGGGTGTCATTCTTGAAACTGCGTTCTTCAAACGTTCGTGACACTTACATTTCGTATCTACGGCTCCTTTAATGTTCCCAGCTCTGGCCGATCTCCTGGCGCAGGACCGTCTATTTTTAAATTGGCCGAGCTCGTCGCTCTGGCCAGGCTGCGAGGCGTTCACGGAATGTCTTCTAGGAGTAAGAGGGCTCGTGCTGCCGTTCGACAAGCCCGAAACGGAAACGGACATCGACATCGACATAGACGTAGACGCAGAAACCGACGTGGAGATGGAAGCCAAGCTTCCAGCGCTATCACAGTCTCTGGACTTGCTCTTCCCTTTCACCTTCGATTTTGGTTTGATCGGGCACCGCGAAGCTGCGGCAGCTTCAGCTTCGCTCGACGTTCCAGTCAACGTGGACACTGGACTGGTGTTCGTCGATGCCAGAGTTTGAGTCTCGAAGCTGGTCAGACTGCTGAACGAGGCTGCTGAACTATCGTGACCTTGGATTGGCACTCTAGATTGGCATGCACCTGCACTGGAACGATTCGAAGTACCAGGTAGATCGGTCGTGTCTACATTGCTGCTCGCTCGGGTGTGATTTGATCCAAGAAGAAGGCCCAGCCTCATGTGAAGGTCGGATTGAGACGACTTCCTCGTCTTCGAGGACAAAGGCTTCACGTAACCTCCTTCATCGTCTGAGAAAAGAAAGAACATTTGGGTTGTTAGACCATGGAGTGAGCATGGGCGTGGGTGCAAGAGTAAGAAAGATGCACAAAATAAAAACCACACAGAAACACGTGTTTTCAAGATGCAGAATCCATACTGACTTTGTCCCTACGTAGAACTTCTGTTATGGATTAATTTTTTCATTGGCGCGACGATAGTTTAGACGACGAATAATGTATTAATGGATAACGATCAAAAAATTGATAACTCAACTAACAACTGCTTAGTTGATAACTGGCGACAGATGTGACAGCTCATTCTCAGGAAAAATAAAAAGATACATAGGAGAAAATTTATCACGAATTTCTATATATAAATGGCCACAGTTTAATTTCACGTAAATTCAACTCGTACTACACCGGTTAAGAATTAAGAAGATTTCGATTATTGTTCACTGAAAACTGTACAGGAAAAAAATTCGTGCTTCAAACACACACAAACACACACAGACTAATCGTACTAATCGACGTCTCCGTGCATGCTTCAAACTTTGCAAGTGCTCTACCGGAAGTGTGAGGGTGGATAGGATAAGTGCCAATGCTACAAGAAATTATTTAACAACGGAACAACGCGTGAGTGCCATTCGAGCAATACCGGTTATGTACAATACAATACGATTTTATCGATTCTAAACACACGAGAGTGAGAGATGATGCACACTCGATTCTTTTTTAAAGTGTTCTCCCTGCCTGTGACTTTGTTCCTCGGGTCGATGAGCTGGTTCAACCCATCGTTCGCCGTCCCTTGACTGTTGCTCCACAACGATTTGATTTTCCCGAGCACTACACCCGGCCATCGAGATTTCCCCTCCCAAGAAGTGGCCATCCATGCTACACCCGTGGTTGGTTTATCATTAATAATTACTGGTAAGCAGTCTCCCTATTCCGTTACGTGGTTATCTATTTTATTAGAAGTGGTTAACGGTGATTTCCAGTTGAACGTTACCTGACAGGGCGGAGGGATTGTCGTTCGCGACTGGCTCTGGAGAGGATGCTC
The DNA here is from genome assembly GCF_011392965.1 of Frieseomelitta varia. Lineage (NCBI taxonomy): Eukaryota > Metazoa > Arthropoda > Insecta > Hymenoptera > Apidae > Frieseomelitta > Frieseomelitta varia. The sequence continues at coordinate 593,184 of NW_025110249.1, forward strand.
CTCGTCTCGACGATCTTTGGGGAACGAACGAGCTCCTGAGGACCTTCGGGTTCAGGAAGAATCTCTTCCTTTGATTCGGTGGCGTTGGACAACCTGTTGTTGCAATTTTACATCGTATTTTGTAAATATTATTCATTCGTACAGGGTGCTTCTCTTGTTATTGAATGATTTCGAACAGGAAGTTATTGAGTGAATGTTGTTGCAATATGAAGAGTGAACGAACGTTGAGGTCGTTGTTATAATATGCGAAGTATATTGTGTATGTGTGATTCATTAATTTTTAATCTTGAGGGGCCCTGTTCTAGAGAACTTCCCCGATTTACATGTTGCTTATGCTTCCTTATCTCGGGAGTTTCGTAAACTTATTCACGATTATGTTAAATGAATACACGTGATCTTAAAAAAAATCTCTCCCTTGCTTACGAAACTTGTATTTTTCTATCAATTGACTTGCAAATGAGCCATAATATATAGTAGTGTTGATGATTCAAGAAGCGTTAACGTTTAATTTACGTACTCTGTGTCATCATCTGAAGCTTCTGTCGACCCTGCGACGACGAGGACTCCGGAAGCGCCGGTGGCTTATTCTTCAAACCCTTGGCCATCGCCATGAAAGAGACACATTCGTCCGTGTCTCTTTGCTAAATAGAACAAACCAAATCTAAGCAATCTTTATCTTTACTTAACAAACAAATCAACTTGGAATCCTCGTTTAAATCCATTCCAAGCATATTTACATATATTTTCTAATTGCACGTAAGAGAAGCTCGGCAGAAAACTCGCATTGCGGCGAAGAATATTTAGGTTCTTACTTTCTAAACCATTCTAATTGACATCGTTTCTTTGACTGCAATCAACCGCAGGAGGACAAGCATCGAACAATAGCGAGAAAAATGACCTAGGCATTCCAACGATCGAGAGGCACGATTCAAAGTGTTCGAGGGATCCGCGTGAAGAAAGTGTTACTCGGCTCGATTCGAAGAGGACGACGGGACGAGGATGCTTACGTGCATGACTCTCGAAGGAAGATTGGCTCTCGTGGTGACTTTCGTACGCGGTCTGGGGCTGCCGCATAGAGAGTTCACCGTTGATGACTCATCGATCCAGCCATCCGTGGGCGCGAGGATGGACATGGGCCCGGAGGAGCCGGTGAACCCCTCCCTGAAGGGTCCCTCCAAACAGTCGTCGTCGTTGAAGTCCGCTCGAAGGCAAAGCGGACAAGCCTCGCTGCGGAACAAGCAGGAATAGCAACGTTCGTGCCCGCAAGAGTCGATCAGTCGACGTTTCTTCCCCTTGTCGAACGGCATCTCGCAGGATGGACAGGTTGAACCACCCAGCATCCCCGTGGACTCCACCAGCGCTCGGATCTGGGCCAGATCTGCAAGAGATTTATTCATTTGTAACAATTCTTTTGTTGAACGATCGAATGATAATTTGTGAAATATATATATATAAATTTGTATGTAGGTAAATTTAGTATGTATGAGCACACTTTTATTATACAGTAAGATCGGGAATGGTGTATAGTACTAACTTTATCGAAACGTATAGTGAAATGATTAAAATATTTGAATTGAAAAAAAATTAATGAAGTGAAACGTTTACACTCTTCGATACTTAATACTCAATTTTATGAAAGACGTGTGTATACTAAAAACTGTATACAATATTCATATAAAAAGTATAACATTAATACTATAGTATAATATTTTTATATATATTAATATTTAATTTAATATTTATATATTAATATTATAATTTAATATTTATTTATTTTAATAATTTAATTTAATATTTATATATTAATATTTAATTTATATACATTTTTATTTAATTTATATACATTTTATATATATCATTTATATTATAATATTATATTATTATATTATATTATTCATAGTATAATATTTTTGACACACTATTTAAAGATATGGATCCTTAATTCTTTAATACACGTTTCTGTGATCTCTCTATGGTTGCTCGCGATCTTCATGTTTGCGCGTGCCTCGAGAGGCACACGAAGAAGAAGCGGAAGCGGGGGGGGGGGGAAGAACGGTACGGGGCCACGACTTCCTCATGAAACGCGAATCGAAGTCAGACGTTCCACTTAGCACACGAGCCAGTGAGTTTGACAGCCAGAGGGACCATCTGTCACGAGGAATCTGTACGGGACACTAGCTGGTATCTCGGTTAGTAGAGACACGTCGTGTGTATCAGGGAAGCGGCCGTAGTTCGTTCATCGATAATGGATAAACGAACCGTAGCCGTACGAGAAGGCGCCATATACTTAAAGGATTCTAGAAAGTGAGGTCAAGAGAAGACCTGCTCCTCGCGTGCCTCCTCCCCTTCGTCGTCGTCTTTATCCTTCCTGCGTGTGTACATACGCGGAACCTGCTGGCGCTTCTATTCCTTGATTCTCGATCGATTCGACGTAGCATTGCTACATACGTGTGTACCGTATGTCATCCACCGCGGAATTTATGGCAGCGCCAGGTTAATGGCTTCGACGGATCCTTTCCACGACAGGGAAAATTATGTTTACGCTCGTATCGGAGTTTGTTCTCTACGATATTCACGATGCGAAAGATACGTAGCGAGATTATAAAATTGGTCAGGTGTTAATGTTTATGCGTTGTTTCGAAAATGTATATAGAAGTATATAGAAGATTTCAAGACTTGATTTAGGATCGGGTAATATCGTATATGTAATTTAAATATTTTTGATAGTGTTTGTGAAGATGATACGCAATTTTGTTTGCAACGACGACGATCTGAAACTTGAGATATTTCTATTGGTCTCATACCTATATATATACGTAAATGTACAATTCTACTGATTGGCCTGAACGGCAGTTAAATTAATCGGTGACTCCTCTTGATGCTTTAATTTATGACCTCATTTACAATATCCCTGCTATCAAGTGTACCAAAGAGGACGTTGAAAATGGTTGGATGTTCGTGGAGGAGGAGAGGAAGGAACCCAGGGCGCGTTGAATGGGTCGAGCTATGCAAATTGCAGATTAATACGATCACGGTGAGCAGTTGAGGCAGTTAAGACGTGGGCGGTACCGCCGCGATTACTTTGTGTAATTGAACGGCTAGGGGCGAGGATGCGACCAGTCTATGCCTATTAAATGACAGGATGGTACACGGTTCCGAGAAACATGAAGATTCGCGAAAGATTTGAGAAACAACAAGCAATGAAATTAAAGCGAACTCGAGGATTAAGGATGAAGGGTTAATAATTAATTAATTAATTAAGTTACAAGTATACAACTTTTAGAGAGAGAAAGAAAAAAACGACCATACTTCGACAGCGAATAAATGTAATAACTTATTAAAATAGTTAGAAAAGATTAATAAAGTCCATTAAGAATGTCGCAACATATTTATAGAAAAACAGCAACAGACTGGCTGTCTAGAAATTCCGCGGCCCATTAAAATCTCTGGCAAGAGCATCAAAGTCTGTAAAATTAGCTTCTCCGAATCCACGGTCGTGTTCACGTATACCGCCGCATAAGTGTACCGTAATGCAGGATAATCTGCGACACGCTGATCGAACAGCTCGAGTCGAAGCGCGATTTCGCGGGATGACGCGACGAAAGAAAGAAAATAATTCGGGTCGCACGACCCTTTATACCGGTAAGTCGACGTCGAAGCAGGTGCAACACACCGCCTCGGTTACCGTAAGCTGGGTCAACGCACCCAGAAGAGACGCAGAAACGGAGAGAGGATAATCACACACAGTCGCTTCCACGGTAAACTCGTACAACGATGTCGTTTTCTCCGGAGGCATCACTGATTCACGCATTTCCGCCGCGTGTGTATATCCAGTTTCCATCTTCTTCCTCGCATCGGCAGTTCCGTGAGATTTATGGACAGAAAGAGAGGAGTTCCGAGAGCCGAGAAGAAGTCGAAGGTCGAGGAAACGTCCGCAAGATCTGTTGAAACTTTTACCTTTCTTCCGTTCGGCAAATGTATACACGTAGGCATATTTTAATTAACGGTGATCTAGCGTCTCCGTTAATTGCCCCGGCTATCTTCTCGTGTAAGTTCCTACGCGTATTCTAACTTCCTGCCTGTTGACCGTCGTTCCCTTTAACATCGCTTCGTTTCTTTCAAATATTACGTTATATACACTTCATCGATGTAATTTCCACGCGATTTAACGCGCTTCCACGGCGATAAATCACTCAGCTGTTTCATTATTTTAGAGTCGTAGGAATTATTAGCTCTAGGATTTGAAAATTGATTGATTCTCTTCGGATAATTAAATGACGCGAGACGAAAAGATGCAAATTTTTGTTTGAGAAACTCACATTCTGTTCAGTCACGACGATCGATATTGAAATTTTTTTTTTTTTTTTTTGATACGATTCACAGGTAATTGAGGCATAGGCACCTGTATTTCTAATCTATCTTAAAATTTATTATTATTCGTAGTGAATTATTCACGACGATCGATATTGAAATTTTTTTCTTTTTTGATACGATTCACAGGTAATTGAGGCATAGGCACCTGTATTTCTAATCTATCTTAAACTTTATTATTACTCGTAGTAAATTACCCACAGTCGTCTTCGTTCTTCTAAATAAACTTATCGGAAATAAATCACCTGTCTCTCAAAAAAAAAAATTTCTTTATACAACACTCAGCGAACCCAAGACAACTCAATAAATAAAACATCCCGGAGACTTTTTTCTTCACAGAGGACACCGTCGTACCGATTAGTCAAATACAGACGATTACACGTTTACGAGACGAACGACGCAGATTCGTTCCATGTATCTTTTCTTTCTTTCTTCTTTTTTTCTTCGCTCTCGCTATCGTGGATTATGCGAGAACAGCAGTTTTTGTCGACGCTCGAGGAAGAAGCTCGATCGACGAAGGCGCTCTCGTTCCAACTATATCCATCCCAGCTCCGTTTTTTTTCCCTCGTTCGGCGGGCCGATAGTCACGATCCAGACACGTTTCACTTGCTGGCATTTTCTATTGTAATTTAATGGTCTTCTTCGGCTCGCCGCCATTTTTTTTCTTTTTGTTCTAGCTGCAACACGGCCGCCTACCCCTTCGCTCGATCTAACAAGGTGAGAACGAGCATCGTGGTCGAACACAAGAGAGAACTCGGCGCGCCGCGAACCGTGTAAATCCGGCATCTATTATTCCCACGTTTCCTAGACCGTGACGGTTATTCGAAACATCAAAAGGCTCGATCGAGTGGGAGTTCTCTCTCTCTCTCTCTCTTTCTCTCTTTCTCGATGCTTTGTAAATGCTTCTTGCATTTTTTTCCCCCTCTGGCCTGTTCGTACTTTTCTCTCCGGGGGGAGGGATCATAGGGCAGACCTTCCTTTCCCCACCAGTCGCTTTTCAACTTTCTCCAATTATTCCGCGAACCGCGAGAATTACGACGCCGCGTCGACACTTTCGTGGAAAATGACCCGATTCCTTATCGACGTGAACCGTATAGAGTTCCTATTGTTATTGTTGCACAGTGACTTCCGTTTAACACTCTTGCGACGGGCGAATAACCGGACAAAACGTTTAGAATTTTTTAATTTCCAAAAGCTGAGTACGGCAAGGTGTTGCTATTTGTAGGTATATGAATATAAGACACTTATAGTCATTTGTTGTTCAAAGCTTTAAAAAATTAAGCGTTACAAGATTGACAGAGTTTTGATAAAAGTTGTTTCTATGAAATCACGCGCTCATTAAAATAATCAAGCCAGTAGTAACATTAATGTGTATTTAATTGTGGTGCAAGAAATATAATTAATTTGACAAAAAGATACCTGTTGCTTAAAATTTTAAACATCGACTCAGTATTAGAAATGATAGTATGATATCGTTTTGTTTATGATGATTCTTTTCAGTTCCATTTTAGTCGTTAGTATGCTAAGCAGTCAGGAGCATGATTACGCGGATTGATATCAACAAATGGTTCTGCATTCCTCATGCATTCCCTTTGGTCAACCATAGCCGTGGTGACATGCTTTTGCGTTTCGATTTTATAGCGCGTGAAGTCAAAGAAACGATTCATAGCATTATAGATATGGTATAATTCCATTGAAAAATGATGCAAATATTTCTCAAACTTTAAAGATACCACTAAAAAAATATCAAATTAAACTTAATTTATATATACATATATATATATATATATATATGTGTTAATTTAATTAAATTATATTTAACTTAATTTATATATATATAAATATTAATTAGGTTTAATATAATATAACTAAATTAATATATATATATTAATTTGATTTGATTATATTAAACTTTATATATATATATATATATATATATATATATATATTAATACAATTAGATACAAAATCGTGTTTTTTAGACAAAAATATAAAAACAAGTAATTGTTTAAGTAAAATTTTATAATTAAATAATTAATAATATAATATAATACTAAGTAATTGTGATATATTGAAATATATACTAGATAACTATGATATGCTGAAATATACTAATAATACTAAATATTTATAATATACTAAAATATATAAGAATCTTTAATCAAAGTAATCCAACTGAATCTCCCGGTGAAATTCCGCACAAATGAACAAATGGAGAGTACGAATCGTGATGTTTGGGTTCAATTTTCAATTGATCCTCCCTCTTGGAGGATCGTAAAGTCTCGGTTAAATCGAGCTTGTTCCCTCTGGAACCTATCTCTTCCTCTGTCTCTCTCTCTCTCTCTCTCTCTCTCTCTCTCTCTCTCTTTCTGGCTCTCTGTTGGTATATCTACGTTCGAACTGAGAGTCTCGGCGAGACAGCGATGAAATACGACGTGGTCGAGCAACGGAGCGAGAACGGCCGCGATTAAAGCCCGTTCACGAGTCGAGGGAACGGAGCAGAACGACGTCCGCACCAGAGACCACCTGTCCTGGTCTCCCCAGCTCGCTGTTTCCGTTCTCCGTTGCGCTCTCTTGCTCCCGGGCCACGCTGCGTCCTCGTAAATCGGTACCCCGTCGCCGACTGGTTGACCCGAATCGAGATACCGGCCAAGAGGGGAACACGGTTTTTCATTTACGCTGCTTTCGTTCTCGTTTTTGACACGAGGTTCCTTCGAAGGACAGGTTTTGGCGATACAAAAGATACATTTGACACTGTGGTGAAAATGGTCGATCGGTAATTCTTTATAGAAATTTGATAGATTTTAGAAATTTGAATGATTTTCTTTTTTTTTTTTTTTTTTTGTGAAATGTAGTGGGTACGAATTAAAGCTTGTGTTTTTAAAGTGCGTTGCAAATTTTCCTTTTATTCTCTGCATTTTATCTTGTAAAATATAGATATAAATAAGGTATATTATATATTATTAAGAAAAATTATTACATCTACATTTTACAAAATAAAATGCAGAGAGTAAAAGAAAAATTTGCAACGCACTTTAAAGACACAAGCTTTAATTCGTACCCACTACATTTCACAAAAAAAAAAAAACTAAAATCATTTGAATTTCTAAAATATAAAGTATAATATATATAGAATAAGGATAATATAGATATGAATAAGGTGTATATATAAATGAATATAAATAAGATTTCCTTGAAGTTTTACATTTTAATTGTTCCGCAACAGTTTATCACCGATAAAAGTTCATTCATTCCTCTTATTATTGTTTTTCAATGTCTAAATAATATTTCAATCATAGCAATGTTATTCAATGTTTAAACAATATTCGTAGTAATAAAAGTTCAACGAATTTAGTGCATTTATAAGAATTTCTCGGTGGATAAGCAATTCAGCAGAGATTTATACCTCCTGTTGTTTGGATTTTAAAGTTCGCTTCATCCGCCATTGTATATTGCAATATCAATAATTCCGAAACAAAATTCTCGCATTCCCAAAGTGTTGTACAACATATTCCTTGCAAAATTTATCTCACAACGTGCTTTAATTAATGTTAAATGAGTTTTAACAGCAGTTCCGTGAAATTGAAAAAGGAACAATCGCTTGCTTGGAAAGAAAGAGTGATTAAAGGAAGAGGCCAAAAAATAAAAAAGATGGTGCAAAGAGAGTATAGACGTCCGACGAATGGAGATCACCGGCAATCCGGTGACCGTTTTGGTTTCAGAGTAATAATCGTTATTCGGTACTCTGAAGAGTGAGAGAAAGTTACCCTACCGCGTCTCGCCTACGGCTGTAGTATTTAAATCGACGTCTTTTGATATACCGGGAGGCTACGAAATGACGCCAGTCTGACCGAAAAAGTCACTGGACTCTATACAAGCTGACGTAAAAGTAAGAATATTTTATTGTTGAAAATTGTTAAACATTTAAACGTCTTCAAAACATTGAACACTTTTCATGATTATAAGTCCATCACGATCTTGAAGGTTGAAGGTTGAAGATCTTTTACAACGATCCCACAAAACCTGCAGCACAACTTTCTTTCTCACTATTTTATTGAACTCTGAACCATAAAGATTCAAGAAATCCCAACTTTTCGTCGTCTAACTCTAACGTTTAAAGTTAAATAAAATGGTGGCAAAAAGTCACAAGCCAAGTTTTAGAAAGTGATTGCAAAGAAGAAATTTTAAGACTAGTGATTTTAATTGTGAAAAAAAAATTTGTGAATGGTTTTAGAAACGTTTGAGTCCTTTTCAATTTTATTTTAAATATTATCTTTCACGAAAGGAGAGACATCGATCAGCGCTGTGAAAGAATAGCCTTTTATGTGTCTATTAATCTATTTAAATAATTTTTATAGACAAATAATAAGATTTTCTAAAGACTTAAAAAGTTACAGAAGAAAAAATTAGATAATAGAAAATGATCAAAATGACGATCGTTTTAATAGATTGTGGATTCTGGTGGTATGGATAGATGAAAAACAAATCGGGATAAAATCGTTCGAGACTAAAACAAGCGACTTTCTCGAGATTCAAATTGAATGCCAAAAGGAATTCCTGGAATATCGATCGGTTAACTTCTTCGTCAGGGAATGTAGAGTGAAAAGAACTGCCTCTGAAAACCGGGCTAATTGGAAAACCGGGAAAGCAGCGTTTGCTCGGTTAACGCGGACCTAAGTGGAAGAGGACGAATCGACACCGATTCGAGCACTATAATTTATCTAGAAATTAATTAACCATAAAGGCCGCTGTACTGTGTAATTTGCATGCTTCTTTCGGGGATAAAAAATTGTATAGCTAAATACAACGCTATTATACTATAGTATTATACTTTATAGTAATTGAGGAAAATCGTGGAAAAATTGGTAAAACTTTGTATTGACTGAACACTAAAACACCATCTGAAAAGAAAGTGGTAAGAATGAGAAAATCTTGTAAAAAAGGACAGAATCGAATTTTAATAGAAAGATTTGTAAATTTGCTTCTAGGTTTGTGCTAAATTCGGTTATGAATCTATATTTTGAAAGCAGATTACATGATTCATATTAACGACGCGATAATCAGTGAAATATATTGGTTAATTAAATTCTTTGGAATATTTCCTGTAAGTGAGTGACGCAGAAACCAAACCGATCAACTCCACGTAGGTACCAAAAAAGTAAAGAAAATTGATGATGTATGACCCTATTTGAAATCATAGGAATTATCTATTTTCTAAAATTGGTCGATGACTTCTTATGAAAATTATCCGTTCTCAGAGCGACTGAAACATTAATTATTTGAACTACAGATTTTTAAGGAAATTTATATTTTTGAGGACAATAATTCAAAAGATAGAAAATTGTTTTACACAACACATATTACAGAATGTAATGAAACACTTCATGCACTTTTCCATATTATTTGAACTCTGTGCAAACGTATGTAAAAATTACGCGTAAAACCCTGATTATTATTTCACTTTAGGAAATAAATTTCTAATTTAGGAATTTAGAAAAGGAACTTATAATATCTTTGCTAATAAAAAATTATGTACACCGATAAGAATATTTTTTTTACATTTCATTCAGGGTTGAGGTATTCTTTTAACGGTTCAACAATTTAAGAAAAATACAATACAGGGTTCGCTTGAGATCATCTTTCGCAAGATGAAACACGAGACATTTTCAACCACACTCTTCCAACAGAATTCCATCGTTCTCCGTGCAAAAGTTCAATCTGTTGTATGGGGATCGTAGTGAAGAGGACTCGATAATTTCCTTGTGACGAGCGTGCAACGTATTCCCAACGACGCGACTGCGATTAATAACCCGGAGTGTCGTTGCTCTGTCTCGCCGTAGCGAGCCTCGTGTCGAAACCGCGACTCTATTAGGTATGTTAATCGCTGCTTGCATTGTGTGGAAAGCGTGCGGTTACTCGCTGTGTCCTTTCTTCACTTTAATTACTCGACCGTTCTTTAATTGCGCGAGCAACTCGTTTGCAAACGACTGCAGCTCGTTTTGACGTCTTTTAATACCGTTCACAATATCGTGATTTAACGAATTTAACGTTACGCTAGTGACGAGAAACCTTATTGAATACTTGCGTATGATATTTCGCACACATGTGTACGTACACTGAAGAATGAAAATTTAATTTTATATTTAACTTTATTTTGTCTATATTGTGTTTATATATTCATATCGATATATTCTATTAAAATTTATATATTTTATATAAATTTATATATTTATATATTATAAAATTTTATATATTTTAAATAAATTTATATATTTACCGATATATTTTATTAAAATTTATATATTCTTATTTACACTATGTACCTTCATTTTAACATTATAATTGTTTAGAACGATAGATTCGTAATTTTTTCGCTCGAAATTCTACAGATTTATTAGAAATGCATTTCTGGGGTAAAAAATAATATAGATAAATTCTTCTCTCGTTATATCGTGTACTTTCATGATCTCCATTTTAATTTCCTTTCCGTGTGATAAAGTTTAATTGTCGATAATTATCGTCGATATTAAAATGAATCATAAGGAGAACTTGTCGAAGGAATTTGATCATAGACCTGTGAACCAGGTGAAACCATAGACTAGTTGCAGTAAATATTCCGTTAAACAATTAACTCTTCAAGTGGAGCTCGTGAGAAGATATATAATATCAAGCATTAATCACAGGCCATAGAATATAAGGAATGTTGGGAGATAAAAACATAAAATGTCTGCTTCCTTTAATTGAACGTACTTTTCAATTTTATCAGACGGCGCATTTTAATAAAAGAAAGTTTAATTTCCATTGCTGGAAATTAACAATTTTAAAAATCAGCATAAACGAAAGAGATTTATATCCAGCTTCAGTAATACATATTACTGCAAAGTAAAATATACACGATCGATATTCGATCTTATCTAAACTATATATATATATATATATATATATATATATATATATATATATATATATATAATATTTTTATATATATAATAATAAAATAAAAACA